>NW_028274817.1:125711072-126011072 GCF_037043125.1 Eumetopias jubatus
CGTTTGGTCAAGAGTGGATGGTTTCCTGTGATATGTCTTGTGGGCAGGAAAGTTTTGACATGAGTGCATGGGGGAAAACAACCCATCTCTCCTTCTAACGGTTCTCTTCTTTCGTGTTCTTTGCTGGGGGATACCAAAACCACAGTGCACCCTTTACGGGCACAGCCTTTTTCCATCTCAGTGATAGTCTCAGAAGAGTAAGGTCAGCAGCTTACACCAGATAAAGTTCAAGCTTGATCCCTGCACAGAGAGTTTGGATGCTGTTTAAACAGAGCACTAAGAAATGCAAAACACAGTTAGTCTTGCAAATGCAGAGTATGGTCCAGGCTGGGGAATCCTCAACACATGCTGTGGGTGAGCTACATCTTCTCAGGCATCGGGTGTTTGGGGGCTCCATTGAATGTTGTGAAGATGGTTTGCAAAAGTGAGTGCAATTAATTTCCTCCTTCCCCGTTTCAGCATTTTTTTTTTTTTTTTTTGCAGGGTGACTTTGCAGCTTGTGCCATGGACAGGTGGAGTCCATGCTCCCACCACGTCTAGCCAAACTGATGCTGTCACTTGCTTTGGTCAACGGAACGCAACATTTCCAAGCATCTGAGTTCCCGGGCCGCCATACGCTCAAGTCTGAGAGGGTCCATGGAGCCCAGGGGAGCTGTCCTGGCTGAGCCACAAGTCAGTCCTGCCTCATCCACCAAGCAGCTGACCAGTGACTCTTGAGTGAGTCAGGATGACCCCAGAAGGACTGCCCAGCTGATCCCAGCCCCAAGTGCCAAGACACGGAATTATGAGTGAAATCAATGGTTATTGTTTTAAGACACCGGATTTTGGAGTGGTTCGTCCGGCTGCAAACGCTCCTCCCAAGAAGACGCACCTTCTTAAGTATTTATCAAGACCTCAACATTCTTCCTCTCACCTCCAAGGGCTCAAAATAACATCCCCAAGGAGTTTGCAATCCCTTTGGTTTTGGAGGAAGGGGAGGTATACAAGATGTTCCATTCATTAAAGGGAACCAACTCTCTGGCGTTTCTTTCCACAGTTAATTCTTGCTGGAGGTCAAGGTCAAGTGAGCTGGTCTGTGGTTGATAGGTTCCTCCTAGATCTCAGGAGTATTCCCCTAGTTGGTGTACGTTGGCTATCTGTGTGCAGAAGACATCCAAAGGGATTCAGGAAACATTTACTTGAATATAAGCCACATATCCTTCTTTTCCTGTTGTATGGGCCATTCCAAGTGGGGTGGTGGCCAACCACACATCGGGAGTGCTTTTTTTGATCTTTTGAGGAAATGAACATCCTTATTATAAAAGCAAGGAAACGGACCCAAGGCGGTTGACTTGTAACTTGACAATGAAAGAGCTCATTTCTGAGTGCACATCTTTTCCTGGAGAGTCAGGATGCCTGGACATTCTGCTTCTGTGTTCTTTCGATCAGCAAGTTAATAAATGGCAATTCCATCCATGTGTTCTTGTGTGTGTGTGTGTCTGTGTTTACACACCCATTACTTTATTCTGATCTCGTCATGGATACTGGTAAGTGGTTAACCCTACTTTCAAAGAACCCAGGAAGCTCCTTACACTACACACTGCTTTAAAAACTGCCTCTCTTCTACAACCAATCACACTAAACCGACCTCAAAGATACACACACAGTACTTTTTGGTGACAGACATACTATTTCCTGATTCCAAAGGGAATTTAGATTCTAAAGTACACCACTAAATATAAAACATAGCACTTCTCCAAACTGTTTTCAGTGTGATTAAACACACACACACACACACACACACACACAACACAACACTTTCCATTTTGAAATAATTATGGACCCCCAGAAAATTGCAGGGACTCAAGACTAGCACCTACGGTCCCATGTAAGCCAGGTGCCCCTCAATGGAACACTTTACCTTGAAGCTACACTATAAAATCAAAACCAGGGCATCAACGCTAGTGCACTCCTGCTCAAAAAACAACAATCACACCCAACTCAACACTCAGCAATTCAACCCCTTGTGACATGTTTGCATTTCCATCAACTCCTGTATACATGAAGCATGGCAGAGGGTTTATCATTTATCAGCCAACCAAGAGATATTTATGGAATGTCAGCTCCATACTAAGTTCTGGGACAAATATGCAACAAATACTGGATATGTTCATGGTCCACAGTTCCCCATGGCACCAGATGAACGAGCTCTTTTAGACTGATGGTAAAGAGTCTTCTTGCTTCATACCACAAGGGGTGGGAATCCCTGTGCTATCTTTCCAGGAATTCTTGATGGAGGAGAAGGGCTTCCATTGTTTTGAGTTACTCCTGGCTGCTGGGTCCAGTTTGTTTGTAGGGTCAGAAAATGAAGGTGGATGTGAAAGCATTGAAGGCATCCAACTGGCCCCATCAGAACCACCTGTTAACACCACCAAGTGTTAAGGATGCAGGTCCCCAGGAAAGAGATGGGCCAGGCCAGGTAGCGGAAAAGGCATGGTCTATCGACCACCCTGGTGGCAACGAGATAAAGGGCACACAGCCGAGAGGCTCAGGTGTTAGCAGTGCTAGAAGCTGGGCAAGGATGGGGAAGCCAGGGATGGACACCCCCTGGGCTGCTTCCCAGAGCTGTAGACCCCTGAGCCAGTAGCTGCAGGGGACTGGGCTCTGGGTCAGGAACTGTGCGTGATAGTGGGGAGGGGGGATGTGGCAACCTGAGGCCTCAGGGAAGAGAGCAGGGTTACAGATGAACCTTCTCAGGCAGCCGTGACAAATGATCACCAACTGGGGACTTACAATGACAGGAGTTCACGCTCCCCCAGCTCTGGAGAGCAGGAGGCTGAGATGCAGGAAGGGCAGGGCTGCTGAGATCCAGGCGGGGCAGGGTCGCTGAGATCCAGGCGGGGCGGGGCCATGCTCCCTCCAGAGGCTCCAGGGGAGGGTCCTTTCTGACTTTTCCAGCTTCTGGGGCTCCAGGTGTCCCTGGGCTCATGGCCACGTCCCTCCCATCTCTTCCTCTATCTTCACGTGGCTTCTTCTATGGGTCTATGTTTCCTCTTTTGTCTCTTACAAGGACATCTGCCATTGGATTTAGGGCCACCCTGATCCAGGATGGGCTCATCTCAGATCCTTCGCTTCATCCCTTCTGCAAAGACCCTATTCCCAAACCAGGTCCCATTCTGAGTTCTGGTGGACAGCAGTGCAGGGCGGACAGTTTATGACCCACAACAGGGTGTTCTGCCCTGACTCACTCCCTCAGGTTGGTCAACACCTCCCAGAAGCAAGCAGGCCCAGGAGCTCCCGACATAACTCCTAAAAATCAACACGCAGTACAGACAGTGCGGGGCAAAAGGTCGGAAACAAAGTGTGGGGACCCTGGACACAGACTCGGCACACAAGTTAAACGTGGTGGCTGGACTGGCCTGCCTTCAAAGTCACAGAATGGTAACAGAAACCCCTTCCCCCCCCGGGGCTTACCCTGCAGCCTTGGGGCACCAAGAAAACTCAACTCTTGAAAGTAGATGATTATTAAAAGAAAAAAAAGCCACTTATTTCTTGTCCCGACTCATGCAACATTGCTATTTTTTCTTTAAAAAAGTCAAACTAAAACCATTCCTTCTGAAAACCTTCTCAAATCTTTTGTGGAATCAATGGATCAGGAATCCATAAGTATATGAATAAATAAAACATGATGTTATCCACGGGCACACTATGCTTCGAGTTATGCTCAGGACGAGTGAATACAGAACACGGAGAAGAAATTGGGGGACGACTCACCCCCCATGAGGTTTCAGCGACTGTGCCGCACGGGAACTGGACGTAAAAACCCACAACTTGATTTGTGGAGGCTCACCGCTTCCCGTCGCTCGCAATCACTTCTTCCCCAGCTTCTGTGGTCGAGCTCATTGTATAAATGTTACTTCTGGAAAAATCGAGCTTTAAAGAAACCATGTGGGTGAGCTTTTGAACTAGTCTGTCATTCACCCAAATGGCCAACAGACCCATGAAAAAGTGCTCCACATCGCTTGGCATCAGGGAAGTCCAAATCAGAACCTCAGTGAGATACCACCTCACACCCGTCAGAATGGCTAAAATGAACAAGTCAGGAAACGACAGATGTTTGCGGGGATGTGGAGAAAGGAGAACCCTCCTACACTGTTGGTGGGAATGCAAGCTGGTGCAACCCCTCTGGAAAACAGTATGGAGGTTCCTCAAACAGTTGAAAATAGAGCTACCCTACGATCCAGCAATTGCACTACTGGGTATTTACCCCAAAGATACAAATGTAGGGATCTGAAGGGGTACGTGCACCCCAATGTTTATAGCAGCAATGTCCACAATAGCCAAACTGTGGAAAGAGCCAAGATGTCCATCGACAGATGGATGGATAAAGACGATGTGGTGTATAAGCCAAGACAGTCTTGAAAAAGAAAAACAGGCACGCCCGGGTGGCTCAGTCGGTTGAACGTCTGCCTTCCGCTCAGGTCATGATCCCAGGGTCGTGGGATCGAATCCCACATCAGGCTCCCTGCTCCGCAGGGCCATCAGTGATGGTTCTGACTTTATATCTGAAAGGCCACTTTGGGAAGACAAAGTTGTTAGCAGCGACTTTTCGATGTTTTGAGAGAGCTGGAAGCCGAAAGAAGGCTGCCCGACTGGAGTGAAGGCTGCGGGCCGAGTCCCAGCTTCTGGGGAGTCACCTGCAGCCTCCCCTGAACCTTTCCTAGGGTCTCCTGCAGCCCCTACTGCCCCTGCGCCCGGGGCTTGGGGATCCCGTCATCGCACCATCTTGCGCGTGGGTGGGCCTCACCTAATCCGTTGACGTCGGAATAGACACCCCCCCCCCCAAACGGTGCAGGAACAGGGACTTGCGGTCTCTCTGTGCTGCACCCGACACATTTATCTGGTCCCGCCCTCGCGCACGGAGCACCAGGTTCTCAGGCGTTTGGACTCACAGCAGATAACATCACCGGCTTTTCCGATGTTCCAGCTTTCTGGGTGCAGGTGGTGGTGCTGGTCCTATAATCGCCGCCCTCTTGGATGCAATTAGAGGTCGTCTCGGTGCTGTTTGGTGTGCAGAGCCCTGACCGAGCGGTGCAGGGGCGTCTGCGCCCACGTGAATGGAGCAGAGCCTGCGATGTGCGCAGATCCTCCCCGAGAACCAGCGGAGCGCGTCCGCCCCACGGATCCCTCGATGTCACGGTTGTGCTCGCCAGCCCTCGGACAGAATGTATCTCCACCGACTTGAGACCCCCACCCCTCCCGCCTGCCCCTGTCTGTGATCCTGGGCAACAGATTCAAGATACAAGTGGGAAATGACGTCCCCTCTGCGCCCACATGCTTTTCTTTGCATCACGGATCGTTTTGCGCGGGGCGGTGGGGAGGCAGGCGGAGGGCCAGCAGCACTGTCTAAGAGACAGCACCCACGTTGTTCCCGCTCGTCCTGCTGCAATGCTGAGCCCTTCGACACCGGTCACCTTTCCTAGCCGCAAGCAACTGCAGAATTCCGAATGAGTTGGCAAAACAAACAAGCAAACCCCTGTTCTCTACCGGAAGGATATTTGGGTGCAGTCGGAATTGCTAAGAGCTGGTGTGGTGCACCCACATCCGGAGGGTGGGTGCCCTGTGCTCGCAGGCAGGACCCGAGACCCGAGTCTGATCCACGCAATATATGGCGCCCGGGGTGGGAAGCCACCGCCAAGCCTGGAACGGGCACCTCCCTGTCGGGCCTGCTGTCGGTTCTTTAGCCAGGCAAGTGCCATTTCAGTGTCCGAAAACGGAAGTGTGCGAGGGGCTGGGCCACACCCGTCCGTTTCTGTGCTGGCCCCGGGGCGGCTTTGCGGAGTCTTTGCAACAGACGGGTGGTTCCCCTTGCATGCTGGACCACTCCCTACCTGCAGGACCAAATCCCACCCTCCTGCCCACTGACCCGAGGGCAGGGGGCTTGGCATTTACGGACTCTTTCCAAGGGAGGGAAGCAGACGTCCGAGGCTCCTTGTCAAACCAGGACACCAGCTTGCACCCGTGTATATAAGTGCATAGTGTTGGTGCCTCCTCGCTCCGAAAACCCTCCACGGTCCTAAGGCCTGACAGTTCTAGTGCTCTTCTGCTGTGTGAATGGGGTGACTTTGGGGAGAAGCCCCGTAAGGATGGGAGCTGGCTGCCTTGTGATGGGAAGGTTGCAACTTTCATTCCCGCCCCCCCCCACCCCACCCCGTGACCGGTTCACAGTGGAATCGATCCCCCATGGACAGTGGTTTCATCCATCGTGCCTGGGCAACGAAGCCTCCCCCCAACCGCCCCCCCCAAAAAAAACTCAAAAGGAAGGGGTTCGGAGAGCGTCCGGGTTGGCGGACACGTGGAGGTTTGGGGACAGAGGTGCCCACTTCCTCACGCCTGACTCTGCATCTCGTCATCTGAGTGACATCCTGTTCTAATGAAGCAGCGATCCAGTGAGCGGCATGTTTCCTGAGCTCTGGGAGCCGCTCTAGCCGATTCAAGGGACCCGAGGAGGAGGAGGTCATGGGACCCTGTGATCGACAGCTGACCGCTCAGCAGCACAGGGGTCAAGCTGGATTGGTGACCGGCGTCTGCAATTTCTAGAGGGCGGTCTTGCAGGGCTGAGCCCCCGACCCTGTGGGATCTGTCCACCCCGCTCCTACCGCCTGGCACGTCCAGTCCCCGCAGATACTTCCCATGTTTCCGAGCTACGTGACTTCGGGGTGCTTTGCTGGCCGGACCTGTGCCTGCCCCCAGGGAGGTCGGTGTCACTGGACCCAGGATCAGGTCACCCACTCTGGGGACAGCCCAGCGCCACTGGGAGGGGGGTCTGATGAGCTCCAGGGTGTGACTCATCCTCCAGGGCTCCCCATGGGCCGGTCCCCAACTCACAGGATGGCCTCGCCTGAGGCCAGACCCCAGCATCTGCTTTGGGGAAACCACACCCAAAATACCTCCTCCCTTCTTGCTCTAGAGTCCAGACCTTGTGGGGTGTATGCAGTCCTGCTGGGCCCCGGAAGACACGTCCACACAGCTCATCCTGCTCACCTCCCACGCCGTTTCCTTCCTCTCGCTCGCAGGGCTGCCCGTGATGACTCCCAGGATGTGCACCCCCCAGAGGGCATGCCCTCCCCCACTGCACACCTCGTCCCCCTTCCCGTTTTACTCTCTCTCCCTGTGCCCTCGCACAAGGCACAGCCTAACGTCCCGCGACACAGAAGTCCTTGTGTGAGGCGCCACATCAGTGAGCGACTCTCCGGGAAAACCCTCTCCTCCCTCTTCCTTCTGTAGCCTCAGCCGGGAGGGACGGTGCCGCATATGTGCATATAGGATGAGCGTGCTTCCCCCGGGGGGATGGGGTCAGACCAGGGAGGCAGCCTCGTGGCGTTTTGCTGGTTTGCTCCACTACCCTCTGCAAAAGCACGCTCATCAGGCGACCAAGTGACTCGCGAAGCAGGAGCAACCCCACCCCGGATGTGTCCCTGCTGGGCCCCCTCCAAGCCGCCCACTCCGCACGGCTCACGGGTTCTCGCTGGCTCCGGTTTCTGCTGCCTTTGTTTTTGCCTTCCCCATGGAGACGTTACTCCGCTATGCTGTGCACCAGCCTTCTTCAACCACAAGGAAGGAGGTGCTGACGACCAGTGAGACCGAAGGTTTTGTGAAAACAGCCACGGAACTGAAACTGGAACAAGTATTTTCTTTGCAATGCAGATCTTTAAAGAAGCAGAGAGGAGACTCCCTGGGCAAAGAGAAGCCATCTGCTGCGTGTCTAAGCCCCAGCCAGCCACAGCGGTGCAGACCCCTTTATGTCCACGGGCCCATCTTTACCCCTCTGCCCCTCGTGAGGTCAGGATAAGTGATTCATACTCCTAAGGGCCCCATCCTCCAAGAGACGAGACACGCTCCAGACTGGAAGGCTCTCTGAGTCTTCATGCCCACATCTCAAACCTCAAGAAAGTCAGACACCGCCGTGTGGGTGGTCAGGACGAATCAAGGGGCGGCCAACTTTCACGGGTTCGGGAATTCCCGGGGCCAGCGTGCTCACATGCGGACTCCAGTGCAGTCCACCTGGGAAGCAGGGTAGATGTGGCCTTTCCAGCAAGCACCGGAGGCATGCAGAGGCTGCAGAGGCATGCAGAGGACCACACCTGGGGGGAGCAATGTCGAGAACAGGGAACCAAGAGCCCAGGTGATGAGGGTCCTGCCGGCCACCTGTGTGTGCTACGCTCACGCCAGAGCAGAATTGTGCGTGCGAAGAAGAAAGGTCAGGGTGTTTGCTTGCCTTTGTCCTCCCCGTGAATGAAGTCTTCCGTCTCCAGAAGAGCAACGGCCTCTGCAAACCATGCATGCACAGAAGGACCTGAAAAGTGGACACCAGGGAGTTTGCCCGAGCAAGTGCCGGTGCCGGAAGGCCCCAGCTGAGCTGCTGGCATGGACAGACCCCAGCTGGTTGGGTGTCTCGAGCTGGCCACCTGCACCCAGCTCCTAACTTGGTGGTGCCATGAGGTCCCCTTGGCCCTGATGCCAAGATTTCGTCAACCAGGTGCCTGGCCCAGCAGGAGGCTCTGTGCTCCGCCCCCCCATGAGGCTATGAATGGGTTCACAAACAGGGCCCTTGGTGATTTCCCATAGCCATGCACTGGGTCCTGCCGTTTTCTGAGCATCGTGTTCCTTGTCACCTTCACCCTCCAGTCCTCCGAAGAGGTCACAGAAACCGGCTGCCTAAGAGGTTTGGAATCTTCCTCTGTGAGGTGGGTCTGGTCCCTGACTCTCGCTCTGTCATCCATGCTCATTCTGTCCCCTTCCTGCTCAGGCCACACACCATGACCAAAGTCAGTAGGCAAAGGAAATTCACTGTGAGCGTCTGCAGCAGATGCTCTTAGTTGCGGCCCATCCCTGCACCTTCCAGGGACAGGATTTCTCTGCAGGTGTGCAGGGTTCCACCCCCGACACAGGAGGTAAGACCCCAGCTTCTCACCTGGACTGAGAAATTGGGACCATCCACGGAGCGTTCCACCTGGAGGATGCCAGCTGAAATTCATGATTAACATGCCAACAAAACACTATACCTGTGAGTGGTTCCCCTGCAAAATGGGTGACAGCCAGCCACCACCTGGGGGCAAGATGGAGGTGGACCATCCGTCCCCAAAGCCCACAGTGCTTGACAACTATCCGGAGAACAAGGGAATCATCCTCACAGTACAGAAAAATCTCCATTTCCATCATGCATGGCGGCCAAATTAACCATAAACCACTGGGGGGATCAAAGATGCCCCCCAAAGGTGACATGCCCACATTCTCACCACGGAAGCTTACAGGTTAAGCAGGAACGAGCTCAACAATGCATTCCTGTCTTCTTCCAGTGATTTATCATTTGTTCCAGGTAAAGGACGTGGAAATGCAACTGTGGACAAAGAGAAAAATCGAAAGGGTTTGGGGCAGAATTTAGGCAGTCCCCGGGTTTGTGTGTGTGTGTGTGTGTGTGTGTGTGTTTTGTTTTGTTTTGTTTTGTTTTTGCTTTTGTTTTTGCATAGGGCTGCACTTCTTTTAGTTGACACACACAATGTTACATGAATTTCAGGTGCACAACATAGTGATTCAACTCCTCTATACGTTAATGCTAGGCTCCACACAGGTGTAGCCGCCATTTGTCACCCAACAACACCATTACAGTATCATCGCCCACATTCCCCAGGCTGTGCCTTTCATCCCCGTGACGTACTCACTCCATAACTGCAAGCCTGTGTCTGCTTCTCCCCTCCACCCATTTTGCCCATTCCCCCAATCTGTCTCCCTTCTGGCAATCATCACTTTGTTCTTTGCACTTATGGGTCTGTTTCTGCTATTTGTTTGTTTATTCGTCTGGGTTTTTGTTTTTTGTTTGTTTGTTTGTTTGTTTAGATTCCACATAAGAGTGAAATCATATGGTATTTGTCCTTCTCTGTCTGACTTATTTCATGTAGCATAATACCCTCTAGGTCCACCCATGTTGCCTCAAATGGCAAAATTTCATCCTTCTTTATGGCTGAGTAATATTCCATATACTACTTCTTCTTTATCCATTCACCTATGGAGGACACTTGGGTTGCTTCTGTATCCTGTATTTCTGATTCACAAGTAATCAATAGCATTTCTTTTAAAAAAATATATATTTAATTTATTTATTTGAGAGGGAGAGAGAGAGAGCCAGAGAGAGCACAAGCAGGGTGAAGGGCAGAGGGAAAAGCAGACTCCCCGCTGAGCAAGGAGCCTGATGTGGGACTTGATCCTGGCACTCTGGGATCATGACCTGAGCTGAAGGCACATGCTTAACCGACTGAGCCACCCAGGCGCCCAATCAATAGCATTTCTTAATCAAATGGGTATCCTTTATGAAGGAGAAGCTGAGATGTTCAGATAGGTTTCTAATTTCTCCAAAGTGGTCCATTTAAGAACACAGTTTCAAGAACACCATCTCCACATTTGTGCTGGGATAAAGTAGCTCTTTACAAAAGGCAATTCCGTTTTCAACGTATTTTAATCGGTACTTGAATTCAGGCTGGCATGTCTCCCTTAGGTCCAGCTGGACGGTCCTGGGTTGGCTGAGACTTTGGGTCAGTGAAGAGAATTGATTACCGTCCTTCAACTGTGAAACAGCCCATCAGCACCTCTTAGAAATTGATACAAGAATAAAGCAGACGTGTAGAAATTGCAAAAGAAGGACCCCATACTTCCACTTTTCCTCCAGTTTAACTGAACATACAAAGAATTACAAATTTTGACACGTACCCACACAAATTTACATGAATCCCTTACGAAGACTATACATGTTCTGCCCCAAAGTAAGATCCATCCAGTGCTGGAAACCTGCCCGGTGTGTTAAAACCAACTCTACAGCCGGAAGTCTCCCACAGAAACGTACACGTCCTCTAAAAACCCGATAGCAAATCCTAACGGATTAACTCCCATGTGTAAAACGACTTTTAAAAATCACGAATGACCTGTTCCAACTGTCAGAAGGGATTCAATTCTCCGGGCCATTGCTAAGTCATTACTTTATCTGGTGTCTGGCAAACAAGGCAATGCATGTAGATATCCAACAAATCAAAGGATCTGGAGGCAGGTCTCCTGGTAACTTCTGGTAACTTTTAGATGAGGATAAGCACACATGACATTTTAAGATATCTGCAGGGTCATGAACAAGGCTTCTAACACTGAGTAGGCAAACAAGGGACAGGCTAGTAGCCATGTTCTTTTGGAAAGAGTATTTAAAAACTAAATTTACAGCAGAAACGATTAGCACGATCTCTTTTGGATTCACCTCCAACGTGAGCACAGACCTCACGTTTGCAGAGACTGGGTTTGGAGGGATGTGGCTTTGGATGAAAACGTCTATCGGATTGTGAGTGAATTGCAGGTAAGCGCAGGATAATGGTGTGTTCCGCGCTGAGAAAAGCCTCTGTGCTTTTATGTCCCTCCCAGATGGGGTCCGGGACAGGCGTCCATGAGATGCATTCAGAACCTGGATTCTTTCAGAGTTAAGCACACTCTTCCTGTAAGACGTCATTAGTCCACATCAATGGTGGGATGATTTGCTCCATCTTAGAACTCCTAGTCCGGCTGAACTCGGCTCAGTTTCTTTCCCCCTTTTTAATTTTTTTCACTTTCTTTCTTGGAAGAGCACCATTCCGTGTGCATCCAAGGGCAGGGATGAAATAAAATTTATTGAACAGAGCATGTGGCCGGGGCAGCATGGATGTGGCCGTATCACTGACTCCACTGGGATCACGCTCACATAGAAAGACCTGTAGATGGACTGTTCTCTGCGGAAAACGGTCAGGATTATCAATGCAAATGTGGTCCATGCATCTTCTTTATGTTGTCCGACTATCGATGTGTTACGGGTCAAGAGAGTCAACACTATGCAGTCTGGGTTGGAGTGCGAGTCGTGGGGAAGGTCAAGTCCCTGCCATTCCAGCCCGCCTCTCTGCCATCGATGCCTCCAGTACTCTTCCCTTGCGTGTGGCCCCATGAGGTGAGGTGAGAAGTGTGTGAGCACTGTGACCTTTGACACAGGCCTGGACTCACTCCCAGTTCGCAGCCAGACCCCTGCACGGGTGATTCCAGAAGCGGAGGCTCTTCCTATACCCAAGTGTCTCTGAAGGCCACGGACAGGTCCCTGTGGTCTGTGACCCCAAAACAAGGAAGCTGCTCCCAGAGCTAACTGGAGGGGGGAGATAGGACAGGGAAGGCAACGCAGGGTGGCAGGAGCATCCTAGGCTCAGGAGGGTGGTTAGGGACAGCCTCTTCCAGAAGTTTCCAGGAAGCTCTGGAAGGTGACAGGTACTAGAGGCAGGTAGGGGCTTTAGGTCACGGATAATTCCCTGGGGAAGCTTCTAGGGAAGAGACGGGCAGACAAAGGCTATGGATGGCTCTAGTGTCGTGGGGACAAAGGCATGGGGTTGGGCACTGTGAGAAGGATGGGCCAGTAGGTTCGGGACAGAGCCAGGGGTCAATGTCCCACAAGCCAATGGCCCTTATCAGTCATGTTGCAGGTTATAAGCATGGCTCCACAGAGCTGGGGAAGAGCTGGGTGCACCATGCACCTGACTCCTACATGGACATGTCCAGGTGTTAGTATCTATTCTTTTTTTTTTTTTAAAGATTTTATTTGTTTATTTGAGACAGAGAGAGTGAGAGAGAGCATGAGAGGGGAGAGGGTCAGAGGGAGAAGCAGACTCCCCACTGAGCGGGGAGCCCGATGCGGGACTCGATCCCGGGACTCCAGGATCATGACCTGAGCTGAAGGCAGTCGCTTAACCAACTAAGCCACCCAGGCGCCCAATATATTTGGGGTAAAATTCCCATAACATGAAATTCGCCCTTTTCAAGTGCACAATTGAGGGCTGTTTAGCCCATTCACCATGTCATGCAACCCCCACCTCTATCTGGTTTCAGAACGTTGTCATCCCTCCAAGAGAGACCCCGTCTCCACGAGCAGTCCCTCCCCACTCCCTACGGCAGCCCCTGGGAACCATGAACCTGCTTTCTGTCTGTGGACTCACGTGCCCTGGACGAGTCCTATAAACAGAGTCACACGCAATGTGGCCTTTTGTGTGTCTGCTTCCCTCCCTGAGCATCATGTCCTCAAGGTCCATCCACATGGTAGCAGGGGTCAGAGCTCCATTTCTTCTCATGGATGAGTAATATTCCCTTGTGGAGGGGGGGACACATTTTAGCTCATGCATTCATCCATGGATGGACACCTGTGTGCTTTCCACCTTTGTTATGAGCAGTGCTAGGAACGTGCGTGTACAGGTATTTGTGTGAACACCTGTCTTTTGTTCCTTTGAGTTAACACGTGTAGGAGTGGGATGATGGACCGTAAGGATCGTAGGGTAAGTCTATACTTCCCACAGAGGCTGCACTGTGAGACCTGCCCATGAGCACTGCAGGAGGGTTCTGCTTTCTCCGAAGCACCGCCTACGGTTCTTACTTTCCCTCTTCTTTACACATTAGCGCCACCCTAGGGACACGTTAAAGTCTTAAAAGTTGCTCAGAATTATGGTCCGGTGCATCTGGAGGTGTAGAAAACAAAATTCAGCTTTTATTTCTATTTTTTCTAATTGGTCGTATTATGATGACTCAGAACATTGCACTATCACCTAACGGTGGAATGTATTTTTTCTCGCTAAATTTATACACCTTGCTAACATGCAACCCAAAGCAGTTGACGGGCAGGACGAGACTGGTACCCCGGCTTTGCTGTTGGCCTGAAGAAAGGCTGGTTCTCACGTGACGGGAAAGACCCCCACAGTTAGCAATTTACGCTTTATCACACTTTTACAAGCAGGTCCACAGATGGTGCATCCATCACGGCTGAAATTATAAGGCAGACAAGCAGACAAAACTGATAATGAGGACACGATTTCGGCAACCACCTCTGCAGGGAAATCCTTATTGTTCATCAATCGTACCGCTCTTATTATGTTTCTTTCAACGGTGGGTACCGTCGGGGGAAAGAACAGACCTATGGCCAAAATTGCTGAGTCTCCTGGTCCGTGTACTGTTTTTGTCGGTGCGAGGTGGGGTGATGCCCTGGGGACCAGCTGGAGGTAAATACAATCCTACTGCCCACCGGGGAGGGGAAAACAAAGAACCAGAGTGCTCCAAGAGAACCACGTCATGAAAATGCCATCCACTGGGGCAGGAAGAGGGCACCCAGTCTCCGACTATCCCCGTCCGTATTGCCTTGAGTGCCAGCTTAGCTTCCCTGCTGATCAGCCCAAGAATCACCTGGCTGTGGCCCCAAGTGCCAACTGTCTGGCTTCTAGGAGACACCAAAGCCCCTGACCCCGCCTTTCGGGGGAGGCATCTCTCCTGCCACCCTGTAGGCAGCATACACAGCTTTCCCACTGTAGCTGTAAAAAGGTCAGGAAGGCACGCGCCCCATGGGGAGGAGGGAATGTATGAATGCGTTTGCAGACAGGATGTAAAAGACCAAGAATTTGCATGACTTTTGAAAAGAATTGTCCTACGGGCGTCTGTGACCGGCCGGATTCCCACTCAGGGGACAGCCCACTCAGCAAAACCCAAACAAAGGCTTCTGTGTCAGGGAGCCGCTGCTGCTGACCAGGGGTGGCTCACTGGGCATGAAGGACAAGACAGGTCGTGAGGGAAGGCCTCTGTGGAGTGGGAGTCCCCACAAATGACCCCACCAGAGGAACCCGAGCCCATTCCGGGGTTTCCAGCATGGCCCTGAGACTCTTGGATTGCCCAGCTGGGCACTGGAGGACCACACATCACAGAGAAGGAGAAGCCTGGAAGCTGCTGGTTGACAAAGGAAGGAAGGGAGACCCAGGACAGTTCAAGGGTTTGGTAAAGGTCACCTTGCAGAAGAGGCAGCTGGGCTCCATGCCTAGGACTACCTTACATCTGCACTGGGATTTTCTCTGGACAACAGGACAATGGGAGGAGGGCCCACCCTGACTCAAATGACACAGGGCTGGGGATGTGATTCTACCTTTCTGACCCAAAGATGAAATCTTAGGTGTCATTTTCATAAACCTATCTTTCTCTCTCTGTGTATCCATCCATGCATCCATCCAACCATCCACTCAAACATCTACTCACTCAGTCATCCATCCACCCACCCATCCATGTATATACCACCCATCCACCCATTCCAACATCCATCCATCCATCCATCCATCCATCCATCCATTCAAACATGTATCCATCCATTCATCCATCCATCCATCCATCCGTGTGTTTCTTGCTGCTTATTCTTTCTTATAATTTAGAAAGCACAACAGTCCAAAGCAGACCAGCTGGAATGGCGCCTGTGGTTGGTGGTCAGCTCACCTCACACCTAGAATTGGCTGTCCCCAACACAACAGAGAGGCCAGTGAAGCCTGTCTCCTTCATTTCAAACCTAGGAGAGCAGGAGGTGAGAGGTCTTTCGATTACACCAAGCAGAATCCAGTCACCCAAGAAAGGGAGCTTAGAGGATGTGAAGTCTATGCGGGGGTACCAGAAAGGTAAACTGAGGCTGGCTCTCCATCAGGATATCTTGTTTGCAAGCACAGACTTTAGAAACATCAACAAAGAAAACCCTTGTTATTGAATCTTGCTTTGGCCTTCAAAAAAAAAAAAAAATCATGCTATTGGAGAAGCCCTGAGCTTCTTGCATTGAGAGTAACGAGCTACACACACCGACGTTGGCCATGTCTCTGTCTGATAAACATAACACTCCAACAGTCTTAATCCGGATGAAATTCTCAGTACGCTCGGCTCATGCCATTCACCCACAACAGACCCTGTGAGGCAGTTTGAGATCTTGCACGATTTCCTGGTCTGTGGTGAATGCTCCTGACAGTCCCACTAACAGGTCCCAGCAAAACACCTTCACTGTGGAGAAGAAGGTGGACAAACATCCAACTATAGCTCTCAGCTTCTCTCCACACCCCAGGTTGCTTCTGCTCCCTTTGCCGATACTGAAACCATGTTCCCTCCTCAAGGACACACCTGGGTCACTTCTCCGTGCAACCGCAAGACCTCATCTGGTCACATATTCTTCACGGGCACCTGTCACACCTACGTGGTCCCCCAGCCTTTGGGGGTCCCATTCTGGGGGGTCCTGATCACTGAATCAGAGCAGGTCTCATCAAGAAGTTGGCAGAGGTGATTTGCAAGATTCAGCAGAGTTCCAGACACCTGTGGTAGGCAGAATAATGAAATCACACTAATAATGACAGAAATAATAATGTTGACCCAAACAACAGCTTGTTCAACCTAATTAAGAAAACACTCCCATTCATGGGACTGTAGCAGGCCGACAAATATCCCCCTAGACTGTACCATGCAGTGGGATCAATGTGAGCATATTGAGGCCACGGCCAGTCCCTACTCCTGAAAATGTCCCTTTGGCTGTCCCCAGGGGCCATCATTGCCTTCCATTCTGATTGCCTTTCTCCCGTGTGCTCCCTGAGAGCTCCCTCCTGGCCCCAGCTGCCCATCTCTCTTCCTCTGGCTTGGGCTCTCACACCGCTGCTCATGTCCCCACTGCTAACGCCCTTCCCTGGACCCTGAATTGCAAAGTTCATTTTCTCATCACAAAAGCATTCTCTGCTCACTGCAGATGACCAGGACAACCAAACAAGAATGGTGGATGGAGAAATAACACTGAGATTTGCCTGTGGAAGGAATCCAGTGATGCCGTTGGCACCCAGCATGCTGAGGATGACTTCTCCATCATGATCCTACTGTAGATAGAGGGCATAGCTTTTGCTTCCTGTGTGGACATTGCCCTTGCTGGGTTGGAGGCTCCCAAGTCCTCTCCCCAATCTCCCCAATGCATGTTGAAGATGGAAGAAGGGTCCACCAACCAAGGAAGACAGGCTTCTTCAGCAGCCGTCACCCTGCCAACAACCCATTGTGACCTACTAAAACGCAGTCCCTTCTTCTGGCCCACAGAAATGCGAGATCATACATTCCCATCGTTTTAAGCGTTTAAGCAGGGCTGGGAGGGACCATGACTCAAGCTGGCAGAAACTGGCAGAATCTATGTTGGGTTTGCAATAACAGTTGAGTTCACAGAGCCCAGCCCTGACCTAGGAGGCAAAAGTTAAGCCCTGCCCCAAAATCCTACCTGCTGACTTCCAGCTGTATGCATCGATGGCTCCTTTAAAAGGGTGGGACTCCCGGGGCAAGCAGGGTTTGGTTTTCTTTTTGGTTCTGTTAGGAATTGACTGCCCTGTCTGTTGAGCCCAGAGGTGACCTCAGGAGCCTCCAAGTCCCTGCAAGGAGCAGCAGGGAGGGTGCATGGTTCCTCCACAGTTGGAGTTAAAGCATGTGTCTCAAATCATTGAGACACAATGATAGATCCACATCAATGTGCTCACAGCTTCTGCTATTCCAAGGGGGAATGTGGGTTTCTTGAAAAATGCAAGAAAGAAAGAAGGAAGCAAGGATGGAAGGGAGGGAGGGAGGAAAGGAGGAAGAGAAGGAAAGGAAAGGAAAGGAAGGAAGGGAGGAAGGAAGGAAGGAAGGAAGGAAAGAAGGAAGGAAGGAAGGAAGGAAGGAAGGAAGGAAGGAAGGAAGGAAGAAAGAAAGAAAAAGAAAGAAAGAAAGAAAGAAAGAAAAAGAAAGAAAGAAAGAAAGAAAGAAAGAAAGAAAGAAAGAAAGAAAGAAAGAAAGAAAGAAAGAAAGAAAGAAAGAAAGATGGAAGGAAGGAAGAAAAAAGTTTAAATTGATGAAAAAAGTAAGACAGAGACATGAGGTACAACATCAAGGTGCATTGGGACAAGATGAGTACATGCAGTAAATGCCATGGGACCCTTCCACTCACACCCATGAGGGACCACGTCATGGAAAGCATTCCCGGTTTGCTCCGTTAAGGTCACCATTCCTCCACCCTGAGCTTCCCCCAGAGCATTCCTTGTATCCGCTATGGCCTCTCATCTCTCCAGAAATTGAGGTCTGACCAACTCAAAGATGCAATTATTTGCTTTAAATGCTTACAAAAGAATATATGGGAGGGGATTCATTTCAGCTAAGGATGCTAAGAAAAAAGAATGCCTTCTCCAACTGAGGGGGAAAAGTGCCTTACAATAATACAAGGAAATTTTGCAGATTTATATCAGCTTGGGCCATGGTCGCTCCCAGCCCTGCCTGCTTTTGACAGAATCACCTGGAGAGCTTGAAAAACACCAAAGCTCGGACCACTCCCTGCCCTGGGATGTGGATGTATTTGGTCTTGGGTGCAGCTTCTTTACCAAGTCCCCAGGGATGGGATGTGTGAAATTTGGAAATGAAACTCTGATTATAACTGGTGTCCTGAGCCAACTGGTGTCGGGGCTTAGTGACCATGCAGGCCAATAAGGATGAAATATTGGTTAATGTCGGGGTGCAAAGAAATCTCTCCTTTTTAGGGCCATGCCTCCAGGAGCCTGCATCCATACTGCTCACCAGATGCACACAGCTAATGAAGTGGAAACATTGCATCCAGAAAAGGGGGGTACTCAACGTTCATAACGAGCCATCAGAGTCTAACACGTTGGTGGTGGGCACAGCAAACCCAAGGAAGCCCAACAAGTTGGTAGTGGGGACAGCAGTCTGCTCAGGGTCTTCATGCATCTGAATGACTTGACCAGTCAATCGCCCCTCCCAGTGGACCAAGGGTTTTGAATGGCTTTGCTTAACCTCTTGAACTTTGCGTGTATCTGACAAGGGACATGGTCATGGTGATGTCAGTGCATTTGGGGAGGATTCTATGAAATCTGTGGAAAGAGCCTGGTACTCTGATGGCTCGTTACGAACGCCAAGCATCACCCTTCTCTGGGTGCAGTGTTCCATTAGCTGGTGTCCCGAAGTTGCACCTGATTTGTCTCCCTACTTACATGCTGAGGGACGCAACACCTTGCTTCACTTGCAGAGGGCATGTCACAAACCTCACAAAACTCTGAAAATTCTTGGCCACGGCAACGGTCTTGAGTGGGGGATGAGAAATGTATATATTCCCAATGCCCTCCTCCTTCTCTTTCTGTGGAGGGTATTAGTCCAGTCCTTGACATTTTCTGACATGTACCCCAAAAAGGTATCTTCTCAAGGCTTCCCATTTAATGCCCCTGGGACCTGTGATCTACACTTTAATTTTAACCGTTATTGAATCTACCTGTCTACCTATGTATTCGTCTATTATCTATCTATCATCTATCCATCCATCCATCATCTGTCTGTCTATCCATGTATTCATCCATTATCTATCTATCTACCCATATAGCATCTTTCTATCAATCCATCCATCCATCCATTTATCTATCATCTATGTAGCCATCCATCTATCCATCTATCTACCCATCATCTATCAATCCATCTATCATCTATCCATCCATTGATCATCTATCTATGCATCTATCCATCCATCCTATATATATATCATCTATCATCTATCCATCCTATTATCTATCTATCATCTATCTATCAGCTTTCTATCTACCTATCATCTTTCCATCTATCTTTTTTTAAAAGATTTTATTTATTTTCCATTTGAGACACAGAGAGAGAGCACCCAAGTGGGGGCGGGGAAGGGAGAGGGAGAAGCAGGCTCCCCGCGGAGCAGGGGATCCCCCCCCCCATGCTGGGCTCCATCCCAGGACCCTGGGATCATGACCTGAGCTGAAGGCAGACACTTAACCAACTGAGCCACCCAGGCGCCCCTTTCTTTCTATCATCTATCTATCATCTATCACCTATCATCTCTCTATCTACCCAAACATCTCCTGATATGTATTAATATACCGACCACAAATGACACAGGTGGGATTAACTCGCACATTTTCTGAGAGCAAATCTCAAGTTGTTCCCCTGCAGGTGGCTGTCAGAAGAAAAGAAACAGGGTCTGAAACACAAACGAGGAAGAAAGAACTTGTCTCTTCTGATGAGAGACCACAGGGCAGGACAAAGCGTGTCAGAGCAGAAGCACCAGAAGGCAGGAGACAGCCCCTGTGGCCAAGGCGAGGAGGCAGCAAGAACATTGGCTCACAAGGAGATCCTTAAGTCACTTCACTGAGCGTGTGGTCTTTGTCGTCCAATGTTCTCCTGCTTATCCTTGAAGGGTCATAGCCAGAACCTTATTCCAGAGGAATGGAATGAGGATGTTCTATGAAGTCTCCTGTGTATGAGCCACCCCTGGGACAGGGGCTCTGTTTAACTGGGTCCCTCCCACGTGGACTACCCAGCCACCCCAAACACTCAACTGCCCAAAGCCAGTGCAGAAAATGAATTTCACCATTCACTTAATATATTACTTGAACACTTTAAAAATAAAATTCAATCAACAGCCAGCCATCCCGGCCAGAGGCAAGCTCAACCACCGTTCTGTCTCTCGCTCCCCCAGACGTGTCTCTTCAAAAGTTTGTGCTTTTAATATAATGGAAATCGTGACCATATTTCTCGAGGCTAATGAGAAGTCGAGAGTTTCTTTATATTTTTAATATAAAAGGGAACATTCTCTGCCCCTGAGAAAATATTTATGAGAGAAGTAACCGAATGAAGAATCAGCTTTCCTTTTTATTTTCCTTCCGAGCCTCAGATTCTCCTGTTTGTTCAGAGAACTAATTAAATATTTAAAGCAGTCATCCTGTAGAGATTTATCTTCGTTAAGTGTTTCCGTAAACTGGGGAAAAGTGCAGGGTGGGTTGCCACCTTCCACAAATCCATGGAGGAAGGACATTTGCTAGGGTTGGGGGTCCTTTGAGGCGGCTGGCTACACAGTAGTGAGAAAACACGCGAGCCTATGGGTTGATATTATCCAACTGCACCTTGCCGCCGGATTCCCACGGTGAGCTGGCCCCTTGGAGAGCTCACCTTAGCAGGTCATAATTCTTGCACGTGACCAAGGTAGAATCTGCTGTGCACCGAGGAGGGGATGGGCCCCCTTCGAGGGCTTTAAAAACGAAGCAATAAAAAGCTGGCTGTGGCCGCTGAGTACGACTACACTTGAAAATGTGGCTCCAAGGGGCCAACAACAGTCACCACCAGGAACGTGACGCAACGTTCTTCGCTGTCGACCACGTTTCTCATCCACGTTTTCCTCTGGGTGGCTCAGAAGGCAGGGGACAGCTGACCCTGAAATGCTACAGATTCTTCCCCGGAACACGGACCGTAAACTTCCACAGATCCCGACTCAGAGTCACGTGCAGCGCGGAGATTCAAGAACACGTCTTCCCGCCATCTTCCCTGCAAATCTTCCGCGCACAGAGGTGCCAGGAATGGCCAGCATTCCCTGTACCGACGGATGAAAGTTGACTCCAGACTTTGAAAGAGAGGAGAAGGCAAGGGGGTCCACGCTCAGAGACGGAGACCCTTCTCTCTTCTTTGTTCTCACCTTTATTGGTGCTTCAGGATAATAATCATAAATCTTTATTACTCTGTTTCTCAAGCACATGAGGAGTGACTAGGGGTCTTACAGAAAACAGAAGAGTCTGATTATGGGAAAGATACAACGTGCTGATCAGTGCGTTCTATGAGTTCTGCTAAACATAGCTTAGGGGACAAGGCGTGCATCTCTTGGATCCCAGGGTGGCTATTTGGACTGAGAGAGCTTCGGGCAAGGTACCTCCCTGCGGCATTCCAACTAGGCAGAGAGGTCGTGCGGGCCTCGGCATCCCGAAGGCCTCCGCCCTCCTCCGAAACCTTCCCCCGCCCCCAGCGGCCTCCGCGTTACGTTTTAGCAAGACAGGTACGATGGATGAGTTCGTGCTCTACATTAACCCCAACACAGAGAAAACACGGAATTCCTTATTCCAACAGACCAGGTTTTTAAGAAAACAAAAAACAAAACATGACTTATCTGAGCTTCCTTCAAACCCCTTTCATAGGAAACACACATGCCTTGGGTGGTTGAGCCTTTTAGAGAAAGACTGATGTTTCCCTCTTCCCCGAGGACACCTGGCTAGCAGGGTGGACCTTCTCTACCTCCTGAAGACAGAGTTGGAAATACACGGACAGCCCAAATCGGAGCTGCCTGTGTCTTGTCCTGCTGACACACATGAGAAGTGCAGGGATCTGATGGGTAGGTGGGCACTTAACCCATGGGGGAGGTTGCATGGTGAACTGCATGCGTGGGAGCTTTCCACCAAAGAACATTCCAGAATGCAGATCCTACATACCAGGGACAAACCCGCCACCTACTCCCTAAACAAAATCCAGTTCATTCCTTCCTCTACAGCTTGTGCACATGCCTCTCTCTGACCATGTCCACAAGAGGAGACCCCTCCCGCCATGCGTAAGATGCCACACAGAGACCTCCCTGGCGTGGCACGGGGGGAGAGGCCGTGGTCCACAGCGGGAGCAAACAGGATGACCGAGGAGGCCTCCTTTTGTCACGGGAGGACGAAGCTGGCACACACCCACAATGGAGACATTCCAGTACCTCCCACAGACAGGAAACCTTCAGGAGAAAGGCACAGAAAGCCTTGTTCTATTTGGCTGAAACCAAACTGTCCTTGGAGCACGTGGCCTGGAGCCTCTGAGAAAGTCTCCACGCAAGAGACCTGCTGGCTCACTTACGCACTGAGAAGGTATGCTTGGAAGTTCTTTTCTCACAGACCTAAGTACTCGGGGAACGAGGAAACTGTGTGCATTTCCTACGGCTGCCCTAAGTAACAAGGGACCCAAAACTGGGTAGCGTTGAACATCAGACATCCATCCTGTCTCAGCTCTGGAGACCAGAAGTCTGAGATCCAGGTGGGGCAAGACCACTGAGATGAAGGCGTCCCCGGGCTGGTGGCCACGTCCCTCCCGTCTCTGCCTCCGTCCTCACGTGGCTTCTCCTCTGTGTCCGTGTCTCCTCTTGTGTCTCTTACGAGGAGACCTGTCATTGCATTTAGGGCCACCCTGATCCAGGATGAGCTCATCTCAGATCCTTCCCTTAACCACATCTGCAAAGACCCTGTTTCCAAGTAAGGCCCAGACCACAGGCTCCCCCCACATAACGTCCTTGCGCCTGCGCCCTAGTCTTGGGGTCTGGGTTGTGGGAGAAGCAAAACAAGAAGCACCTTTCCCTCTTCTGGAAAGCTCTGCTGGGCGGTCACTTTTAAGAGGCACAGAATGACTCACAACACGTACTGGCGACACTTTCCCTTTCCCGGCTGGCTCTTTGCACCAGAGACACGTAACTAAGAAGGGATATTCCAAACCATGCCCCATAGGGTTAATGAGGTTGAAATGAACAACAACAGAAAGGCTGATTCTTCAAAGACTTGTGTCTCCTTTATCAGCTAGTGTGTCTTCTCGGGCCCCACCAACAAACCCGCCGGCGGGCTCTGGCAGAAGCCTGAATTCAAGGTCAACTGATAGGGTTGTAGCTTAAGAACATTCCTTACCAGAGATAAGGAGCCCAAGACCACATCTGGCTTATCCCAGTTCTGGGAGCACGCCCAGGGCGCGTTCTCGTCCTAAGATAACCTCCTGACTCAGAGGCTGAATTTTGCCTCCCTGTGGGGTTGAGCCTCCACCCCACAGTGAACACGACGTGTAGGTTCCATATATGTTTTCCCAATGCACGTGCTCCATGTTTCCTCATGAGTAGTGATACATTTCCCTGCCCTTTTCATCCAGATGTGTGCAATCTCAACCCCAGTGTCATAAAACGCTGGTCCTCTGCCCCTTCGGGGAAGTGGAGTCAAGGCCGGCTCGCCCAGCTCCTCATCCGGCAGCCTCTCGAATAAACCCTTTGCTTGCTACAAAGCTGATGTCTCAGGGACTGGCTTTCACTTGCACCAGGCAGATGGGCTTGGGTTAGTAAAAACCATGTGTTTCCACCTCCATGTCCCCTGCCCACCTCGCTACCTGGACAGCGCACGGCAAAGCTTCAGCAGACCGGCCAGGGGTGTCCCCAACGGACACATTGGTCTGCCCTGAAATCTATACTGGGAAAAAAAAAAAAAAAAAGGAGGGCCCAGCTCCTTGCCCTCTTGACTTTGCACACTTGCGGGAAACATCTACAAGTTGTCTCGTAAAGGAAATCGTGGAAAGCCATGCACGTCTTGCTTTGCAGCTCCTGGGCAGTCCCAGCACGTGCCTGGAGAGTGGGGAGCTGGGCTAGGATCGCTCAGTCACCGTTCCCTCCTGAACCCAACCCCTCCATTCTCATGAGTCTGTTCCCATTCCCCACATGACAGCCGTGGGGAAGTCAAGGGAAGCAGTGTTTTGCATTTTTATTCCGGAGGCTCTGCATGGAAGCTCGGATGATGCATGCAGCGTACAGGAATTATGGAAGAGAGGGTTTTCCATGTCCTTAACTCATCGGAGTGATCCCACAGCTCAGCGCATGGGTATTTACCTCTCCCCAATGGGACGGATGCCTGTTCTTTTGAAGATAGAGTTAACACACTCCTTTCTGTTCAAGGCTCAGAATGATTTGCTCACAACAGTGTGATTGTCACTCCTTTTAATTCCTATAGGGAAAAGGGAAGTGAGTGTGGTGACAAAAAGTTCCCTTCCCCCTCCCCAAATCAGAACATCTCAGGACTGTGGGGATTATAGGGAAACCGGGGGCCAAGACCCAATTTTTCCTTGACGTCCAACTCATGGGGTGTATTTGTCACCAAAGGAACAGAACGCCTGCCTTAGGGAGTCACGTCCTTGCTGGGTAGTGGAACCCACGGGAATGCACCACCCCAGGAAAACAGGCGATATCTGGAGGCACGTGGAGAAGGCGGGTCTGCAGCTCCACCCTCCTGGGAGCAGGAACGTGAGGTCCCGACTTTGGACCGAGAAGCGCAGCATTCCAAAGTGGTGGCCATGGGGCGGAATAAGAAACAGGGAGGACACAGGATGCTATAGGAACGAAGCAGGCACTGACCGCCCCCTAAAGTGCAACGTGAGTACGCACAGGAGACCGGGAGGGGCGGGGCCCCCAAATGGCCAAATGCACAGAGTCAGGAAGCACTCCCCGTGGCCGGAAAAGGTGGGTGGCAATGACCGCAGAACCCCATGAGAAACCTCAATGTCCAGGAGTCCTGATCCATTTGGGAATGTGCCAAATGACATCTAAATTCCAAGTGACTGTCGGGGAACCCAAGGGGTGTGGACACTGAGTGCAGGGTCTGAATTCCAGCATGACTCAAGCCAGAGAGTAGCAGCTAGGAGAGCCAATTGGACGAATGGACACGCACATTTGGTGGGCACTTGGCTGATGGTGGGCACTTGGCCGATGACATGAGGGGTGTGAAATAAATCAGGTCTCAGGAGCCGTCACACGCATGGGGATGAACTGAGGGTGACTTACAAGTTCTTTTAAGGCCGCTAAGGAAAGGGTCCCTTTGTTCCAGACTGACATTCTCAACAAAGGGCAGAAGACGGGCCCTCTTGCTTTCGATGCCGGCCTGAAAATAGGTGAAGACAGGGTCCGGTGAGGCAGTGCCCCCAAACGAAGGGGACGGCCAGAGATACCGTCTTTAGGGACAAGTGGAAATTATGTAGAAGATGGTCCAGAAGTTGACAAGAATTCCGCTGAACCAGTTTCCAAAAATCTTACATCTATGGTCACTATAGGAGTTTCCTGGGGCAGACATAACAAAGTATGATAAACCCAGCAGCTGACAACAACTCGTGTCTATCCAGCTCTGGAGACCCGAAGTCTGAGATCCAGGCGGGGCAGGGTCTCTGAGATGCAGGCGGGGCAGGACCACCTTCCTTCCCAAGGCTCCAGGGGAGGGTCCTTCCTGCCTCTTCTGTGTTTCTCCTCCTCTGTCTTTCATACACACCTGTCATTGGATTTAGGGCCAGCCTGATCCGGAACACTCTCATCTCAGATCCTTCACTAAAGGGCATCTTTGCCCACATCTTTTGTCATAAAAGATCATATTCACAGGTCACAGGGATGAAGACGTGGACCTAATTTTGAGCAAGCTGCCATTCAGCCTACTACAAGTGCTTTCGACACATAGGAGGGTTCAAACCCACTATTACATTATTTTCTTATTTCCTACATGAACCACACATCTTAACAGGAACAATTGGAACACTTATGGAACAGTTATTAAGTTACTAAGGCTTTTCCATGAGCTTATTTTATTTTCACTACAGCCCTAAGAAGTTGGTCCTTTATCTCTACGATGTAGACAGAATGTGTGTGTCCTTCCAAAATCCTATCCAAAATGTGGGATACTGAATCCCCAGTGGTATGGGATTAGGAGGTGGGGCATGGGCACACCCCCAGTGGGAGGGGTTTAGCTCATGAGGATGGAGCCCCATGATGGCATTAGTGTTCTCATAAAAGAGACCCCCAGAGAGCCCCCTCGTCCCTTCCTCCATGTCAGGACACAATGGGAAGACATCTATCCGTGAACCAGGAAGGGGGTTCACACCACACATCAAATGTGCAGGTGGATGTCCAGCCTCCAGAACTGCCAAGACTAAATGTCTCTTATTTGTAAGGCCCCCAGTCTGTGGTGTCCCGTTATAGCAGCCCCGGCCGACTGAGACTGTCCATTTTATAGGCAGCGATATGAGGAAGGATGAGCCAGCATGGGATTTGGGTTCTGTCTCCAAAGTGCATGAAGTCAACCATTCCTAGATCCCTCAGCCCGCCTCCCAGGACCCAGCTGTACGTCTACAGCTCACTGGAATGCTGACCCCTTGGAGTTGTCTTAGTGCCCACGACAATGCTGACTTTATAGTCATCATGTCCCTCAGTAATCAATTTCAGCTGTCGCCATGACTACAGTCTAAACGCCACATTACAATAATCATTGCGAGTCCCACCCAGTTTGTGATCCTTCCAACATCACCAATTAGTTGATTTCCCCCATGAAAACAGTTCTTGAAAAATAAATGAGCAGTTCTGTAAAACTCATCAAAACGGCAACACTCTGAAAAAATCTTATGTTCCCCGCTCCCCCAGGCTAAACCCAGTTTTGAGATGTTGACGTTGCTAATGATTTCTACCATTTTGCTGTAATCACCAACAACCCTGGTTTTCGTTGCCAGGAGGTACGCACAAGGGAAACGGAAGCTGGGGGAAGGCGGGGCGGGGCGGGGGGGGGGAAGGGGGGGCTGGTGGTGGTGGATTATTCTGGAAGAGAAATTATTCTGGAAGAGAAACCATCGTGCAGGATCCATTGGGAGCCATGCGGTAACCAGGTTGGGTATGCGTTTGGTGTTTTTTTAGGGGCACCATTTCACTCGCTACGAGTGTAATAATAGAGGTAGACTCTTTATGCTGGAAGTTGGTACATGATAAGCAATGACAACTGTCTGGTTCCTTTGCCCATCACTACAATGAGCCATCAGAAACCCCCGGCGCCACACCATCTCCAAGCAGGTGGACACCTCAGTCAAGCCACCTGGTTTTCCCAGACGTCAAGCTTCTCATCTTCACAGTAAAGATGAACTCTGAGCTCTCAGAGCTCCTTCCATGTCTAAAGGACCAGATGAACTTTGATTTTTTTTGCCTATTGGGCACCGTCCAGCTGTGGACACAAGGTGTCCTCTGGGCTGCCTTGTTGATGATCCATGTGTCATCGGCAGCGTGACGGGAATGCAGGTGGTCAAGAACTCGGCCAAGAGCAAGGGCCATGGTCCACCTCCAGAACACGGTTCTCATTCACAATGTGAAATGGTTTGTGGCCACCATGGAAGAAGACACATCCACAGCAGGAAAGAAGGAAGGAAGGGAGGGAAGGAGGGAAGAAGGAAAGGAGGGAAGAAGGAAAGGAGGGAAGGAAGGAAGGAAGGAAGGAAGGAAGGAAGGGAGGGAGGGAGGGAGGGAGGGAGGGAGGGAGGGAGGAAAATGCTAACTATGGTGACGGAAGTGTTAATTCACTTATGATCATTTCAGAATGTGTATCAAAATACCAAGTTGTACGTCTGAAATTTATATCATTTCTATTTGGCAATTATAGGTCAATCAAGCTGGGGAAAAAAATGAGAAAAACCCCCCACAAGGATAATAGCTTCCTTCACTTCGACACACCAGGCCCTGAGCCTTTTCGTGTATGGAACGCCATCTGCTCTGGAAACGCGGTGACTGACCACTTCCTACCCTTTCTGTTGGTAACGGGCGCACACGTACTCAACAAAGTCAGCCCGTCACGGGTCGCAAGTGTTGGGAAACAGCTTTATGGAGACATATTTGAATACCGTGACGTTGACCCATCATAAGCGTTCCATCTGCTGGTTTCCAGTCCATTGACAGAGCTGGGCCACCATCACAGTCTAAACAGAAACCTTGTCCCCGGGAAGCCATCTCTTCCCAAGCCCCCGACAACCACAGGTGGACTTTCTGTCGACCGATTTACCTTTTCTGCACATTTCATACAAATGGGATCATATGTGGGCTGTTGTATCTGGCTTCCTTCACTTAGCACGGTTTTGTTTTGTGTTTTTGAGGTCCATCTTTGTGGCAGCAGGTGTCAGAACTTTGCTGCTCTTCACGGCTGGGTAATATTCCTCTGTATGGACGGACCTCATTTTGTTTACCCAGTCATCCATCCGTGGACATTTGGGTGGATTCCAATTTTTAGCCCTGCTGTAAATATTATGTATACACGTGTATGAGTTTTTGGGTAGACTTGTATTCTCCTTTCTCTTGGGTATACACCTAGGAGCAAAATTGTTGGGTCCTATGGTAGGTCCATGGCTAATCTTTTGAGGAACTGGCAGACCGTTTAATCTCTGTATGCTTTTAACTTCAGTTTAAATGAATTTAGCTCTGACCCCTACACTGGGGAATGAAGCTGCTGCTTCTTCTTAAGGTTCCCACGCCTCCCGAAGGTCCCCTAGACATTTGGGTCAGCTGCATGTTCAGGTGACTTGGAAAATGGTCCTTCCCCATCTGCAGCGAGGACTTCTCTCTCCCACACCTGCTCTCCCCACTCCCTGAATCCCCTGATAGTCCGGGCGATGCAGGAATCTGTGTCGAGCCTGGACACCCGGGACCACGGACACGCGCAGCTGGGCACCAGACCCTGTGCCGTCTTTCCTAGGTGCAGAGCCGCCGTGGCGCTGGGAGCTGGCCACCCCCCCCGCCCCGGTCACCGTAGTCTCCTGACCGAATGGGGAGCCCTGCACTGGGCAATTCGGGAAATGAGAAGCGAACATCTAGCGTGCACCCCACGGAAGCTTATAGGTTACGGCAGCTCCTTTCATTCTAACGGGTGTAGGAGAGAGGTTAAAGCAATGCCGTGCTGTTCTTTTTGGGTTGGGGGGAAGAACGTCCATGGGCCCCTCAACCCCTGCATCCCCTCAAGATCCCACCGCAACATCTCACCAGATGGTTCACTTTGTTCTAGAAGTTTAAATGCTGACATTCTGCCGGGACGACCCACCTCCCCAACGGGAAACCCCACCTGAACGCAGTGGGCACGACCTCCTTTGCAGGTGGCCTCCGGGCACAGCATCCGAGTGCAAGTGGGCCGGTGTGTATGGTGGGCAGGTGTGCATGCTCCTCCACCTGGGCTTCCGACAGGCCCCCCCCCCCCCCACACCCAGGGACCGAACTGAAGACGCAGGCAGCCCATGCCCTTCGGGACCACTAGGTGGAGCCATCAGACAGGCGTAAACCCAACTGAGACTTGCGCTGCCGCCTGCCTGCAAAGGGGACGCGTCCCATCAGCGTGAGCGTCTGCAGGAGACCCTTAACCCCAGGGTCCCCCATCCGAGCCAAACCCTCCTGCGGATGATTTTACAGAAGGCTCTCCCTTCAGATCCATCCCGTCCCCGAAAGGAAACCAAACGGCGGTGTTGCCAGGCAGCCAGACAAACGCCCCCGGGGAGGAGGCAGACATCCTAAAAACATCAAAGGATGCCTAAAGAATGAGTAGATGACCCTGGACATCGTGGGAAATAGGCAACATTTAAACCGGTGCGTTTTCAGATACCCCCAAACGAGCACCAGAGTCGGCCTTGCGGCGTGCAAATTTAGAATTGGTGTCGAAGACAGGGGAGTTTTCCAAAATCACACTTCTGACCCACATCTAGCGCCTTTGGGGAACTAGAACATGATAATCTAGTAACCCTGAGTTACTTCTACGATCGTCCCCCCAAGTGATGGCAGGGTTCAAACCCCACAGGAGACTTTGTCCTTAACACCCCCCCCCCCCGACCCAAGCTCTCTAACTGGAGAAGGGAGAGAATACCGCCTACCTCAAAGGGATCAGCTTTATGGGAAATATTTTAACACACACAAAACACCACGAAAGGGCAACTGATTGAGGCATAATATCTGCTTCTACTCCCAAATCCCCCAGACCCTCATTTCCCGCCTATTGGCACACCTTCCATCTTCCCTTGTATCTTTTCTGGTGCTCGGGGATGTTGACCACGTGGGGATTCCTACATCAAGGCATGTGATGTTTGCAGAGAATGGAAACTTGCTTGTTCAACGCCCGATTGACAAAACCACAAGGTAGACCTTTTGGCTCACCTGGGTGGCCCTGGTTTCTCTGGAAGGGCGGGGGCAGGGAGCTTGGCAAAAACGTGGGCACCTTTTACTTTGCTTACCGCACGTGTCGTTTTTATACAAGCTACCCCTGGGGCAAGTAGGTGGGATAATGCTCTCTATTTGCAGGATTTCCCCTGATTTCCAGTATCAATCATATTACTGTTACAATATATGGATATGGGTGCCATATTACAGTTTCCTACATAATCATTTCAGAAAGCAACGTGATGCCTCATAGGCATGGCGGTCGGCCCTCTCTCCCCTCATTCCTGCAATGACTCTGAAACCGACTGTCCGTGTCTCCCAACCCCCCACTCGGTGGGAAGCAAGAATCCCCATCTGCCTATGGGCAACGCCATAAAATATGGATCAACACCCATTCCTGACATGTCACAATCGGAGAGCGTTGGAGATGTTCATCGAGAAGCTACCGATCTGTATGCACACGGTAACAGATCCCCCCTCCACTCTGCACACAGCATCCTGGTGCATGGAATGGGATTGATTATTACCTATACCATATACACATCTTAAGTATGGAGACAGGGGCGCCTGGCTGGCTCAGCCCATTGGGCATCTACCTCTCGATTGCAGCTCAGGTCATGAGGCGTGGAGTCTGCCTGTCCCTCTTCCTCTGCTCTTCCTCCTCCTCTCTCTCTCTCAAAGAAACAAATAAATTAATTTTTAGAAAAAGCATGGAGACAATAAATCCAGCCAGCCACATTAGGATGCCTGACGTCTAAGCATCACACTCAACCAGGTGCTCAGACAAATGAGTCGATGGTCAGGGTGCATCTTCCCTAGATTTAATGCAATCACCATGTTCTGTGGATTCCGAAAGTGGCATAAAGAAATAGGTCAGAATAACTCATTCTTCCCAAAGCAGAAAGGCCCCTCACATCCAAGACATGGACAAATACTAACTTATTTTCAAGGCACATTTCAAGAACCTGCCGCATCCAAAAAGATCCCCATGGCTCTTTAACAAAACATTGCAAGAAAAAGAGAGAGAGAGAGAGATGCTAGCCTAATTTCAAAACCTTGGAATCTTAATACGACGCATGGCCAGGCTTTGCACATTTTTCCCAGCTCTGTCAATTTCCAGATTCCTGCCCCCCCCCCCCCGCTATGAGCTACATGAAAATGAAAACTGAGTTTACAATAAAGACAGACCCACATAGACAGTGTGGGTTACCTAAGCAGCGTCTTGGGGCCAGCATTGTTGAAATATCACTTTGGGGAGCATTTGGTCTCGGCTGTTTGGGTCTTATTCATGATCCTAAAGCCACAGTGGACCTACCACCTCTCTGTTTATTTTTTGTAAAAAAATAAAATATTTCCTTTCCTGTGGTTCTTATGGTACATCGCCAACCCATTGCTGCTGGGATAACATTTTTCAAAAAATGCACTGAAGTTTGAAGCTGGAAACAGCTCTGTCATTACTCCCATTCCTATGGACTGAGTATCATGAGTGGGTGTCTGGGGACAACGCAGCCATCCCAATAACCCTAATTTCAATATCCTTACATCCCCTGACCCCAACACGCTCAGATAACACTTAAAGAGATGCTGGCCAGCCACAGATTAGGATACAAACCAGTGGTTTACAAATCCTGTGTTTTGGAAATGAACTGTGGAGCCAAGAGCTGGAACCACCCCCTCCCCAAATCTCAAGGATGCTGAACGTTGGCCGACAAGGCGTGCAGACCCCCCGAGACAAGGCCCCCAAATCAGCCCCTCTCCAAAATGCGATTGGCATCGTGCAGAATTTGGGCATGTTTCCTATGATTAAAAAAGAAAAAAAAATACACGTTTTCTCGTGTTCAAAGGGAGCCTCCGGGAGAAGCAATTATTATTGGATTACTTGAGGCAATTGAGGCAAGCAAGAGTGTCCAAAAATGCTCGGGAAAGATGTCCAAGCTGCTATATAAAACGCTGGACCTGACCCAACTTCCTCCAGGATTCACCCCAAGACTAGTAAGACAATCAGGAAAACACACGCAGTGACGCGGAGATCGCCATTGGCCTGAGGTCTGCACCACACGCTGGCTGGTCCCACGGCCAGTGTGTGCACGGCCAGTCACAAACGAAGACATCCTTTCGTTCCTTCCCGGGTCATGCCAGAGAGTTTGGACCCTGGGGGACCTCCCCTGCCCCAGCCTGCCCGCCCCAAACCCAGGGATCTCCTTGCCCGTGAGTTTCAAAATGCACCTGTGCTGTAAGACAAACTCCTACCCGTTCGGCTGTGGCCTGCTCTCCTCTCTCACATAAAGACACAACGTTCTTTGATCACTTTGCTTGATCAAGGACATCTCTCGGTTCCCTTGCACCCGAAGGAAAATGAATGGCTGCCTCCCCCGCCCCTCCATCCCTGAATGTCTACACCTCTTGATGCCTCAGCTGCTACATGGGGTTCTGCAAACACCTCTGATTTCCGAAGGCTCGCCGCACGTAGCCCCTTCTGCTTGCTCTTTTAAAATCCACTGGATTAAAAAAACAAAATCTCGTCGCGTTGACTGAATCGACTCTACAATCCCCTAATTGGTCATGACCTATAGTTTCAGGAACATTTCCAAAGCAGGATGGCAGCACGCGCATCTCACCTACGCGTACTTTGCAATGTTCACGTTACCCTGCAGGGTCTGCCCTGGATTTTCAGGGGGATTTACATACTTAGGGGTAAGAGGTGCTCAGGCTAACGAGGGGAAACCCTCACCCCTCAGAGTGGGATCAACAGAGCCCCTGTCCCCGTCTGGAGGCCTGCAGCATGCAGAGAAGACCATCAAGCCGCACATAGAGAGAGTTTCTGGTGGCTCCTGAGTCCTGCTTTACGAACGGAGCATTTATCTGATTCCAGAGTAATTCACGGCAGGGAGAGCCAATTTCCCTGAAATGCTGCCTTCCTGCAGGACGGGGTTCAGGAAGGAGCTGACGGACGCAGAAAAAAAGCAAGCGTGTATCCAAGTGCAGCATAACTCAGCGGCTGAGCCCAAAGGAGGCCTGGGTGCGTGAATTCATTGGGAAGAAGGTGGCACGGAGCAGGCTGGACCCGAGGGTGGCTGACCCGCGTTGTGCATTTAAGGGGCCAGGATCTGGTCCATGAGTGGAGTTCATCCTTTTACGTGAAGAAGCACACAGCCCTGGGTGAGCAAGCAATTGCCATGCATTTCCTCGGGCACCCGTCTCCACCTTCCCACCCGCATGTCCTTTCTCGCTCTGGGCTCCGTCGTGGTGGGTGTCTTGTAGAGTCTGCAGACCAAGTTCCAGGCACAACGTCAGGAACTCAGGGTCTCCTCCCTTAGCGTACCCCCTGAGCAATAGGAACTGTGTGTGTGCAAGAGAGCAATGCAAGGAGTATATACACTCAATGATCCTTCTTCTTTCAACCGGTGAGCAGCTACAGGCTGCTCATGCAGGTGGTTTTCAGAGTGAGAAGCTGGAGCTCTGGGAAAACGCACGGTGTGGCTTTGAATCCCACACTTCACGGCTGACACCAACAGTTCCCTGGACATGCATCTATAGATATTTATATATGGTATCAAAACCCCCTTAACTAGAAGTCTTACTGCTGCCTCACCACATTTGCAAGGACCTTCCTTCACCACCCGTTCCTTCCTGCGTCCCCCTCCACAGACCACAGGGCCAAAGAGAAGACCTTGCTTCGGCCGTCCTGGCTGCTGAGAGCCGCGGATGGGGGAGGTGGGGGGCTCCCTCTTTGCCCCTAACGGGAAGGGGGCACCCTCTTTCCTATGCCATCCTGGGCAGAGAGCAGCTGCTGGAGTGCATGCATCGGCCAGCAGGATAGGGAGCCGGACTCCAGGGCCGGTGTGGAGCCCACTGCTGATGTATTCCTCCGCACGCCGCACCAGCGCAGTCCCCACTCCCCCAGTATCAGGGCACCTTCTCCTGCATCCCCACTCCGCTGCAGTATGAGGGGGTGTCATTTGCCCCTGGGTCCTGTCACGTCCTCTTTGTGCAAGGCTCTGCAGGTCGGGGATGATGCCGGTCGGTACCTGTAGGCAGTCCGGGGCTCAGACAAAGAGGCTACAACCCCTGGCCCCTCCCGCCTTCCGGGGGAATCAGGGATGGGGTCGGCGCCTGCATGTCTGCAGGCTCTCTCTGGCCACTGCCCACCAGACGCATGTGACAACTTCTGCCAAGCAGGGAGGACCAGTCCCCGGTCACCGGGGTTGGGCGCAGGAGGTGGTGCAGGACTCAGAGCACCCTGGGCCTGAACTCCGAGTCCTACCTACCGCACCGGGGTTCTTCTGCTGCTTGTGTGCATGGATTCCTCCCCGGGGCCCCGCATCCTGCATCCCCAGCTCCCCGCATCCGCATCCCAGACGGTGCAGAATCTTCCGGCTGCCCAGCTGGGTGGGTGGGTACCCGCTCTTTGGCCCAGGACATCTGCATAAGCCTCTTTTAGGGGCTGCCTCAGCTGCCTCTGTCTACCCACTGCCCTGGTACAGTGCCCACCAGGCGTCAGCCCTAAATGCAGCCCAGACCGCAGGACAGGTGTGTGTGTGTGTGTGTGTGTGTGTGTGTGTGTGTGTGTGTGAAAGAGAGAGAGAGAGAGAGACAGCTGGGGTAAGGTCCCTGCTCTCATCTCCAGGGCCCAGGACGGGAGGGTGGGAAACACCTGTGTGTGTGTGGATGGGGAGGGGGCCTCCTGTGAGCCTCAGGAGCCTGGATCCCCGTTGCTGGAAGTCCTCCCCGCCCCCAGGCTGTTCATCTATTCATCACAGAACAGGGAACCCCCTTCCCCTTATGTAAGCCCTGCGTCTGGGTCTGAACTCCCCCTGCTCCTGGGCCCCACGCCCCTCACAGCCTCTCCTATCCGGGGGCGGCAGCGAGCAGTTACTGGGATGCAACCCCACAGCCCCCTGCCCAGGAAAGAGAAGGAAGAGGTGCGCCTTGCCACCAGCACCCCCCCCCAACCCCGCCATTCGTCTGTAATGACAAGCACAGCGCGCCCGCCACGGCGCGAGGGGGAGGGGGCTCCGGAAAGAGGAAAGAAGGGGCCCCCTCGGAGGGCTGGCGCGGGGAGAGGGTCCCGGGAGCCACCTCAAGGCTGCCATGGAGCCGGGGCTCGGGGCAGCGCGGGGCGCACGGGTCGCGCGCAGGAGCCCCTAGCCGCAGCGCACACACACACACACACACACACACACACACACACCCCTCCGCGCTCGCCCCCGCGCCCCCCGCCGCCCGCGTTCGGCCGCGCGCTGCTCCCCGCGGGGCCGGGCTTGCACCTGTCACCGCGCGCCCGCCGCCTCGCCGCCGCCCAAGTTCGCGGGGACTTGGCGGGCGCGCCGCCTCCCGCTCCCCGCCCGCGTCCGCGTCCTCGCCCATGGCCGCCGCCCCCGCCCGCCCGCCGCCCGCGCCCCCCGCGCCGCCCGCCCAGCCCCGCGGCCGCCGGGCCCGGTGAGCCAGCAGCGCGACCGAGCGCGGGCGCCCGTCCCCGGCACGGAGCACTGCGGATGCGGCGCGGGGCCGGCGCGGGGCTCCGGGCGCGCTCGGGGGTCGTGAGCGCCGCGCCCCGCGCCCCCGCGCGCCCCCCGCCCGCCCGCGCGCCCCGCCGGGGCCATGCAGTCGCTCATCTCGCCGGTGACCAAGGCGATCTTGGTGGCCCTGTTCATCTTCGCCATCCTGCTCATCCTGTACGTGATCCTCTGGTACATCTGCCGCGATGTGGACTGCGACCACGGGATCTGAGCCCCGCGGCGCCCGGGCCCCGCGGCGCTGAGGGCGCCCCGCCCCGAGGGCCGCCGCGCCGAGCATGGGGGCCGCGCGCCCCCCACCCCGGGCCCCGCCGCGCGCCCGCCGCCGCCGCCGCCGGGCCGTGACCTTCAGGGACCGAGCGCGGAGAGCGGGTGAGTGCACGCGGGCGGGGAGCCGCAACTTCGCCAGGGCGCGGGGTGCGGGCGCGGGACCGTCCCCGGGTGGGCGCTGCGCCCGGACTCCCCGCGGGGCTCCGGGGGGCCCTTCCCGGCGGGTCCCGCCCGCGCTTGGGGTCCGAGGACGCTGGGCGCGCCAGCCTCGGGGCGCCACCTGCGCCGCGTGGAGGCGGGCTCGCGGGGGGCCCGGGGCGTGCCGCGCGCTGCCCGCTCCCAGGGGCCTCGTCCGAGGGCGCGGGGACCCGGGCGCTCAGGTCCGCACCCCCAGGCAGCCCCGCACCGCGGAGCGGCCAGACTCGGGGGGGGCCCGCGATCGCCAGCCGCCGCCGCTGAGGGGCACCTCCGAGGAGCAATTGCAAACAAAACTGAAAACAGGTCGGAAGGTGGGTGCGCCCTGCTCACACGGCCCCGGAGGGGGGGGGCCCGGGAGGGAGTCGAAAGCTCAGGAAGGGGGCTCGCTTTCCAGTCCCCGCACCCCTGCCCGGGAGGAGAGCGACAGATGGGACAAAAAGGAAGCTTTTACCCTCCACCAAGTGCGCCGGAGCAAGTTTGTGACTTAAATAAATAGCTCGTTAGCGAGAAAAATGCCTCCCTTTGAAGGCTGGTCTGCAAACACAACCTGTGAGGAAAAACACCCAGTTTAAAACAGGCTGCCAATTTATGCGTCTGCAGAGACAGGGATGTCTTCCTGGGTAATCAGGGCAAGCCGGGGATGTGGGTCCGGGCTCTCCTATGGGAGCTGTCCCCCTACCACCCCACCCAGGGGCTCGGGGCTTGCCAAATCCTGCTTTGTGTCATGCACTCTCCTTAGTCTCTTCCTAACCACGACTTCCAGCCACTGGAGGGTTAAGGAGACGGAAAACGCAGAGCGACTTCTTGTCCCCGGGAACCTTCTTCGGAAGCCCAAGGGGGACCAGACGGTCAGATACGGTGTGTTTGGGGTGGCTAGGGGGTATGTGTGTGTGTGTGGGGGGGGGGATTAGGGCGGGCGCCAGTGTGGTTTTCCTCCTGTAGTTAATGCTGGCGTGGAGACGCCGAGGGGTCTAGCAACAGGGGAAGGCATGTTTCCAGGATCCAGTGTGTGGGGATGAGGAGGACCAGATGATGGGAGGCCCATTTTCAAGATAAGGAACAGTATTTGAGGGAATGCAAAAAGGCTTGCAGAGACCTCCCCCCGACCATGTCACTGGTGGAAATGTTTTCCTAAGGGATTCTGCGGAGCTGACCAGATAGAGCCTCCTGTGATATATACAGTGTGTATCTTTAGAAGGCCCTGCCCAGAACCCAGTATCTCCCCAAGGTCCCCCCCCATACACAGACACATACACACCTCCAGCTCGAATTCCCAAAGACCAGCTCAGTCCCAAACAACCCCGAGGTACCAGAACGGACAGAGTATCTGTGATGGATTTTGGAGGCAACACGGTGCCTCAGGTACCAGGTGCAACGAGCTTAGCAGGCACAGCCTAGGAGCTTGGCGACCACATTCCAGAATGTGGGGCCCTGGCATGATTCCCACCGAGGAGGAAAGGCCAGTGGAGCTCCACACGTCTGCATCCCACACACAGCACGTGAATCAGGATCCAAAATTATACCAAACACATACCCTGTGGGCTCAGCAGTCGGGAAACGGGAGACAGGCACCAACATCAGATGCGTGGCTCTGGGGTGAGCCTCCCTGGAGGAAGTTGCCAGTGGAGGGGGTTGGGGGAGGAGGGAGGTTGGTCACTACCAGGAGGGACATGAAAACACAGTGACAATTAAAATAGATGAAAATTACATAACTGACACCAGCCAGGATTTTTCCATGTGGCCAGGTGGTCGGTCCACACAGCTAATTATGTGAACCCTACTACACACAGAGTAGCTGATGCTCTAAAGTTGATGCTTTCAATCGGGGTGATACAGAGCAGTGTTTATTCAGTTTGCCAGAGAATGCCTCCCCGTCGATTAGGGGCTCGCCATAAGCATAGGGGAGCCGTGGACGATTAAGGGAAATATCCCTGCCTAATAGTCACGACCACCTGCACTGACAGGTTCTGAGAACGCCACATAGGATTCCAGAATTCAAACTGCAAGGCACACAGGGTAAAGGACACCCTTCCTAGGGGACAGGAATCCCCACCATACACAGACCCCAAGTTGCCCACCATAGCACCAGAACCCCATAGGCAAAATGCATCAGAATCACCCACGTTCACAGAGCCCCTTTGGGATCTGCAGAAGCCCATCCCAGATGGTGTCCCTCTGGATCATTGTCACTGTCCCGGGGAAGAGGCCAGGGCATCGCAAACATTCCCCATGTCAGGTGCAGAAACCAAGGCAGGTGGAGGTGGTTTCTTGCCCAAGGTCACACAGCTGGGACTTGCAGAGTCGTCCCTGGTCAAAATGACAGATTCCCACTGGCAGCTTCGGGCTGGAGATGGGGTGCATGTCTTGCTCACGTAAGACCTTTCTCTGCTTCTGTTAAGTGAATGCCCGGCTCCCTATCATGTCCGTCAGGGGACATTCTCATCCTTCGGCTCTCCCGGTGAGCCTCTAGATCATGCTGACCATTTGGGGATCTCACACCTAAAACAAAACCAACCAACCAACCAAACAAACAAACAAAAAAGAACAAAAAACAGGGAAAGTGCATCCATATCAAAACCCTCAACATCCCTTAAAAATCAGTCTCGAGTCCCGTAACATGAACCCTGAATCAAAGTAGAAGAAGGATGATCTGGAAAAAAGCCGGAAACGGTGTCTCAAGACAGAAATATCAGTACAATGTCTCACCTTCCTCATTTTCTATGGGCAACCAGATACTGAGTGGATTGCACCACTGCCAAAACAAAAACAGAACAAAACGAAAACCAAAAACCAGAAAGCACAGTTTCCTATAAGTAACAATTATATCTCATAGTTCAGAGTGAGGGACTAAGTACAAGACACAGGGTTAAAAGGATGGGGTTTACATTGCATTTCGTTGTCCTTGCAGCAACATGAATATAATTATTATCCCAATTATACGGAGGGGAAATGTGAGACCACAGAAGAAAGGTTGTATGACTTTCCCAAGAGCACAAGAAAATCAATCCTCGATCGTCTCTGGGCTCTTGACCCACACGCACGCACTTGTGGGGTGTGTGTGAGTGTGTGTGTGTGTGTGTGTGTGTGTGTGTGTGTAAATAAAATCTCACATCCATTGCCTTTCCAAAAAAGTTTTCAAGTCCATTTCTATTTTCAGCTGCTCATTTGGGTTTAGCAATCATATTTCTTTTAAGTTTTTTTATGGATTACGAAATAACTACTGTATATTTCTAGGTAGTGCACACACAGGTTTCAGTGGGAAAAAAATAAACAACTTTAGACCTATTTCTTCACTAATATGGATAACCGGCATGCAAATGGGGAGGGAAATGAATTTAAGAGTGTGCCCGTGTTTTGGAAGCTGGTGGTCATGTTTCTGGTTCAAGGAAAAAAACCACAAATACTTCATGTATTTGAAACAGGATATGTGTATGAGCCCCGAGCGAATCAGGCTTTGGATCCTGTATAGTTTAGGGACCCTTCCCCAAACTGGAGGGTCATGTGTCTCTCCTGCATCCTTCCCAAACTGGAGGGTCTCCAACGGGGAAAGAGCAGCGACCTGGGATCCTCAGCTTCTTTGGAAGAATAATCAGTAGAAATAAGTATATTTGATCTGCTTACAAATATCAGATGAGAGAAAGCAGAATACCCAGAACCCAGGACCAGGGGGATGTGGGCGACATTTACAAAGAGGCTGGTCATCCATCGGATGAGAGCAAACTTCCTCAAAGTTGTAATTGAGGAAGAGACCACTAGTCCACGTACGAGAACCACGCGTCCCTGATAGGCAGGCTTCTCTGACAGAAGTGAACGTTTTAAAATTCAAGCTAAGTGAGGGGGAAAAAGAATAGGTAGGCAATCTGATCCTTGCTTCCAAACCTATGTTCGGTTTAAGCAAGAAATGCCACCCTGTCAGATGATTCCCGGCGACCTCTCACTGTGGCAAGATCCTCCTGTGTCTTCCTGTGCCGAGCCCCACGTCACAGATGTTCACGTTCAAGCTGGGCTGCATTGCAGATGCCTCTAACAAATGTGGGCAGGCAGAAAGGTCGCGGAGAGCTCGAAGGTGCTTGGCAGGGGAGAAGAGCCAGTCCGTGTCGCAGCTCCAAGGTGCTCCTCTGTGTCAAGCTCTTGAGAGCGTGCAACAGAACGTGGATGTGGGTCTGAGCCTGGAAGGGGGCTGCAGGGCACGGGAGGCAGGTGAGGTGCAGAAACACGCAGCTGCCTGTCTTCCCCATCCCCATGTCCCCAGAGCCAGCCAGTCAGCAACCCCCCAGGCGGGGATGGGAATCCAACAAGAGTCCGGGGAGCAGAACAATCCCGTGCAATGAGCCACACACCTTGTGTGCCTCATGAGTCATTCCCGTTCCAAAAAGATCATGCTCCTGTAAGCCCCCCACCCCACGTTTGGTCTAGCAACACCCAACAGCAGGTAATAAGGCAGCTATGGGACCTTCTGACACCGTGCCGTCACCAGGAGCTGCTGGCTTCTTCCAGAGGAGACTTCCAGAGAGGGGGCCTTCTGTCCCCAGCAGGGACATGCCCACACCATGTGGCTCCCCTCTCTGAAAGGTGCGGTGGCATCTTTCAAGCCACGCCAGCCTTGCTGTGAGTCCCCATGCACGGGCGTGTGTGCTTCCCTGCAGGCGGAGGCCAGGAGCTCTGCAGAAACCGAAGCCTCCTTCGGAGCCAAGCCAGGGCCAGGGGAATGAGTTTGGAAGCCAATTTGATAAATGTGGCTTTTAAGCTCCAATGTGTGTGAGCGTAAGGGAAGGTCTAGGCAGGGCTTGGAGGCCGTTCCAAAAGAGTTCCAGAAATACCGTGAAACGTTAATGCTCTTTTGAATCTGCAGGTGGCCCGGGAGGGAAAGGTCAAGTACACTTGTTTCGTAAATGCTCCATTCACATGTTCCTGCAAGTAGGAGTTGTGGGGCCTGGGAGCAAGGACCGGGCATGCATTGAGCACCTCCTGTGGGATGAAGCCTGTTTCCCATGATTCTTACACACGCCCTGGGGTGAGTTGTCAAGTTTTCCTGTGCGTGGGTGAAACCCCAGCCCAACCTCCCACGTTAAGGAGCTGTGTCCTATGGTGTCTGGAGGCCAGGCTGCCAGGGGTCTGCAGTGTTTCTTTGTACACCATTGTGCACCACTCACCATCTGAGCAGACTAAACCTTGTGTTCCATCCACCTTCGCCTCCGTGGGACCCACTGTACCAGGTAAGTACACCCATAGGAGCGGTGGTGTTTGCACAAACACAGTGATGGGCGCCATAGGTAGACCATCCCCAGAGACAATCATGGAGCTCCATCAGAAGAAATGCACAGAGGCCATCAAGTGGAAGCCCATCGTTGACGTCTCCCAACGCGTGATGGTCCGCACACAGCGCACAGGCATGTCACTCTTCCTACGTTACCACCACGCTTGGGGCATGCGAATACAACCACCGTGACAACTAAATGACTTCATCGCCTAATATCTCACCATTTACCATTTTGACACCCATAGAGTGAGTCTCGCGGGGATGACAACAACAGGAAAGTCAGATGTCATCACCTGTCAGCAAAAAATTCCAAGACAACAACAACAACAAGAAAAAACAAGAGGGTCGACTGAATAAGGTGGTAGAGGCAGGCAGGTAGAAATGCAACAATGAACCCTTCCCAAAACAAATGTATCCTTCCCGAAGCAAGTGTTTCAAATGGGGTACGGAGTGTAGATTGGGGAACGGAATGCTAACAAGCCAACATACAAGGTTGCCTCTGAGCAGTCAGGAAAGAGGCGGTGAGCATGCTGGAGTATTTGTGTTTGCTCGTGTGCCGTTCATTGGCAAGGAATAGCGAGGGAACCTGGACAGCGACACCCAGCTGGACTGAGCCAAATGTGCACGTGTGCACCCACGTCTGTCATCATAAATTTTGTCCGTCCTGGACCACCTGTCCCTCCCCTTCATGGTGACAAGCTGAAACTCTCCAGATGTCCAACCCCACAAACAAACGGCATCCAGGTACACGGCCCCCTTCATGGCAGTGCTCCCTCCTCTCTTACGCACCGAGTACTTGCAAATCCGCGACACCCCTCGCTGAGATTCCTATTTCTTTTTCCCCAAACGTCGGTGACAAATTTCTCGGGTGTTGTGACCCTAATGCCGTATCCCTGTAAACTCTTTGGTTTTTATCGCAGATTTGCATAGCACTGTGATTTCAAGAAACATACACATTGCCATATTGCAGAACAGACCGACCCTAGACACTTTCCTTTGGTTTTATTTATTTTCTTTTAATTTCCTGCTTTTTTCTTTAGGCAGGTTGGCCAGGACCATGGATCCTCATGCTCCAGGGAAGCTAAAGTCTCATTGTGAAAAACAGGAATTAGCAGTTTGTGGTTTTCCCTCTGTCTGGCGGTTCTTTCTCTTCTTTGTCATTTACTTGTGTTTCTAGGGTGCACAGCCATGAGGAGGGGCTGTCTTATACCAAAGGAATTATATTTAGGAAATAATTATTCTTCTCCTGGAATAAAAAAGTCCCCTAGGCCGCGTCTCCTGGACTCGCGGTTTTATTTAGTCCAGCGTGCTATAAAGAGAAGCTGCTTTCTCTCTGAGCCGGGTGACCTGTTTTGGGGCCTACATTTCCCCACTCCTGGCGGCATCCCCAGTGGAGGGAACTTCAGCCAACCGCGCCTCTGCGAACAAAGCAAAAACGAGGGAGGTCCAGATACTAACCTAGAAATCATCTGGGGTGCCCCGTTTAGTCATCATTTGGATTCCGGAATGATGGCTTCTCTCTTGATCCCATTGGACATTTCCTGGGGTATATTTTTGGCTGGCGATTTAGTGGGCTCAAGGAGTAAGATGTGCGATGGCAATCTCTAACCAAAGTTTCATTCTCTGCAGGAATACTGATCGTTATCAGCCAGAGGGATTTTGTGTGTGCGTGCATGTGTGTGCATGTGTGTGTGTGTGTGTGTGTGCACGCTTCCATGTTTGGACAAAAACAAAATAAAATTTGTGTGTAAGTCAAAAGGATGGGTATCACATTAAATATTCTTTTTTTTAAGATTATTTATTTGAGACAGCAAGAGAGCATGAGCAGGGGGGAGGGACAGAACAAGAGGGAGAAGCAGACTTTCCGCTGAGCAGGGAGCCCGATGCGGGGCTCGATCCTAGGACCCCGGGATCGTGACCTGAGCCGATGGCAGACGCTTAACTGACTGAGCCACCCAGGCATCCCACACATTAAACATTCTTATCCAGTTTTGTCTGACAGTTATCTGAGAACTATGGGTCCCTATGCAAAAATGCATTGAGAAAATTTGTCAAGGAAAGAAATCAATGAAACTCCCAGTTGGGAGGAAATGGTAGAACTGGAAATTAGGAGGTGGGGCCACCTGCTCTAGCGTTTGGGGCAGTGGGAAATCATGTCACGTTACTGCTGTGGTCTGGGGCTTGCAGACTGGAATCAGCACAGCCACAGGTGGGTGGGGTGGGGTTGGAGGGAGCTCCCTGCCCATATGCAACGCAGATGTTCTCAGGAGGAAGATATTGCACCAATTTGAGAGACTGCTCCAATTCTGAGATGTTGCATTTGAGACAAAGAGGTCAGAACACAGCTGAATGATAAAAAAGAGGCATGAACCAGATTTGGTCATTCCCATGGCCCACCCTGATGCCATTCTGCTGTTCCAGCTGGTGCAGGCAACCCCAGGCTCCAGGCCTGGCTCTGATATGGTCACATCTGCGTTCGCTTCCCATGGTTGTCGTGACCTCTTATCACAAGTGTAGCACCCTAAAACACCAGTGAAATCAAGCTGTTGGCAGCCCTGGTTCTTTGTGGATGTTCTAAGAGAGGATCTTTCCCTGCCTCTGCCAGCCTCTGGAGGTGGCTGAATTCCTTGGATCATCACCACACGAGCTCTCCTTCCTCTGATGCTCTTGCTTCCCTCTGATAAGGACCCTGGCTGGGACAGTGGGGCCACCTAGACACCCCAGGATCACCTCCCCATCTCACATCCTTCGCTACATCTGTAGCATATCCCCTTTGCTACGTAAGGCAACATCCACAGGTTCCAGGAATTAGGACCTCCTGTCTTTAGGGGGCCATTATGTAATACCGCATTCTGAGGACTTCCATCAAATTAATCCTGTAACAATGCTATTTCTGGCAAAGTGGCAGGTTCCAAATCATGATGTGTTGGAAGAGTCAGTCCTTGACCAGGAAAGTTTCCAGGAAACGAGATAGTCACTTCAAAGTGGGTAAAAATGAGCAAAAGTCAGAAGAACACCTAGAAAAATGGCTTCTAGCAGTGATGTGGTGATCAGCCCTGGCTCCTCAGTGGGAGTCCTTGGACTGTTGTAAGAAATACCTTTGTCAGGGCACCTGGGTGGCTCAGTTATTGGGCGTCTGCCTTCAGCTCCGGTCATGATCCGAGGGTCCCGGGATCAAGCCGCGCATCGGGCTCCCTGCTCCGCGGGAAGCCTGCTTCTCCGTCTCCCACTCCCCCTGCTTGTGTTCCCTCTCTCGCTGTGTCTCTCTCTGTCAAATACATAAAATCTTAAAAAAAAAAAAAAGAAAGAAAAGAAATAGCTTTGTCTTTGTCCCCGCCTCCCAGAGTCCGAGGGGCGGAGGTTTCCATGCCTGTGGGGGACGGGGTGAGCGCTGAGTGGTGGCCCACACATGGATGGGACTTCATGAGTGTGGTCTCCCTCCCACCCATGGACAACAGTGTGCACTTACACAGCCCCAGCGGGAACAAGACAAACATCACTTCAAGATGGTGCAACCGTCCGAGGGCCTCCATCTGGGCACAGCTGGGAGGGGACCACAGGTTCGCCAAGGTAGACAAGACAAACGGTGCTTCCTACAGGGTCAGAGAGGAGGAATCCAACCAAGAACAGAATGGATGAGGAGGGAGAAAACTCTGGACCCGCTCTGTCTGATACAGGAGCCACATGTGGCTACCGAGCCCTTGGAGGTAGCTACACTCACCGAGGGCCGGGCTTTCATAATTGTATTGAATTTTAATTGATTAAAATGCCAACAGTCTCATGGCTAGCGGCTACCAGATTGGATAGCAGAGCTAGAGTTTTGCTTTATATGCTATTCGACTCAATCATTGCATGAATCTGCTAGGAATACCATAATTAAAGTACCACAGACCAGGGGGCTCAAACATTTATTGTTCCTAGTCCCGGAGGTTGAAAGTCTGCCATCCAGGTGGGGCCGAGGCTGGTTTCTGCTGAGGCCTCTGTCCTGGGCGTGTAGACGCCATGTTCTCCCCGTGTCCTCACGTGGTCATCCCTCTGTGCGTGTCCGTATGGTCATCCCCTCTTCTTATAAGGACTCCGGTCCTATTGGATTAGGATCTATGCCCAGTGACCTCGTATTACCCAAATCCTCTCTTTAAAGAACCCATATCCCGAGACAGTCCAATTCTGAGGTCCTGGGGCTTAGGGCTTCAACATGGGAATTTTTGAGGGGGAATCAATTCACCCTATAGTAGTCTGTTAAACCTTTCTGAGCTCCTTCCATATTCCAGGACCTACTTCCCAGATGTTGCTCCTACTCTCTGAGTGTAAATTCCCGGTTGGGGAGATGGCAAGGTTATTTGATAACAGCAGTACATTTCGATCCATGCTGGAACAGAAGTCTGGGCAGGATGCCACGGAACACCTGGTAGACAGAACGCTCAGTGTCTGTGCTACAGAAACATGGCGTTGGAACCCAAGTAGGACCAAGGCAGGAAGTGGCGGGGAGGTTTCTCTGGGGACATGACCGTCGACTAAGCCCTGAAGGGAAAGGAACAGTTCTCCTGAGTGCGTTCCAGGTAGAGAAAGAGTGTATACACACACACACACACACACACACACACACACACACACACACACACACACACACACACTGCATGCCCCGGGGCAGGAAGCTCTGCAGTGTAGCTTGTACTCTGCAGATCAGGTCCAGGAGTGACTGAGACTTCATCATCACCCCCAAGGTAATGCCACCTGGAAGAAGGAGGGGCCCCCAGGCACTGGGTCTGGCTTGGTCCCCCATGTTCAGAACATCCCATCTGGGAAAAACGTTGTGCCACTTTCTGCTAAAAGTGGAGGGGCTGGTGGTCCATGAGGGTGAGCGTGGAGGTAGCTGCCCGCCTGGCCAGGTGTCCTCAGAGAACATTATCAACCATCTGGCTGTTTTCTAAATGTGGAATTATTTGACCAGAACTGTTCCTGGTTGGGGGACATGCCCATACAACCTGACTGGGTTTACACACGACCAAAGGATCTGCTTGTTTCATGGATAGTTGGTTTTTGGGGTGACCTGAGAATAGCAGGGACCCGGAGTGCCCCAGTACGCTGCACGGAATGTCTCCTAAAGCTTCAGACACCCCAGATGGCCAGATCTTGGTTCTACTTGGTTCAGCCATATGCAGAATAGAAACAATCCACCAATGGAAAATTTTATTTATGAAGACCCACATCAAGCCTCCTTCTGCCATTTTTGTTAAGGCAAATTCCAAACTTTATTTGGATATCACTAGTTCTTCCCTAATGCCCTTGATCTGTCCCAGAATCCCTTCCAGGACACAATATTTCTTTACTTCTCATGTCTCCTTAGGTTCCCCTTGGCTGTGACCCTTCTCGGGCAGTTCTTCAAGGAATTTCTCAGGTTTCTTGTTCTGGAGGACCTTCACAGCTTTGAGGAGGACTGATCAGGCATTTTGTAGGATGTCTTTTATGGGGACTGGTCTGATGTTTTTGCCACGAACAGATTGGGTGGTTGGGTTTTTGAGAGGAAGGCCACAGAGGTGAAATGCCATTTTCAGCACTTTTTATCAAAGGTGCCTACTATCCACATGACTTATCACTATGGGTTTTGGTCGTGGTCATTTGGCTGAGGTGCTATCGGTCCAGTCTCTCCCCCTCTTCCCATACCTTTTGGAAGGATGTCACCACGTGCAGCACACACTTAAGGAATAGCAGTTTACGGAGGGTGGAGTCCCTACATAAATTATTTGGAATTCTTTTGCAGGGGACCCATGGATCTCTTCTCCCTCATCTGTCAGTATATACAATGATGTATTTACATCAGTATGGACTCATGTGGCTATTTATTTTACACGTTGGGTTACAACCCAATGGCATTTCATTGTTATTCTCAAACTGGTCCAGTGTTGGCCATTGGGATCTCTTTCAGGCTGGCTTCTGCATCCCTTTGACAAGTCCCCATACATTTTGGCTTTTGAGCATCTCCTTGCTTTCTAGGACTACAAGATGTTCCAGGCACAATCTGTGTCTTCCAAGCCCTGGTCCTAGAATTAGCTACTTCTCCAGGGAGCCCCAGTTTCTTTGATTTCAGCATGTATCAGGAACCAAGATGTGGATGCTGGGTGAAGTGGCTTCTCAGCAGCAATGAATACATTTAGGTTTGTTTGCTCACTATTTTCCCCCTTACACTTATGTTTTCTTTCTTTCTTTTTCTACCTATTAAGGGCCCCTGAAGGGACAGAGCGCTCTGGTGGCTGTGGAGCCTTTGTTCACCTGTTCTCCAGGTATGAGCCGAGAGGTTATGAGAACATCTCCATCGTGGGCCACCAGCAGGCCAGGACTCCAATGTAGAGGGGCGGATCCCTGGAGGTCACTCCTTGGCCCTTTTCTGGAGACTGCCAGCCAGCATGCCATCCCAGCTGCACTGTGGGGGTGAAGGGTGGGGTGATCATCAATGAGGATGAAGGCCATCCCCCTGTCACTCATCTTGCCAAGCCATTACCAGGCGGTCAGGACTCATGGGCAGTGTCTCCTCCGGGACCAGTGCTGACATCTGTAACCTCCATCCACCCTTGTGGTCCCATCCAGCCATCTCTGCCCACCCGCCTGGCCCACTCTGTCGTGAAGTTCTCATCAGCCTTCCCCTTGTGCCTAGTCGTAACTCACAGGGACTCCAACGCCCGTAGGGCAGACCATCGGAAGTGTCACCTCTTATTCCCGGCTAGAGACGTCCAGAGGACAATCAGCTTCAGATTATACCACCGATAAGGTAGGCACAATGGGGGCCTGACCCATGTCATCTCGGAAGCAATCCAGTGCTTTCTGGCCTTCTCCTGTTTGCAGAGCAAACGCTCTGAGGAAGAGACACAAGGAAGACCCCATCCTCCTTGTGGACAAATATTTTTCTTAGTCTGTTGCAAGGAGAAGAAACCGTGTTCTGGAAGAAATGAATAACCCCATAAGACACAGGCGGGAGACTGTGCACGTGGAATAAGAGAGTTATGGAACATTCTAGAAACACACCTAGCATTAGTTACATTTGGACTCTCCACAATGCATCAGGCACTTTCTCAATGGCATCATGTGGTAAGAGTTGCATTGCCTTAGTCCAGCCACCACGAAGGACTTTGAGCTCTTTGTCCTCGGCTTTGTTTCAAACCTGAGGGAAACACGATGACAATTCAGGGGGGCCCTGCCACGCAGGGCGTGTACGTCTCCATGAATGTACTTGGCAGTGTGCAACCCGGCAACGCCCACCCTCCCCCCATCCTGTCCGTATGCACCCTGGTGAGCATTTTATACACCCTCCTCAAATGCTACCATCGTTCTGTCTCGCAGGTGTGATGTATGGCGCCCTCCGTGTTGTCCCATCATAGCTTCTGCCTCCTCACACGGAGGGAGGCAACAAAGACAAAGCTGAGACGTTATGGCTATTCCAGAAAATAAAATATTTTTGAAACTGCACGGCGTCGGTCCAGATCTTTGTCTCGTTATGGTTAACAAAGCTGTGGCAGCCATGCTCACCAGCATGGTCGTGCTTGGAAAGCACAGAGAATCCACTGTCCCTGCAGACGGGCAGGGACAGGAAGGTGTTTCTCACATGAGGTTGGCATCGTCTAGTCTCTGTGTGTTCTGCAGAATGAGACACCTCTCAAATGCTTTTGAGAGGTGTGAAAGGTGTTGTTTCTATTAAAACCACCACGACGAAAAAGCAACGGCAAGCTCTTCTTAGGGTTTTAACACCAGAACACTTCTGAGGTCATTTTCCTAAATGAGGACTGGTTTCTCCATATCTCTGGAGGGTTCAGGAAGCAACCAACCCCCCCCTCCCCCCGCCCAGCCCTGCCCTGGATAGCTGCCCAGGACCACTGCCCTCTGTTTTCACTGGGCGTGTGCCTGATTTCTGAGCTGCCCCTTTAGGCAACACACCCCCTGCCCTGTAGGACGCAAAGTAGGCTCTCAACTCAACCCAGAACAGGGTGGAAGGACTAATGAATGGAGCTGGAAACGTACACCTATCAAGTGCAATTTCCACTGGGTGAAAGAAAAAATAGTAACTCTTGTGTTTAGAATACATTTATTTTGCTATTAATCCAAAGAAGGAAAATACGGGGGAAAAGCTGGGCTAAGGGATAATTTCTGTGGTCTACATTCATTCCCAACAAAAGGATCCAGGGTTGGAAGGGGCTGGGTGGGGGGTACCATGTTCCCTTTGGAAAGAGGCTTCAGAATCTTGATACGGGGGATGGCTCATTGAAGGTAGCAGGTAACGTGGTCAAGAAGTGGTTGCTTTGGTGGTCACGTAGGGGATTTGTCAGGAATTAGTGCCCAAGCTTTAGGAGGGATGGAGTCCTGGACATAACCAGCCCCTTCGCCATGTTTTGGGGTGCACTGTGCTAAGACCGGGGAGGCCTGAACATGGAGAATCCTGAGTGGTACCCTACATGTCATGAGCATTATGCAAATCAGATTCCCCTCCTTTCCACAAGTGTGGGAGAAGGTGGGACAACCTCCTGGGTCGGGGAGTCTCAACTAAAAGCGTGGCATAGAATCAGCCTTCCCTGGCTTATACCCAGCTTTGGGCAGCTCATCAGTGGGATACCCGGCTGTGCCCAATCTAAAACATGAAGATGGAGGGGTGGGGGGATGGGGTAACTGGGCGATGGACATTGAAGAGGACACATGATGGAATGAGCACGGGGTGTCGTCTGCAACTGACGCATCACTAAACTCTACCTCCGAAACAAATAATACCCCGTGTGTTAATTAATTGAATCTAAATTTTAAAACAATTTAAAAAACATGAAGATAATAATATGATGCCTACCGCATGGAGTCATTGTGATAAGTATGTTCATATGCGTAGACGGTCTTTAAGGACTATGGCCCGATGTAAATTCTCGACACATGCCAGCGACCATTATTCTGAAGGTTTTCAGTTCACCAGGGAACAAAGTTAGAAAAAATGGATGTTTGACCTTGTTGAATCAAGAGGACAGGGTTGTCTCATTAAGTCACGGGCTGTAAGTTTATCCAGGCCTGCTGGCGAACAAGATAAGAATTTACACTCCGCTCTGAAACCTCACCTTAAAAAAAAAAAAAAAAAAAAAGAGAGAGAGAGAGAGAGAAAGGATCTTAGATCTTGTCTAAAAATCTGAACGGCAAAGGGATGTTTCTAAGTGGAAAAGACTCGATCAGAGGTTGGAGTTTTGTTTGCTGTGGCCGAGGTGATAGGATGGCAAGACAGTTATCTTTGAGATTCACACGGAAACTCTTGGCTACAGTATGCTCACTACACTTGCCAAAAGCTGTAGAAACGATGAAGGTTAAAGCAAACCGTGAATGTGATTCTTAGTAAGCGTCTGCTGCCCGTATTGGTAGTTGGGAGAAAAATGTTTAAAATCAAGAGTATTAGTACATTTTGTAAAAGCTCAGTGTTCTGGGAGAAGCTAAGAGAAAACGCGCTAACAGCTTCCTCCCTTACTTTACAAATGAGAAAAGGGGGAAGGATCCAGTTTCCAGAATCGATTCTAGAGACTCAAGCAAGGCATTAATCTGGCATAAGCATTTCCACTTAGCACAGGCTCTGTGGTAAGACAAAGATACCTAAAAAATATATCATCAGCACAATGTAATAGCGCTACCAGGACAGACGTAACCTCATTGACTCCTTCTCACCCCTTCGAGGGAGGGAGGGACGCTCTTGATCTTTTATAGATTGGGGAGTTGATGAATGGAAGTTGCTTGGCCTGGGTAAGCATAAGCCAGGAGCAGGTGTGATTCAAATTCCTGGGTGTCCCACTGCAGGACCCATGTGTTAATCCCCACGATATTCTCACTTGCTCTTTCGTTGATTTTGCTCACCAGTCTGAGTGGGGACAGCTCATTGTTCTTGTGTTTGGCACACAGTTATTTATCTTCCCCATTTTGATTGACATGCACACTTTGTGTGTGTGTGTGTGTGTGTGTGTGTGTGTGTGTGTGTGTGTGGCATGTCTTACCATTCCAGATACCTGTGGGCTCCAGTGTCTCATCTTGGATGAGATGTAAGTGTAAAATTGGGATCATTCAGTTTAAAACTCTAAGTGAATTTACAGTTTTCCATTGGAAAATGACTGTCCTTGTTTTTGAGCCACTCAAGAGTTTTGCCCTCAAGTACATTTGAGGGGACACATTTAATGATTACTCGTTCCATTGTGGTATCATCTACTGAGCTCTCACTAGGCCATCTAGACCCAGACTTTCTCACAAAATCTCCAGGACAAGCCTGTAAAATGGGCGCTATGGATCTCTCTGCTTTAAGGACATGACAGAGAAGGAGCAGAGCGGTTGAACTGCACGCTTAAGATAACACAGCTTGTACCTGGGGCTCCTGAAACAGCATACCTACTCCTAACCTCTGCATGGGACCAGCAAATAGCCTGAAGGATGGAAAGGGATGGGCAGCAAACCATGAAGTTGAGACTCTTTCATCGACCCATCTACCCACTCATCTACTTACCCAACTATCTATCCATTCATCCAGCCATCCACTCATTCATCCATCTACCCACCAATCAATCTATCCAACCGTCCATCTTTGCATCCATCACTCATCTATCTTTCCATCCATTCATCAACTCAACCATTTTTCCATCCATCATCCATCCATCCATTCATCCATCTACCCACTAATCCAACCACCCACCATACCATCTATCTGTCCATCCATCCATCCATCTTTCCATCCATCGCCCATCTATCCTTCCATCCATCCATGTATCCATCCATTGTTCCATCCATCATCCATCCATTCATTCATCCATCTACCGACCAATCCATCCAGCCACCATACCATCCATCCATCACCCACCTATTCTTCTATCCATTCATCCATCCACCCACCAACCCACTTACCCATCTATCCACCCATTTATCCATCCATCCACCCATCCAACAATCCATCCATCCATCCATTCACCCATCTTTCCAATCATCACTCATCCATCCACCCACCCACCCACCCATCCATCCATCTATCCATCTATTCATCCATCCTTTACTTTCTGAAATCAAACACTTACACCCTATATTTAGGCCTACTTCACTACCTGATGTAGCCTGGGGAATCAGTACTCATTAAATAATAAATGCACCCATGAATGAATGAATTGGCTTAGTCTGGATCATTCTGCAGACAATTTATGGGTGTATTTTTATTTTCACCAAGGAATAAACCCAAAGGAAGAGAACTGCTTGGCTGGAAGAAACCTGTGTTCCCAGTTGCATTGAGGGGAATCATATTCCCCTGGAGAGAGAGCCAAGCTCATGATGGAAAGAAATCACAAAACATATTTTGCACAATATGTGTTGATCCCTTCACAGTTCTCTCTGCTTAGCTTTGTGTTCCAGAGACAATTAGATTCCAAAGAGTTTCCATGACTGTATACGCAAGAGATTAAATTCTGGCCACGTGTAATTAGTTCAAAAGTTATGGTTCATAAATAACACTAAAGAGAGGGATTATATTCTCCTGATGGTTCAGGAAATTGGAAACGGCGGATTGCAATACTGAATGTTACTCACTGATAAGACGGTGGGTAACATTCTCAGCCAAGTTCCCAACAACTGAGCACATCCTACCTAGAAATTCGGAAAGCGGAAGAATCCTGTTTATTCTCCAGTGTTGACAAATGTCTGAACAAGTCTGAGATACTTTCTATTTGAAACGTCACTCATTTCACAATGCCTGGAAGGTAACATGCCTTTTATTTCTTATATATCTTTATATGATCACATCTTTTGTTTTTAGAATCTCCACCTTACAGCATCTTTGACCATGGCTTGCTGTATCGGTTTAAACAACCAAGTACCCAGGATTTAATTAATTATTCCACACAACTGCAAGAAAGACAGTGAAAGGTGGCCCTATTAGCATTTAGATGCTGGAGAATTCCCGCATCACCTACTAGCATTGGCAAGCAACCACCTCCAGACTTTTGCTTTTTAAAGCCACGTCCTGAGCCCTCTGGGCCTCTGGGCAAATGCACTTTGCTCTGTGCAGAATCCCGCTCTGGATATCCTCTGCAGAACTCCACAGGGAGCACCCCATGCAGACTGTGCCTCTTTCCACAACGGGTTCTAAAAACCATCAGCTTCACGACACTCGTTTTTAAAATTTAATGAAATTTTAAAAATTCCCTTTGTACCTTTGTTTGCTGTTTACACAACAGATTACTTAGCACTGATTTGTTTTTCCTTAAAGTTCCTCTTCCCTCCATTATTTACTAACCCCCATTTTGTAACTATTTTTCCCCAGTTTGATCTATGACAGGGATACACCACACACAAGTACACAGAAGAAGGTGGCAAGATTGCACAGGTGCATATTGTTGATGGTTTCTGGAAACAGTAATATGTTTGAGGGATCCATCTGGGGTGTTCACCTCGTCTTCTCTGATGCATTGCTTGGCCATGTGCATTTCGTACTGCAGGTCAGGCAAGTGGCTTTTGCATGCTCCACCCCCATCTCTGGAGTTAAGCAGACCTAGGTGCCACTCTGCTACAATTTCCAGTCTGGCTTGTCTTCTGCACTGTGTTTTCACAAATAACCACCCATATTGTATAAAGGCTTTGTTCCAGGGAACCAGTCAAGAATGAACCAAACTTCTCTGCCCCTGAATTTCCAGTGAACTCTGAAATGGCTGGCCCTTCTTGCTGAAGCTTGCAGATGCAAAGAAGTGATGTTCAGTGACTGAGCAATGATTCTACTGGAAAGTTGTTAAGTTTAGGCAAAGAATATGGGACAGTCCTCCAAAGATCCTGGTTGCAACACAGCTCGGCACCACGCGGCTTTGGGCAAGATGCTCCATCACAAAATGGTTTCTTATTTTGTTGGCTAGTTTGTGTTTGTTATTTTGTGAGGTTGGGACATGATATGCTTGCCTGACACTTCACAGCTACCCACATACGGCTCTTTATTTGATTACCCCATTAATCTTATTTTCTAAGCAAGGAAGTGTCCCCATTTCCAGTGGAAAGCACTGTGGCTCAGTCTGTAACTCTTACAAGACCAGTGAGTGGTTGAGCTACGGGGATTTTTTTTTTTATTTTAAGATTTTATTTATTTATTTATTTATTTATTTATTTAAGAAAGACAGCCAGGGAAGGGGCAGAGAGGGAGGGAGAGGGGAGAGAATGAATCTTGGGCAGACTCCGTGCTGAGTGTGGAGCCCAACGCGGGGCTCAGTCTCACAACCTTGACTTCACAACCTGACTCAAAACCAGGAGTCAGACGCTTAACCAACTGAGCCATCCAAGTGCCCCGAGCTAGGGCAATTCTCAACCATGATGAGTTCAGAACACACTTCTGAATTTCCAGAATACCTATTCTAAATTTTGAGGGGCAAGACATCCTTTGTCCCCTCGTTGTTAACCCAATGTTCTATCCTTATGTGGTAGGAGGAAGGATGGCCTCCAAAGACATCCATGTCCTGTTCCCCTCGTGGGAGATGGAAACATGTCCCCAAAGACATCCACGTTTTAACCCCCACGTGGCAAACAGACTAATGTCCCCAAACACGTCCATGTCCTGATGCCCATGTGGTGGTCCTGTGATACTGATTTTAAACTTTTGATTTAAGCCACAAAGCTGGTGATCATTTGTTTCAGCAACTGGGGGAGACTAATACACTTCTCTTAAACTTTAACAGATCAGAACAAATATCATTCTAGAGGCCCCCTTTCCAGGTCATAACATGCATGCAAATCCCTCAGGGGTCTTGTTAACCACAGAATCAGCTTGAGCAGGTCCGGATGGGACCAAGATGCTGTGTTTCTAACCAGCTCCCAGGCAATGTTGGGGCTGCTGGTTCAGGGACCCCGCTTTGAACTTTGAGGCCAAAACTACTTTTCAGCATGGTTTTTATCCTTCAAAAAGTGGTAGACAGAATAATGTCCCTACAGTTCCCCCAGGGTTCCTTGGGGTGGGCAGGTCAAGGGAACCTCAATGGTAGACTCCAAACTCATTCTCAGACACTGGTGAGTTTGTCCAGTTCCCGGAAAATGCTCCTCGTTGTCCCAAAGCTTCTTGGACAATTTAACCATGAGAGGGTGAACTCTAGTTCCCTATTAAGTGAAATTGTAGATATGCCCTGACAAGCAAAACGATTTGAAAATTAATTACTGGACGTTTTCCTGGGCTGAAGCCTACAATTTTCAGAGTGTGTCACGCATTCCCAAATTTAATTTTTCCCAAAGGCAGAGGTGCTACAGGTTTTCCAATGTCACCTGCATGTCTTCCAGAAATAGTATGGTTCAAAGGGGAAGGTATAGGAACATGTGTATCGCATGCATAATTTCTAGGACCTGCACATAGATTTAAAAGAAACTCCTCGACCTCCTGTTTTCACTGTCCTTTAAATTCAATGATCAGAAGGAAGGACCATGTTCTTTCTCATAGGTACTTCCTGTAGCACACATTTTCGTCACAAGGTGCCAAGGCTATGCGTCCAGACTGGCCTGGAGCTCTGCCGGATTTCAGCACCACACACATAAACATGGAATGCAAAGCTCACATCACCTTCTCAAGTATTCTGGACATACGCAGGACTTCTGGAAAGTCATAAAGACTTTGTTGTAGATGTAAGGGACTTTTTTTGGAGGAATGAAAGAAAACCATTACTTCAGGAATAATACTCTCTGATAACACAAGATCTTAGCATATGAAAATGTTCATATATATATTTAAGATGCATGCATATATACATGTGTCTACCTTATATTTCACTTTAGAGCACATGGTGTATGTACATTACCACTTACAGCTTCCTTGGGAAAGGCATTCTACTCTTGCCCAGTTAGTATCTACTCAACTATATGAGCAGTATTATTAGTCTACCAGGTAACAGGCTGAGGATTTTAATGGTTTTAGTCTCTGGGATCCAATCTGATTGAGATGTTAATAACATGACCCAAGCCAGCAAAGCAACCTCTAGTCAAGTATGTTGGGGAAAGCTGAGAATGGTACCATAATATCCTTTCCTCGGGGAAGATTTCATTGCATTTCAGCAAATAAATTTAAAAAATAGGAGGCTTTTTGCTGAAATGAAGAGCTCACCTCTTGTAGACCAGCATTTGTTACATATTTTGGTCCATAGAGCCTTTGTTATTCCCCACTAGCCCTGCAATTAGCTTCCCCGGGTGATTTGTGTTAGAAGGAATTGCTCAACAGAGTCTGGAAAACACCAAAGTCAGTGATAGAAGATAATCTGGTAATTCACACTGGAAGGCGTGTGAACTCACTGCTCATTGGTGGTGCCCATTAATGTGCTTCTTTCTGTATACCATGCACCTTACCTGACCTACACCCACCCTGGTGCTAACGAGACTCTTAGCCCTAGGTTCTGTATGTGCTTTTATTTGCAAAAGGTTCACGTGGCCACTATCAAACAAACATACATGAAAATATTTAATAAACATCCCTCTCTTTTTAAAACACCCCATTTGTGTGCTTAAGTGTGACTCCTTCCAAAACACATGACCCATGTTTCTTAGAACCATAGATACACCCTTACACCTCTGAATTAATTTTTATACGATCTTGGAGACTCACTGAATCCATTTTTATACACTCTTGTAGAGTCACTGAATCCCCATATCAAAATAAGTGTCATTCTTTTTTTTTTTTTATCTTGCACAAAGCTTTCCTACTTCTTTACAGCTGAATGCAATTTCTTCCTTGACACAATTTTCTCACATAATTAGCTTATTAGTCTGGCTGACCAGATATACAGGTTATAGACTAAGAATGACACATTTTTCACCAAGGAGAATAGCATTACGAGGGAGAAAGTGTGTGGGATCCAGAAACCAATGCAGGGTGACAGGTGTGGATGAAGCTTGTCTGTGACTTTATGATGAGACCAGACACAAGTGACATGCCAGGTCTCCGTCCTGTGACACTTTGGTGCAGTTTACCCATACACACTCTTAAATATTCCTTGGAGATGCTCCTGGGCCATGACGTCTTCAGTCTCATGAAATCTTTCCAGGCAATGTCCACCTCCTTCTGGTATTCCCACTGTATTTTGCATGCACAGGTGGCCCCTGGACACAACACCTGAACTGATTTACCTGTGCTTGCATGGGGATGGTAACAGTGGACGGCAGCCCTGTGCAGTGCCAGGTGGAAGCTCCGTCCAGCCCAGGGAGCATGTCCTGTTCACACTTTCTCCCTCATATCTCTTAACGCAACCATGACACTCTGCAACTCTTTACTCAAGTAGATATCCAAAGGAGTCTGTGATGATGGGGGTCACATCTCCTAATGCAAGCATGACACTCCTCAGCTTCTCACTCAACCCAACGGGCATCTGAGGGAGTCTGTGATGCTGGGGGGAGGGGGTCACATCTCCTAATGCAGCTATGCTCAGCTTCTCACTCAACCCAACAGACATCCCAGGGAGTCTGTGATGCTGGGGGTCACATCTCCTAAAGCAACCATGACATTCCTCAGCTTCTCACTCAACCCAACGGGCATCCCAGGGAGTCTGTGATGCTGGGGGTCACATCTCCTAAAGCAACCATGACATTCTGCACCTTCTCACTCAACCCAACGGGCATCCTAGGGAGTCTGTGATGCTGGGGGTCACATAGGAGCTGAGGGGGTGACACCCATGCTTACTTGGTGGCTCTGGAATAAATATACTTAGTGTCTATGAATGAGAAGGATTCCATCTGCTACGAGGCATGGGTATCTAAAGAAGGAGCTTTTTACCTGATCAGATCAATGCATTATCTGGCTTTGGTAGGCAAGCCTTTTGCAAAATCCAAGTGCTTTGTCCTGTTCCCCCCGTGTATCATGAGTGGTGCCAGAAAGCTTCTGATAACTGAATGCATCTTTGCAAGGGGCACACCACCATGAGATCTGCACCAAACGGAACGGGTGTGTGCTTTGGTGTCACTTAATGGAGTCTCCTGCATGATGCATGTGCTCACGTGGAGCAGAGGAGAGACTCTGGGTTTGTAGATGATGCCTAGAGTGTCACTGTTCTGCTCAAACAGGCAGAGAGCTTTGCTTGCAAAGACAAAGGCTCCAGCCTTCCAACGACCCTATGTGCCTAGAAAAACATTCTCAGTGAAGGAAGGAAGGAAGGAAGGAAGGAAGGAAGGAAGGAAGGAAAGAAAGAAAGAAAGAAAGAAAGAAAGAAAGAAAGAAAGAAAGAAAGAAAGAAAGAAAGAAAGAAAGAAAGGAAGGAGGCCCCAGATGTGCAAACTGGGAAGAGTCTCCAGGATCTATAGGATCTGGGAATGTTGCTCTAGCGTCATAGGGTCACATGGATCTAACTGGCTTCACTGTGATGGAAGGACTTTAAGCAAAAAGAAACTTATTAAAATAATGAACATTTGTTCAAAGAGGGATATATATATATGCAAAACGCTAAATGAGAAGCAGCTTACCCAACCATGTAGGACACACCAAGAGCTTTGCACAGAATCCCAACGTCTTGGCACAGCGTTTGTGAAGGACCAGCCCAGCCCTGTAAGGAGATGCATAGGAATCTCAAGCTGGAGGTGGCATCCATGCAGCTTTTAACTGATAAAATTTCTGTGTGCAAAAATGTCATGCTAGTACCATTGCCAATTTTCCCATCGCTGAAGGGATGGAAATATTTTGCAAACACCTGAATGCCTTATCAAGCCGAAACAGAGCTTCTGCGCTATCTGCAAGCATTGGATTATTTCCAAAAAAAAAAAAAAAAAATTTTTTTTTTGGGGGGCCACCAAAAATCTTCCAGCTAAAAATAAATGTATTTGGATAAACATTTGGAGTAAAAGTAGAATTTTGATTCCAAAATTTTTTTTCAAGGGTGGAAGGATGGACACACTTCATGTGGCTAATGTACTTAGGCTTGATAAAATTTTTTATCAACTATTATAAATTTGTCTTAAAAGTTGGGTTGGAAATGAAGCAAAACCATTAGAAACATGGCTTGTAGTTTATTTTTTTAATGTTTAAAATAGGGAAGTATGGGGGCACCTGGGTGGCTCTGTCAGTTAAGCATCTTCCTTATGCTCAGGTCATAATCCCGGGGTCCTGGGATGGAGCCCCGCATCGGGCTCCCTGCTCCGCGGGAAGCCTGCTTCTCCCTCTCCCACTCCCCCTGCTTGTGCTCCCCCTCTGCTGTCTCTCTCTCTCTCTATCAAATAAATATAAAATCTTTTTAAAAAAATAGGGAAGTATGCTGAAAACAGACGTCTATGCATTGAAGTGTTCCCATTGTTTTAACTTTTATTGATGGTTCCTGTGATGGAGCATCAGCACGTTGTGTAATTAATACATGGTGATTACAGTTGCTCAGTGGAGCAGATGAGAAAAAAAAAATCCATAAACCCTTTTGGGGATAGTCATTTGCCAATGCTATTGCAGTTGCATAAACCCACAGACACGTGGAAAATATTGCTCCTGCAGAGGTTAGAAAGTAAAGCCAAAAAAAAAAAAAAAACCACAAAAAAAGGAGCATTGTACGTGAAAAACACGATGAGACATCCATCAGCACCCAGGCACACCTTTCAACGAACCCTAAGGAATGCAGCTCAAAACTAACCAGAGAAAGCCCAAGAAAACGTGCATGCAGCTCCCAGTGCTTTTTCAGCGATAAAATAATTCAAAAGAATCAGTCATCCTCCCCAAACACCCCTGGCTGCTTGCATTTCCACGCAGCTGCAACGCGGACGGCTTCAGGGTGCTGGAGGGGCAAAATGTCTGTGGGCTGCTCCTGCCGCCAGACCGACACGCATACCCTCCAGCTCCCGGGTTCATTGCCTCCAAGTCGCGCACGTCTGAATCCATCCAGAGGATCATCCCTCGGTTCTAATTAAGCGACGTAGTAAATAATTCAAACCTGTGACTCATAAGAAATGTGCCCGGCTTCCAAGAGTGAACGCTGATGAGCCGCTCTCCGGGATCTACAAGCCCAATTACACCTCAGGAGCCGGTGTGGGGGGTCGGAGTTCCGGGACGGATTGAACGGGGTGAACAGGTTCTCGGAAGAGCAGAGCTGGAAGGGCATGAGCACCCCTCAGGGGCTCAGTGTGGAGCTCTGGACGTTCAGCGTCGGTCCCGACTCTGCTCTTAGCTTCCTCACGCTCCTCCTTGCACGGTAGAGCTATTAGCCGTCCAGGATTCAGGGACCACACATCCTGAATCTTCCCCCATCCAGGAAACAAGGGCCAGCCTCATGCAGCTCACTTTGGACGACTCATGCATAACCAGATGCCTGGTACAAAATAACTCGGAAAAAAAAAAAAAAAATCGATGCGGCGCAGACAATGTGCTCCGTGCTGAGCAAACAAACAGAGGGCAAAAGAGATGTCGGCACCGGTAGGGATTCCTCCCCAGGGGTTCCTACAGGAGTGGAAATTTCAGCCCCCTGGCACCGCCTTGAAACTAGGGAATGCTTTTCCCGTGTTTAAACCGTGCCTTTTTAAATGTAAGGCACAACCCACATGAGATCCTCCACTCTCTTTCTTAACCTACAAAAGCTGAAAGAGTTACTATCTGGCTTTTTTAGGGAAAGTTTGCTGAGTCCCACACTGGCGGGCCAGCCATTCTTGAAATCATTGGAAATGTGGTTTTTGTTTCATTTTGTTTTGTTTTTTCTGGATGACTTAATAACATTTTTTTGATCCAGCATCGTGCACATCCATGGACACTCTGAGTCTCCCTGGTCTCGCTGGATTCACCTTAGAAACCCGGAAGAAGGGAATCACGTCCTACGCCAAAGGAAGGAGCCACCAGGGTGCCGGGAGTGTGCTGACAGAATAACGTGGGGGTTTCATGTGCCATGTTGGGGGCGGTCACAGAAACTGGGTGGTGAGCCAAGGAAGGTGGTTGGTATTGGCTCTGGGATGCTAGACAGGGTTTCAGGCATGAGATGATGGAATATCATAGAGAGATAAAGTTATATTTGAGAGATGTTGTTTTGAATCTTTATTTGAAATGAGTAAAGAATAGGAATGCTTAGGGGCAGCATGGCAGATTGGGGAAGGCGAAGGTGTGGTCATCAGGGACTCCACGGAAACAGGACCAATGAGATGGATGGACGGATAGCGGATAGATAGATAGATGTGTTGATGGATAGATATGATGGATGGATGGTTGGATGGACGGATGGATAGATGACGGATAAGATGGATGAATGGGTAGATACAGGGATGAATGGATGGATCAATGGATAGAGGATGGATGGATGGATGGATGGATAATGGATAAGACGGATGGATGGATGGATAGATGATGGATAAGATGGATGAATGGGTAGATACAGGGATGAATGGATGGATCAATGGATAGAGGATGGATGGATGGATGGATGGATAATGGATAAGACGGATGGATGGATGGATAGATGATGGATAAGATGGATGAATGGGTAGATACAGGGATGAATGGATGGATCAATGGATAGAGGATGGATGGATGGATGGATGGATAATGGATAAGACGGATGGATGGATGGATAGATGATGGATAAGATGGATGAATGGGTAGATACAGGGATGAATGGATGGATCAATGGATAGAGGATGGATGGATGGATGGATGGATAATGGATAAGATGGATGGATGGATGGATAGATGATGGATAAGATGGATGAATGGGTAGATACAGGGATGAATGGATGGATCAATGGATAGAGGATGGATGGATGGATGGATGGATAATGGATAAGACGGATGGATGGATGGATAGATGATGGATAAGATGGATGAATGGGTAGATACAGGGATGAATGGATGGATCAATGGATAGAGGATGGATGGATGGATGGATGGATAATGGATAAGACAGATGGATGGATGGATAAGGATAGAGGGATGGATGGATGGATGGATAGATAATGGGCAAATAGATACATAGACACATGCATACATACATAGACAGATATTATAAGGGATTGGTGCATGAAATTATGGAAGTTGAGAAGTCCTGCAATCTGCCCTCTGCAAACTAGAGACCCAGGACAGTCTGTGGTGTAAGTGCCAGTCCAGGAGGAGAAGAACACAGATTTCCCAGCTCACACAGTCAGGTAGAAAGAGAGTTTCCCCTTCTTCCTCCTCTCCCAACCTGCCTTCAAACCCTCACCTGATTAGACGAGGCCCACCCATGTGGGGGAAGGCCGACTGCTTAACTGACTCCACCCATACAACCACTCGTCTCACCCAGGAACATCCTTCCGGCCACACACCCAGAATCATGTTTATCCACATATCCGGGCAGCCCATGGCCCAGTCAAGCCGACACATGCAATCCACCCACACAAAAGGAGAGGGAAGATTCCAAGGCTTTGGAAGAAAAATGCTTCCTTGTGGTGAGCTTGGGGTGGGAGGTGAGCCGGGCAGGGATTCTACCAGGGTTTGGTGGGTTGTGGTCAAATCAGTGGGAACGGGGCCTCATCCTGCAGGCACCCACGGGGAGAAGACGTGGACGGAAGGATGCTGAAGGGTGGCTGATAAAGCAGGGTGCCTTCACGGGACCCCAGGCAACCCTGATTGCCCTCTAGTTCCCAGCCTATGGCTGCAGCTGGTATAGACAGCGGTGTGCTGGCTCCCGACCCTGAGTATGGAGCCCTCTGTCTGCGCTCAAGCGGGCTTAGCTGACAGGTTGCTGAATCCCTTAACACCTATGGTTGATGCACTGCATGTGTGTGTGTGTCTACAGTATTTTTCCACTTGCAAAACATCCCACCTCTTCTGCGCATTTTTTAAACTAACAACCACCAAAAAAAAGCCACACACACACAAAAAACCCACCCATGAGTGTTAATGAGATGCCAAATTGAATTTTCCTGCTCAGGAGAAATCTGTTTCTTCCTGGGCACGGAGGTGAGAGGGGCTGGCATGGGCTTACGGCCACGGGCATAATTCTCCCTCCTCAAAGGCTGGGTTGGGACATCCACTGACACCTATGTCCCCTGGGGATGTCTGTTGGCGAACAGATAGCCCGAATCCAGAAGGAGCCCCAACTGTATGAGACTCGCGTCAAACAGACCCGACGTACAGGGCACGAGAGTGTGATTGATCTGAGTGCCTGGCCCCCACTCTGAGCTATGGGAAGGTCCCCTGATGAAATCTCAGGAGCACATGTGGCAGCCAGTGGGGCGTGTTAGTGCTCCAACAAAGCCACTCAGGTGGAAAGCTTTCTTCCTTTTGGAAGATTTAATCCAGCAGAGAGCACTACGTGGGGATGTCTAGGGCCATACAACCTAGAATGAGGCACCAACCCCCCCCACCCCTCCAAACACTACACCTGTCCTCGTTTTAACTTCTAAATGCACAACAAGAGACCTGGAGTCTCTTTCCAGAATCTGCAAGCATCTGCCTTCAGCTGGGCTCTTGATCGCAAGGTCCTAGGATCGAGCCTCGCATCAGGCTCCCTGCTCTGCGGGAAGCCTGCTTCTCCCTCACCCTCGGCCACTGCTCCCAGCTCATGCTCTCTTTCTCTCAAATAAATAAGATCTTTAAAAACAAAACAACAACAACAAAAACGCCTGTATTTCCATTGCAAGCTCCTCTATGTGTGCATTAGTGATCTCTTGCTGAGTAGCAAGTTACCCTCAAGCTCAGAGGCTTCACCAGCATGCACTGGTGAGCTTCCTGGGAGTCAAGGATCCTGGCACAGTCCCATGCTTCAGGCTGCAAACAGAGGAGCCGGGCCTGGGATCGCCCCAAGGCTGTGGGAGGGGTCCCTTCCAAATGCCCGTGCAACTCTGCTGACTGAGGGCTTCAGATCCCCTCTGGCTGTCAGCAGGAGGTCACCCTGCATTATGGCATGGGCCTCTCTCCATTAACAGCTCACTCCAGGGCAGTTGGCGTCCATCAGAGCTAGCCAATGGGACAGTCTGCTAGCCAGATGGAAGTTACCATCTCGTGCAGCGCCACCATGGAGGTGACGTCCCAACGCTTTTGCCACATCGTGTTGGTTAGACGGAAGGCACAGTGTCCCCCCCCCCATATTCATGGGGACTGGATGATACAATGGTGTGAATATTACTAGATGGGGATCACAAGGGACTCTCCTAAAGGCTGCCCACTGCCAGAAAATCCTCCTACTGATCCTGCCTAGAAATCTCTCCATGGCTCCAATATCGAGGTTTTCATAACTACCGCTTTGGGGGAGATTATCCCAACTGTTGACTGTTCTTGACTACAAATGGCGGGATAGAAAGGGGTAAGCCTGCCTGAATTTTCAGTAATTTTTAGCAGCTGTGATTAAGGCCATCCATAATGATCATTGTTTAACTTTCCTTGCGGTTGACTTTATCCATGGCAGCCTCTTCAAACAGTAGGGGGAAAAGGCATGGGGAACAAACCAAGATGGCACCACAAAGGCTAAATTTGGAGCCGTTTCCTGCTCTTACATCTCATGGGGGCATACGCAGAAAAAGAAGCGAATTCCATGCATGTAAAACTAAAGTAGAAAACCATACACCCGCATCTGGTGTAGACTCCGGCCAAATACTTACTCAGCAGAGGCGGCGGAGTTCCTGACTCCATGCGGACTGCAGTCTCTGCTCTTAAAAACAAAACACAAGGTTTACTTGGCGTGCAAGGTGTTCAGAGTCCCAAACAGAAAAGAAAGAGGCAAGGTAGAAAACTTGGAATCGGAATAGAAGAGTGGATCTAAGACTCAGTCAGGGGCCGACTCGCAAGACACAAAGACTCAAAACAATCCCGTCCCAATGGCTGCAGACACAGCTGGATATGGATGCGGTTGAAGGATTCACTGTACGAGCAGCAGGGCATCAAAGAGATAAATCCTAATAAAATGAAAATTCCTAAACAGACGGGCAAATTAAATATGACAAAAACACAGCTTATGGGGGAGAAAATGGACGAGAGCAAAGAAAAAGCAAAAAAATCATGCCGTAGGTGACAAAGAAAGATGCCACCATAGGAAGAAGTCAAGACATCTGAAATAATACATGTCCTCTGCAGAAATTACTTTTTATATTAAAAAAATAGGAAATGTAAATACAAAAAGTCCTCCTATTTGAAGGATGAGACATGGACAGATCACATCAAAGAATTTCACGAGTTTATTCACAAGTTTATAAAGCATTGCTTTATATTACAAGGGTTTCAAAAATGGAATTATTATTGCATTCAAAAGGTAATACACTATTAAAGTATCAGTAGATAGCAGACCAACAGGGACCTGATTTATTCAGTAGAATAAAATGAGTTATAATTAGCTTTTCAAATAATGCCTCTTTCTAGTTGATTTTTCTTAAAAAAAAAAAAGTCTACTAAGTCAGGTAATTTTAAATCTCTCTCCTAGTTCTTGTAAATCTGACAAAGGCTCCACACAGGTTCTCAGGATGATGATGGGATGTTCTGAACAGGGGAATCATGTCCAAAATCACAACAAAAACTAAGCCGCCACATTGGAATTTCAGTGGGGTGGTTTTGTCAACTAATCTTTTCAGAGCAACATAACTTGGTAATTTGTTAGTAGGTGGAAGATGTAACACTGGTTTCTGATTCTAACCTTGCAAAACGAGGGCCCCCCAGTTCAATCTTCCATTCATGCAGTACAAAACCAAATGTGAAAGATGTGTGATACCATGGATTTGAACCATAATCAAGGCTACTGTACATATCCAATCAGGAGAAGATAAAATTTAGAATATGATGCACACAGCACAGTGATCTCTTAAATGAGTGCACATGGGAAATACTACCAACTCAACCTCAGTGAATGTTCTAGAAAACAAAGCACTTCGGATGGATACCCCCACTTAGTCTCAGGGACAGCAAAGCCCTCAATGAATAAATAAGGATGAGCAAACCATGAGCAGACCAGGCACGTCTGGGGTTTCTACCAAAGGTCTCAAAACTGTTCCCTTGAATAAGTTCAAGAGCCCAGTGGCAAACACACCAATTGAAGGCAATTTCTCCCTTGATTGAGACAGAAGCCACTTGAAATTCAGTATTGCTCAAGAAGGAAAGATTCTGGATCCAAAGCTTGGCGAGGAATAAAATAAAAATGTGTAAATGGCAGGAAAGGAGAAAGGCTGCTTGATTCATTGAATTTTCTCCCACGTTTTAGGCTCTGTGCCAGGCACTCTGCATATAGGGTCTCATGTCAGTTGTCACAGTAACTACAGTGTTAGTGTTAAACATCTGCAGTTTCAGGCAAGGGACTAAGATTTGTCAGGGTAAAACCCAAGAAAATTCGTGCCGATCAAGTACTTACACAAAGGACCATTCCAGAGAAATGATGGCCAACAACCTTCCCGTGGAATTGTGCAAGCCATTTGCCAGCTGGAAAGGTAAAATTTCAACCTCATCCTTTTGAGCTGGGAGTATGCAGGAGGCATGGGACTTGAGAAATTCAATGTTGGCCACGTCAACACTCAACTTGAGTTCTTTAACAGTTGGTGGAGGTGTGGGACGGATTCTCGGCACATGGTCCAGAAGTCCAATGCCCTTTGGAGAAAAGGCATCCATTTGGGGGACCTCCATTTCTAACCCACTCCTGAATCCTTCCATTGGTTGGAGGAAATCTTGATTTCCTTACAAATCAATGATTTGTAAGGAATCCTTACAAATCAACATTTCCTTACAAAAAGTAGGACAGACTTATCCATCCACCTCTTCTCGGACAAGTGTCTTTGGATCTTCGGAGATGTTTCCTTGATGGAGGGAAATCCTTATTCTGCTTCCTTTCCCATGGTGCTGAAATGATACCACTCTCTGCATCCTTCCCTTATGTTTTCAGAGCCCTTGGTGTGTGCTAGGCATGGTACTAGGCATTGGGATACAACAGGGACACAAGAGAGATGAAATTCCTGCCTCCTTGGATCTTGAGTCCACTTGGCACGAGAAGCATTAACCAAACAACTGCACAAATGTACATTAGGATTTGCAAGCCTCTTTGAGTTTACTCTTAACTTTAGGATTGTTCATTTCTTCAACTCAGCATATGCGTATTGAGTGCCTACCCAGCACCATGACAAGTCCTGCTAAGACAAAGAAAGATCAGCATCTTCACTCTTAAGGAGTTCACAGTCCAGTGGGACAAGCCAACAAAAGGTTCAGTAATGGGATGAGTGCCATGACTCCATTACAAGATGGATCACACATCTATCCCAGGGTCCGGGCTTCTCATGAGTTCCCACTGTCATTGATGAGCAGGAGCCTTGACTGCAGGGGGCCCCCTTTCAGCTGCTTATCTCCTCACCACTGAGTTCCTTCCACCTTCCTCCTTGTGGAGAATATCAAGACATTTCCATCTCTAACACCCCATGGTTATTGACATCCTACTCCATGCATGGGCTGATAGACAGGCACCGTGCTTATAGATCTGTGGTGGAAACAGTGTTTGAGATGCAAAATACAGAGAGATCAAGGTATATAGAGATACAGACAGAGCCTCAGACATGCACATATGTCAATAGAGGTGGGGTAAAGGTATAGAGGAAAAGACAGGGAGAGGGGAAGGCAGAGGCATACAGGCGCATATTTACCTATAGCTAAACATAGCTAAATCCAATACAGGTGTGCACTGTAAAGGTGGAGTTAGAGAGGTACAGGTGTAACTGTACATATATGTGTGATATGGGCAGAGCATCAGTGTAGGGACGGAAGTATAAACATACAGGTGTAGATATAAACATAAGGACAGAACTATGAATATACAGTGTAGGTACAGGTGTAGAAGTAAAAGGATGTGCATGTAGATAAAGCTGTATACACACAGATGCAGGGGTATAGATAAAGTACCGATATAAGTATCTAGCTGTAGATGTAGGTCTGGTATTGATGTATGGATGTACAGGTATACAGAAAGGCATGTGACGTAAAGTATCCATATACGTATATACACATAAGCACAGGTTTATAGACATAGGGAAAGCCATGTAGATGAAGGATAGATAGATAGATAGATGGTTAGATGGATGGATGGATGGATAGATGGTTAGATGGATGGATGGATGGATAGATAGATGGATGGATGGTTAGATGGATGGATGGATAGATAGAAGATAGATAGATAAATAGATAGATAGATAATAGATGTACAGATGGATGGATGGGTAGATGATAGATGGATGATAGATTGATAGATGATAGATATATAAATAGATAAATAATAGATAGATGATAGATAGATAGATAATAGATAGATATAGATGATAGATATTAGATAGATATGATGGATGGATAGATAGATAGATAGATAGATAGAGATAGATAATAGATAAATAGATAGATGATAGATAATAGATAGATGATTGATAGATGTAGGGATGGATGGATGGATAGATGATACATAGATAGATAGATAGATGATAGATTGATAGATGATAGATAGATATATAGATAGATGATAGATAAATAGATAGATGATTGATAGATGATAGATGATTGATAGATGGATAGGTAGATAGATAGATAGATAGATGATAGATAAATAGATAGATGATTGATAGATGATAGATGATTGATAGATGGATAGGTAGATAGATGATAGATAGATGATAGATAAATAGATAGATGATGGATAGATGATAGATGATTGATAGATGGATAGGTAGATGGATAGATAGATAGATGATAGATAAATAGATAGATGATTGATAGATGATAGATGATTGATAGATGGATAGGTAGGTAGATAGATAGATAGATGATAGATAAATAGATAGATGATGGATAGATGATAGATGATTGATAGATGGATAGGTAGATAGATGATAGATAGATGATAGATAAATAGATAGATGATGGATAGATGATAGATGATTGATAGATGGATAGGTAGATGGATAGATAGATAGATGATAGATAAATAGATAGATGATGGATAGATGATAGATGATTGATAGATGGATAGGTAGATAGATGATAGATAGATGATAGATAAATAGATAGATGATGGATAGATGATAGATGATTGATAGATGGATAGGTAGATAGATGATAGATAGATGATAGATAAATAGATAGATGATGGATAGATGATAGATGATTGATAGATGGATAGGTAGATAGATAGATGATAGATAAATAGATAGATGATGGATAGATGATAGACGATTGATAGATGGATAGGTAGATAGATGATAGATAGATGATAGATAAATAGATAGATGATGGATAGATGATAGATGATTGATAGATGGATAGGTAGATGGATAGATAGATAGATGATAGATAAATAGATAGATGATGGATAGATGATAGATGATTGATAGATGGATAGGTAGATGGATAGATAGATAGATGATAGATAAATAGATAGATGATGGATAGATGATAGATGATTGATAGATGGATAGGTAGGTAGATAGATGATAGATAAATAGATAGATGATGGATAGATGATAGATGATTGATAGATGGATAGGTAGATAGATGATAGATAGATGATAGATAAATAGATAGATGATGGATAGATGATAGATGATAGATGATTGATAGATGGATAGGTAGATGGATAGATGATAGATAAATAGATAGATGATGGATAGATGATAGATGATTGATAGATGGATAGGTAGATAGATAGATGATAGATAAATAGATAGATGATTGATAGATGATAGATGATTGATAGATGGATAGGTAGATAGATAGATAGATAGATGATAGATAAATAGATAGATGATTGATAGATGATAGATGATTGATAGATGGATAGGTAGATGGATAGATAGATAGATGATAGATAAATAGATAGATGATGGATAGATGATAGATGATTGATAGATGGATAGGTAGATAGATAGATGATAGATAAATAGATAGATGATGGATAGATGATAGATGATTGATAGATGGATAGGTAGATGGATAGATGATAGATAAATAGATAGATGATGGATAGATGATAGATGATTGATAGATGGATAGGTAGATGGATAGATAGATAGATGATAGATAAATAGATAGATGATGGATAGATGATAGATGATTGATAGATGGATAGGTAGGTAGATGATAGATAGATAAATAGATAGATGATGGATAGATGGTAGATGATTGATAGATGGATAGGTAGATGGATAGATGATAGATAAATAGATAGATGATGGATAGATGATAGATGATTGATAGATGGATAGGTAGATAGATAGATAGATAGATGATAGATAAATAGATAGATGATGGATAGATGATAGACGATTGATAGATGGATAGGTAGATGGATAGATGATAGATAAATAGATAGATGATGGATAGATGATAGACGATTGATAGATGGATAGGTAGGTAGATGATAGATAGATGATAGATAAATAGATAGATGATGGATAGATGATAGACGATTGATAGATGGATAGGTAGGTAGATTGATAGATAGATGATAGATAAATAGATAGATGATGGATAGATGATAGACGATTGATAGATGGATAGGTAGGTAGATTGATAGATAGATGATAGATAAATAGATAGATGATGGATAGATGATAGACGATTGATAGATGGATAGGTAGATAGATAGATGATAGATAAATAGATAGATGATGGATAGATGATAGACGATTGATAGATGGATAGGTAGGTAGATAGATGATAGATAAATAGATAGATGATGGATAGATGATAGATGATTGATAGATGGATAGGTAGATGGATAGATGATAGATAAGTAGATAGATGATGGATAGATGATAGACGATTGATAGATGGATAGGTAGGTAGATAGATGATAGATAAATAGATAGATGATGGATAGATGATAGACGATTGATAGATGGATAGGTAGGTAGATAGATGATAGATAAATAGATAGATGATGGATAGATGATAGATGATTGATAGATGGATAGGTAGATGGATAGATAGATAGATGATAGATAAATAGATAGATGATAGATGATTGATAGATGGATAGGTAGATGGATAGATAGATAGATGATAGATAAATAGATAGATGATGGATAGATGATAGACGATTGATAGATGGATAGGTAGATAGGTAGATGGATAGATGATAGATAAATAGATAGATGATGGATAGATGATAGATGATTGATAGATGGATAGGTAGGTAGATAGATGATAGATAAATAGATAGATGATGGATAGATGATAGATGATTGATAGATGGATAGGTAGATAGATAGATAGATAGATGATAGATAAATAGATAGATGATGGATAGATGATAGATGATTGATAGATGGATAGGTAGATAGATAGATGATAGATAAATAGATAGATGATGGATAGATGATAGATGATTGATAGATGGATAGGTAGATGGATAGATGATAGATAAATAGATAGATGATGGATAGATGATAGATGATTGATAGATGGATAGGTAGATAGATAGATAGATAGATGATAGATAAATAGATAGATGATGGATAGATGATAGACGATTGATAGATGGATAGGTAGGTAGATAGATGATAGATAAATAGATAGATGATGGATAGATGATAGATGATTGATAGATGGATAGGTAGATGGATAGATAGATAGATGATAGATAAATAGATAGATGATAGATGATTGATAGATGGATAGGTAGATGGATAGATAGATAGATGATAGATAAATAGATAGATGATGGATAGATGATAGATGATTGATAGATGGATAGGTAGATAGATAGATAGATAGATGATAGATAAATAGATGATGGATAGATGATAGACGATTGATAGATGGATAGGTAGGTAGATAGATGATAGATAAATAGATAGATGATGGATAGATGATAGATGATTGATAGATGGATAGGTAGATGGATAGATAGATAGATGATAGATAAATAGATAGATGATAGATGATTGATAGATGGATAGGTAGATGGATAGATAGATAGATGATAGATAAATAGATAGATGATGGATAGATGATAGACGATTGATAGATGGATAGGTAGATAGGTAGATGGATAGATGATAGATAAATAGATAGATGATGGATAGATGATAGATGATTGATAGATGGATAGGTAGATGGATAGATAGATAGATGATAGATAAATAGATAGATGATGGATAGATGATAGACGATTGATAGATGGATAGGTAGATAGGTAGATGGATAGATGATAGATAAATAGATAGATGATGGATAGATGATAGACGATTGATAGATGGATAGGTAGATAGGTAGATGGATAGATGATAGATAAATAGATAGATGATGGATAGATGATAGATGATTGAAAGATGGATAGGTAGATGGATAGATGATAGATAAATAGATAGATGATGGATAGATGATAGACGATTGATAGATGGATAGGTAGATAGATAGATGATAGATAAATAGATAGATGATGGATAGATGATAGATGATTGATAGATGGATAGGTAGATAGATAGATGGATAGATGATAGATAAATAGACAGATGATGGATAGATGATAGACGATTGATAGATGGATCGGTAGGTAGATAATAGATGACAGGAATAGATACAGGTACCCTACAGGCACAGGTGCATAGGTAAAGGGTATACATGTCCAGGTATGTGCATACACCTGGGCAATAGACACGTACCTCAAGAAAGGTAAGACCTAAGATCAGGGGAGTGGAGAAGAGGGACCAGCCAGCCTCCAGGAGGAGCAGGGGCAACACCGTGACAGATGGAAGAGATGCCTCCTGCGGGGCCCAGAGGGTCTTGCTCGGCACCTGTGAGAGACAACAGGGGGTTCCCAATGGGGGTCTCATGCAAATGGGAGGAGTCTCTGTAAGCCATAAACAGGGTAGAAGGCAGGTGTGCACTGGGAGGTTACCCTGGGTTCCATTATCTGGATTTTGAATGCCATGATGGTCTTTACCCATTAAAGAATGGGAAAACCATGGGGACTCATTCTCCTCATGAACCCCAGCCTCCTCCCTCCGGATTTTCTTCTCCCCTTTACGCTGCCATATCTTAAAGACCTGAGTGTGTCACCTTCACCTGGAAGGCCCACCATTGCTTTTGGTGCCAGGGAGGCCAGAAGATGGTGGTCCCTTGGAGGAAGCACCAAGAGCTTCCAGAAGATGACAACCCCAATCCTGGGGCCAGTAGTTGTAGTGTGGGTAACACCCTGGCCTCTATCACCTGTTGGGCTGCCATAGAGCCCCGAGCATGAGTTCTTCCCTTAGGGACTCCATCAAGGAGCTGTCCTTTCTTCTGCTTCCTTCCTGCACAAGGTCTACTCAACACAGAGCAGATACACCTGTTCCTTGCACCTGCTATGGGTCAAGGTGAGTCCTGGTTTCTGAGGTGTCTCAGCACCTACTCCTCCTGCCCCCTCACACCTGGAGCTTTTGGCTCATCGGCATCCATGGTGCAGTTTTCTTTTCTTTTTTTTTTTTTTAAAGATTTTATTTATTTATTTGGCAGAGAGAGAGAGACAGCGAGAGAGAGAACACAAGCAGGGGGAGCGGGAGAGGGAGAAGCAGGCTCCCCGCCGAGCAGGGAGCCCGATGCGGGGCTCGATCCCAGGACCCTGGGATCATGACCTGAGCCGAAGGCAGACACTTAAGGACTGAGCCACTCAGGTACCCCTATGGTGCAGTTTTCTTGATGCATACCCAGAGCAAACACATGGAACTCAGGAGATGCCCCCAAAAGGCACAGATTCAATAATGTCCTTTCATAAAAATATGAGAAAAAAATCTGATGTGATGAATCACCAACATCATCTGATGGTCAGGAGATGAATAATACTCCCAGAAGATATTCTGTTTCTAAATCAAGGGTGGGTTTAGGACAGACTTGATTTTCTTTTTCTTTTTCTTTTTTTTCATTTTCTTTTTCTTTTTTCCCTTCTTTTTCTTTAACAGCAAGAGATACACGAACAGGAACCAGCTTTCAGGATGTCAAAATATTTTTGCAGCTTCCCTGTGAGCAACAGAACCTTTTTTAAAATTTTTATCTGGTGCGGTGCCACACTGGATGGTAAAGTTCCATGGTTTATTCTCAACATATGAGGACTCGTTGTCTCTTTAGCATTTGGGTGGGGGGTGGGCTCTGCGTGCCTAAAAATCCATCCGGAATTTAAGGGGTCAGGTCCACATATACATATCCTTTCAAAATAGAAGATTTAAATATGCAAAAACAGAGGGGACCATCGAGTCTGGACTTGCTGTTTCAGCAGGAAGGCAGAGACTACCGATTTGGCAGTCAGATCTGTTATATAAATTAGCTTTCTTCTGCCTCCATAAAAACACTCAGAACAGGAAATAAGCTAAGATGAATAATTTATTCATTCAATTAAAAAAATTGAGCCCTCCACACACATGCCCTAGAGACCAAGCTCAAATAATTAATACAGTGATAAGTCAAATATCACACGAAGCAGGAGAGTGAATTCCAGACTCATAAAATCCAGAGAGGGAATCTGTAGTCTCTCTCAGTACGCTTCCTATTTCTTACAGGCTGAATGACAAGTCCCTTCAAGCTACTTATTGACTTAAAAAAAATTCTCATCCCCGCCTCTTCCAAATGCTGCCTTTGTCCCAAATATGGAAAAACAACGATTGTGTTTTATTCTTTTATTTAACATTTTTTGTTTAAATTTGAGTATGGTCAACACACAACGATCCAGTGATTTCAAAATGAAGACTGGCTGCCATGACCGAGTGTCAGCACAGCTCCCAACCTCGTCTTTGAAATTCGTTGTCTTCTGGAGCCCATGTCTGTCCCGGCCAGAGTGCGTGGTTGGAGAGATGTGCTTCTCCAATGGATGGCGCCATTAATATTGTATTATATTGTATACCTACTTATTGTATACCCATATATTGTAAACTTGTTTTTGAGGCCATCTTCCCCGCTGTATGTGTGGGGAGACACCCTACCCTCCTTGTCCCCCACAGACCTGGAGAATTTTGAGCATTACAGCATTGCGTGGGATTCATGCTTATGTAGAGTTCTCGATTTTTCTGTGTTGAACTTTTCCTTGGCTCCAAGAGGGCTGGGCGTTCAATGAGTTTAATGGGTTGTGGTTCTCAACGGGGTGATTCTGTCACCCAGGGAACACCGGGCAATGCCTGGAGGCATTTTGGGTTCTCACAACTTAGGGGTGGGAAATATTACTGGCATTGAGTGGATGGAGATCAGAGATGTTGCTCTAACCTCTTACAATGCACCAATGGCCCTCCCACCACAGAGGGTTGTCTGCCCCTAAATATGAACGGTGCCAAGCTTGAGACCCTGGGCTGTGTCCGTGAACCATAACACCATCCTGTTAGCAATTTGCTAGGGCTGCCAGAGCAAATGGCCTCAAAGTGGGTGGCATAAAAACATCAGAACTGTATTTCCTTATAGTTCTGGAGGCCAGAAGTCAAGATGAAGGGGCCAGAAAGGTTCGTTCCATTTGGAGGTCCAAGGGGAAAAATCTGTTCCATGCTTCTCTCCCAGCTTCTGGTGTTGCCCACAATCCTTGACATGACTTGGCTTATGCACACATCACTCCCACGTCTCATCTGCTGTCACATGGACACCTCCCCTTGGTGTGTGTCCTGTGTCTGAATTTCCTTCTTTTTATAAGGACATCCATTGTTGGATTTAGAACCCATTCTAATCTCATAAGACTACATCCTATCTAAACTCATTATATCTTCAAAGACTCTATTTCCAAATAAGGTCACACTCATGGGTTCTGGGGGTCAGAACTTCAAAACATCTTTGGGGGAGACACAATTCAACCCATCACACATTATTCATTCATCAAATGTTTCATTAACACGTAGTACATGCCAAACTCTGTTCTGGGCACTGGGAATGTGGTAAAGAATAACTCAGAATAAACAAAGCCCTCATGGGATTTCCATCCGTGTGTGTGTGTGTGTGTGTGTGTGTGTGTGTGTGTGTGTGTGTATGCACACATACCAGACATTAAACAAGTCAAATACTCAGTACTTCCAGGAGCAGCCATGAGGTGCTGTGGGCACACATACAGAAGTAAAAATATCAGGACACATCTTAGTACAAACACAGACAGAATGTGAAGGTTGGGGCAAATCTCAAAGGTCAAGTGTCCACCCTGTTCAGATAACAAAATCCAGGCAAGACAGGGACATGACCTGCCAAGTTTCACATGGACAGTGCTGAACTTTGGGTATCCCAACCAGGGACCTTGAAACCACACAAAAGAGGCCAAAAGACAAAGAAAAAAAAAAACACGGCAATTTGTGGAGTTTAAAATATTCTTTTCTGTTGATTTTTAAAAAAAGTCTGGGTCGACCATGCAGAGCTTTGAATGCAGATCCTGGACAATTAAAATAATGACCTTATTTGTAACAGGTGTCTAGCTATTATTTTGCAAATGCTATTCATTTCTCTCTTGTAGAAAGTTTGCATGTGATTTATCAAATCATTTGCATGTGCCAGTCCTCCCTGGACCCTGCCCAGTTGCAAGAACAGCAAACACTGCTTTATTTGAACACCCCCCTCACCCATTGTGCAATGGATTCCCTTGAGTCAACCCATGGACCATGAAGAATGGTGGGAACCAGGCAACATCAGCAGATTCTGGGATGAATCTCCTCGACTCAAACAAAGCTCAGGGACAGCCACGTCTGGCACCAAAAAATCAACCAAAACAAAAGAACACTCAGCTCGTTCATTCAAGTCCTGTCCAACCTGAACCTTGATTTCCTTCTGCATGCTGAAGGAAAACCTGTTACCTTTCCTCACGTTCCTAGCCCCAAAATCGTGTCCGGGGAAGAAGGTTTCTGTAAGAGGTGGAAGGAGATGTCATTACCAGGTGGAGTTTGAGTCCCCACCCATATAATCGCTCTGCTCGACAGAGGTCATCTCAGTGCCCAAGAAGAATATCTTGAAGGCGGCTTTCTTGCAGGGATGTCATTGGCAGGCACCTCTCACGTGTGAAGCCAGCTCACCTGATGGCAGGTGGGCTCCACCTGGCAATGGCTCATGGCCCCAGGGGAGCACTGAGTCATCTCAAGTCTGCTTTGCTATAAGCTGAGGCTGGCCAATTTCCTCGAGAGCATCTGGATTCGGTGCTGATATGATTTGCATTTATGGACGTACATCGTGAGCACATCCTTTCATGGTCTACGGGATCACTGGGGCAGGGAGCACCCAGTCTCACATTCCTCCAGGAAGAACCTTCTTGCTGTTTCAAGACCAGCGCAGGCAACATCTTCTCTGCAGCCTGGTGCCATCATCTGGTGGCAATGCCCCGAGGCAGGAAAACAGCAAAGAAGGAATAGATTTCTGCATGCTTCCTTCCAAAGATTCACCCTTGTGCAAGGATGCATAAGACCCCTCAACTTGAGAGTTTGAGAATGGTTTGGTGGATCCTCTGACCTCTCATTTGCAATCCAAATTGAGGGTAGTCCCATAGGGGACCGTTCCCTCTTGACTCTTGGGCAGGCTTGCCATAGTAAGTGTCCGGCAGGGACTTGTTTTCAAAGATTTACTGAGCGCCAAGGGAGGTCCCACTGTGTGTAAGAAGATACTCTGCCCAACTAATGGGACCACTGGAAAGAAATGTTGGTCCAACTCAGCAGGGGTGGTTGGTCTAATCTGGAGAAGGGTCTGGTCTTCCTCTCTCTTTTCCATAGGCTTACCCTGATGACTGACGATGTGGACCAATCCCAGGCCATCGCTCCTGGATCCCTTGTGAAAGAACCCTCCCCCCCAATGCAAAGGTCCACCTAACCTGGCTCAGAAAAGGCTTCATTTGGAGGGAAGTGTGTGTCTCTGCATTTCTGGGAGAAATTTTTGCAAAGGAAAGCCGCTGCTTTGGAAATAACTCACAGCAAGTGGCACCAAGGCATGGCTGTCAGATGAGGCATAATCGACAAACCTACATCATTTGGGGAATGTTCACCAAACCCGTCCATAGGACCTTCACATCCTCGGGCTGCAGGTATGCTTTGAAAACTCAAAAAGTGTATTAAAAAAAAACGGTGTAGACGTTATTTGCAGTGACCAATGCCGCCGTGACCATTTAGGAAGGAAGTAGGGCGTGTGCTATATATAAACGTGTCAACAAATACCGTTTTGTGAGTAAGCTGTGTCAAGAAACACATCTTGTCTTCTTAGACCCGTGTCTGATAACGAGAAGAACGATGTGCATTTTCACAGCCACACCGAACCATGCGACTCCTGGACCCTACCGTTCTTCCCCAAAAGGCAACAGCAAACTTAATTTGCATAAATACGAATACCTTTCTCGGAGGAAAAGCGGACCCACATCCAAAAAATAGACAGAACCGTCGCTCCTCGAGGGTGGGTGTTCACGGGCTCGTGTGTGTCTGTGTGTGCATGCATTGCGTTGTGCTGTGTTGCGCTTTTGGGTGCGTGGCTAGGAAATACTGAAATGTAATATGTATTTTTTAAGTGTTTTAATAGTATGTTTGTATATTATACAGAAATATAAATACCGTAAAACATGCTATGTTAACCACTTTCCAGTGTTTGAATCAGTGACATGAGCCACTTTTACTCTATTGTGCAAGCATTCCTGGCATCTGTTTCCAGGTATTTTGTGTGTGTGTGTGTGTGTGTGTGTGTGTAATCCAAGAGGAAACATGCTTTGCTTTCTAAAAAAAAAAAAAAAAAAATGCAGTTGGACCAATGCTTTGAGAACAGATGCCAACTAATCTTTCTAAAAATGATGAAATCATCTGAGTCAAAGCACAGGACACTGGGGTACATACCAATGGTGCTTTGCTTTCCCGGTCGTCCTGAGGTTCAACACACGTCGCGGGCACATCTGGCTCACAGACATCCCTGATGAATGAGCGAACGCTGGAATGAAAACTTTAAACGGGCAATAATTATCCGCGTCGTGCATCTTGGGATTTCAAGCATCGGGATCCTCGAAATGCCTTTTATCATCTGCACAGCGTAAACGGCTCTCACAGACCTCACCTCTGCATTCCGTGGAATGCAGACAAAGGATTAACGGCATTAATCTTCACCAGTGACCTCTGAGGGGACCCAAGGACACTTCCCCCTTCCCCACGCCTGTGGATCTCGGAACAATCTGGAAAGCACAAACCCTGTTGGCTGCCCACCCATTTTCTCAATTCCTTAACGGTGGTTCTATGTCTATGAAAGCACGTGGCTTCGGGTTGCGAAAGAAAACACAACATCCGCCAACCAGGATATTGGTGTTTCTTCTCTTCTCCAAGACCCCCACTCCTGTCTGCTGTCCGTCCCTCCCCTAGGCCCCCACTCCCCTGCTGACTGGGGTTGTGGGTTTCGGGGAGCAAGAGCATAGAGGTGACACGGCTCTGTGGTCACGTCGTATCGAGGGCACCTGCTCTCAGCCTGACTCATCCCCAAGGATGCCGACCCTGAGCACCTGGCCGAGGTGTGTCTGACAGGTGTCTCCACTGTCAGGTCTCTCCTTTACCTCCTCTTCTGCATAGTGTTTGGATGGAAATCACCATGTACAGCACACATTTAATATCTGGGCTTTTTAAAGGTAACTATTTCTCTGATTCAACCTCCCTATTTAAGAAGGAAGACAATACATTTCCCTTTATAATAAAAGTGGGGGGAAACATCCACCAACAACCACGAACACCTTCCACAAAGAACAAACCTCCACATAATAATATGGCAATTATCACAAAAATTCCCCAAATCGCCTCGTTTCAGAGGCCACACCAAAAAAAAAAAAAAAAAAAAAGGAAGCACATTATGCAGTCTCATCGTGTTTTCAACATGGAAGCACACGTTGGGCCCCCCTATCTAAAGCCAAATTCTCGTCTTAGCCACTCGACTCCTTAGAGTCGCTTTTAATGATTGAGTATCACATCTAATATTTGCAGAGTGCTCCATCTTGGGCTGAACATCCCAGAGGTAATAATTATAAATTCTCAAGGAAATTAAAAAAAAATGAAATTATTTGAAGAGTGTGGTGCATGACCCCACACAGGCAGAAAGGGCAGGGGAGGAACCGTCTTGAAACAAGGAGGAACTAACGGCACTGTGCATTGTGCAAGATAAGCATCTTCTCAGTGGCTTGTCTGCCAGGCGCCATGCCCCATCAGCTGACTTGGGGAGCCGTTGGAAACTCTGCACACATGTTTATTAGCTTGCAAGGGGCAGCATGGAGCTGGCCACTGCCCGGGTCCCTGAGAAATGAGGAAGGAGAAACAATGGGGACCTGCAGGGCGGTGTTTCAGCATCTGGGTGTGAATGCCACCCAGCTCCCTGGCGGGTCTGGACTAGGCCAGCGGAGGGAAACTCCGGGCACCTGGGGACCATCTTCAGCATGGAGCAGAGATTTCAGGGCTGCCCACAGCGGGGAAGGCGGTGTTCCGTGTACATTCAGCCAGATTACCCACCGGCTGCACTCTGCAGAGTCTAAGACACCCCATCTACAACGTCCACGCCGAAAAATAATAAAGATAGACATGAAGAAGCAGGAAGATGTAATCAAAAATCAAGTGAGAAGCATCATCAATATCAACCAACCCCAGATGACCTCCATGGTGCAAAGAGCAGACATCAACTTTATTTTATTTTATTTTATTATTTTATTTTATTATCTTATTTTAATTTAATTTAATTTTATCTAATTTAATTTAATTTAATTTTATATTATCTTATTTTAATTTAATTTAATTTTATCGAATTTTACCTTTCTTATCTTATTTTAGTTTAATTTTATTTAATTTTACCTAATTTTATTTAATTTTATCTTATTTTTAATTTATTTAATTTCATCTTAATTTTAACTTGATTTAATTTAATCTAATTTTATTTTATTTTATCTAATTTTATCTTATTTTATATTTTATTTTATTTAAATGCCAGTGTAGGTAACATACAAAGCAATATTCATTGCGAGTGTATAATATACTGATTCAACACGTCCATACATCACCCCGTGCCCGTCACAGCAGGTGCACTCCTTCATTCCCAACAGCTGTTTCCTGCAACCCCCCACCCACCTCCCCTCTGGTCACCATCAGTGTGTTTTCTAGAGTTAAGAGTCTTTCTTGGGGCACCTACGTGGCTCAGTCAGTTGAGCATCTGCCTTCGGCTCATGATCGCAGGGTCCTGGAATTGAGTCCCGCATTGGGCTCCCTGCTCAGCGGGGAGTCTGCTGCTCCCTCTCCCACTGCTGCTCCTCGTGCTTGTGCTCACTCTCTCTGACAAATAAATAAATAAAATATTTTTTTAAAAAGTCTGTTCCTTCGAGTGGTTGTGGGCATTTCTCAAATGCATTGAATGGTGCGCTCGAGATGGGTGCCTATTACTGAATGTACGTTTTACCCCGAAGAAAGGACTCTAATACATAAAATGTGCTTTGTTACATATTTAACAAAGGCAGGGTAGGTGAAAGGAACACAGTTTAGATTTTTACGTCATTGCATTTCTGAATGAAACATGATTTCCTGAACGTCTGGTGCGTGTCCTACATTATCCCTGAGTCCTCACTTTTCATCCAATGTGAAGCTCTCTGGAGACTTGGGGAGTGTGCGTGAGTCATAACCACAAAGTTGGCAAAGCCAACTTTGCCATCAAAAACACCTCTAATACTAGACCCATGCCGGTTGCAAACATGACATTGAAGACATTAGACACCGAGTTTGGGGGAAACTGAATTACAAAAATGTCAGGAATGTACTGGAAGGCACCCTGCAGTAAGACGCAGATGCTGAAATCCGTCTTGGCCCATCCCATTCCGGAAATGCTGCTCTTTGCCATCCAATGCTACCAACACTTAAAATAAATAACGGGCCACTAGTTGGTTTTGTCAGGAGGAAGGCAGGCTTGTGTACTTAACACCTATGTTGTCATGGTGTGGAATTTGGAGTGCCATCTTGTAGAAAGAGGAATCGCCCAAAGGCTGGGAGACGTGGGGTGTTTTCCAGATTCGTCCGTCCTGCATGGGTCTGTGTCCAAAGGTTGGGGTTGGGGCACTGGATGCCTTTCTTTGGGCATCTCTGTTCTGCTCCAAGACGATTTGGCCCCAAGTACTGCCGCCCTCATAGAAAAATCGCAGTGTTAATAGTCATACTCAAAACCTTTACCATGGTCCCAAGAAATCTGGGCAGATATGCCCACCATGACTCCCACGATTCTCTCAGAGCGAATGACTAGGGGCCCCATGATTGTGGGGGTTTGTAGGCACGTGAAGGAAAACCAGGGATGAAGAGTCCCTGTGGAATGGTTGCCCCACTGGGAAACAAGGGCAAAGCCAAGATGCCAAAGAGATTTCCGGGGAAACGGAGTCAGGCATTTTTCTCCCGGGGTAACGGAGGAATCTGCTTCCACGCAATAGAAATAAAGAGGAAACTGGAACAGAAATCGGGTTTTATAGACGGGGGTCAAAAACAGACCCCTAAGAGAAAGGGGTAGGGTGGGGGTCATGACTCAGGACAAACATTTTAAAGCCAAGGAATTTAAGGGATGGCATTTAAGACGTCAGATGTGGGAAGGACAGGCTTCATGTTGTCTTTAGAATCCCAGCTGGAGCAGAAGAAGTACCACGAGTTGAGGATTTTCCGGGATGGCATATGGGCTGAACGCAGGAGAACCTAATGCAGAGCAAGGGTTTTCCATTCTCCGACTTCTCTGAGCGTGTTTTCTCAAAGCCTCTGAGGGTCCATGTGCAAAGTCAACAGGATTGTACGAACATCTGAACTTTGGGAAAGGACCGTAAGGCCGAAATTCAAATGCAGAGTCTTTGCGGGCTATTCCGAGCACTCTCGAAGGGAACGCGCACGGGAGCTTTCACTCGGGGGTTTCACGACCAGGGAGGCTGCCCCGAGGCTCACGGAACAGCCCCCTTTGGAGAAAGAGCAGCACCCAGAGCTGCTTCAGCTGCACCTGCTCCCATTCTACTTCCACTCATTACGATGGCACACAATAAAATCAGATCGCAGGTTCGGAAACTGATCTCAAAGACAACCCTCTCTTGCTTTCCCCCCAGGACCCTTCAGATATACCCATTATTGGGTGTGCGCCCACAGAGGCACCAGCAAGCTAGCAGCCACGTCCACAATTAAGGACCACACAAGGTAAAATAAAAACAAAAGCAACCCAAAACAACAAACCACAAACCAAAAAGCAAAGCGAAACACAAAACTTCTGCAAGGTTTATTGGGTGGAATTTTGTAAAGCAGAGTCCTGCAGAGTTGTCCGTCACCACAACCCTCCAAGGTGGAAAGCAACTGTGCATCCGTGGTGCAAAGACCCCAAGATCAGCCCTATTTCCGGTGCCAACTGCAGCCTCCAGTGTCCCCAAGGCCACCCCCAGGTACACAGATTCCCTACATAGACAACTCTGCCAAGCTGCTATGCTCATCCTAATGCTTTATTCATGTGAAAGGACACAGAATAAAACCCGCAAAGGGGACAGGTACAGGGGGCAGGGTCCAGGAGGAACGAGGCGCGAGCCTCCAGTGGCCCCTCCCAGCGAGCTCATACGCAGCACGTACCTCTCCCAGCCATGACAGATGACAACACCCAGCTATCGCCAACCTGCTCGGCTGACTCCCTGGACACCTGACCTCCATCAAGTGGAGACCACATGCCCCAAAGCCCCCCAGCCCTAAATCCCATGGTAGCATGCTCCACCTGCATGCCCCGGGGCTCAGAGTCTTCCTCCCGGAACCCAAGGGGCCCATGCCAGAGCTGACTTTGTGCAAAGTGGATTCTTTACTGCACACCTGGGCATGCAAAGAACATTCCGGATTTGGACCAGCAAGGTCAAGGACTTGGTATACGTCAAGAACTATCAGGGGTGATATCCTCCTGGGCAACCCTCCCCAGAAGCATCGTGTGTCCTGAGTGTGGAAGCCAGGTGGTTAACCGACTGAGCCACCCAGGCGTCCCTCATATTAACAATTTAAAAGCAAACCTAGAAACACCCTTGTCACAAACAGAGCAAAAAACCAACCCAAACCCCCCAAACCACACCTTAAAGTCCACACCAGCCTTCTCTCCAGTTTCTGTTTGTCTTTATTTTTCCATTCGAGGGACTCACCAGCACATTCTGACTCAGCTGGCCTGAGATGATTTCTGACAACCTGCATTTTTAACAGGTGCTTCGGATTATTTAATAATTTAATTTAATTTAATTTATTTCACTGTATTTATTTTACTTTATTTTTATTATTTTATTTTATTTATTAAATTTATTTTATTTCATCTCATTTTATTTTACCGTATATTTTATTATTTTATTTATTTACTTCATTTTCTCTTTATTTTATTTATCTTATATTTTATTATTTTATTTCATTTCATTTATTTCATTTCATTTCATTTCATTGGTCATTCTGGCGAGTTTGGATGGTACCTCCAGGACACCGGCTTTAACCAGTGTCGCCAGACTCGTGGGGAAATGTCCTTGTACCCCCTGAGCCATGCACGCACCGCGTCTCTGTAGGCTCCCGCCGGGCCTTGGCCATCCGTGAAACCCTGGGATCCCCCTGCCCTCCAGTGCCTCTCCGTACCCCACACTGCCAACCACACTGTGGTGGAAGGACCAATCTTTGGGCCCCATATCATAAACATCACATGCTTCCTTGGGGTCTGGAGAAAACCCAGAAGTCCTCGACCAGCCTAACTCCGAATTCTCCACCCCGTGCTGCTCCCACTGATAAGGTCCCCACACCAGATGACCCTTCTTATCCCGGGGGCCAGGCTGGGAGCCTGCTTCCCCCTGAGCAGTAGGCTTGAGGTCCCTGCCGGCTTGTGGGATTATTCCAACAAGCCTATCACGTCCTGCCACGGGGACCAGGGCTACTCACGCTCTGGGTACTCAAAAACCTGCTGGTTCACTGTGTCCTCATAGGCAAACCCGCGTGGCCCTGTGTGGCACCTGTCAGGGGCCTATAGGAACTATAGGATGCTTCTGGTCTTCCCAGTAATGCTCTGTGTGGGCCCCTTTGTCTCTCCCGTGACAAACCAATAGATACCCCATGCTGTATGCTGCACACCCTTTCTAGACGACGTGCATTATTCATAGTCATCTTTATTGTATTTTCCCCCACCCCCGATTTTGAAAGAAGGACCACTGAAAACTTTGTCACGGCTCTTAGGATTATCACGAGCTCCTTGCCCTGTGCAGGGGTTGCTGCATGGATTTCGTGGCCCGGAGGCAGACACCTAGCGGCTCTCAGCGCCCTGCTGGGCCTCCCAGGTCCTGCTTCACCTTTCTCTCTAAGGACGGATGTCAGCCCTGGGGTTCATCTTCCTCTTGGGGTGCAGGTGAAATCTACCTCCCTCTGCTATGGTCCTCACATCCTCGAAGGGACAGGAAGTCCTAAACCATGGTGGCGTCGGCTAGCGAGGGGTGGGCCACCCAAAGACATCCGGGCACGAATCCCCCCAGCAGCCGTGAGTATGCACCGCCATACAGCACAAGGGACTTTACAGGTGGAGTTTCGGTATGCGCCTTAAAATAGGCAGGTAATCCTGGATTGACCTGGGGAGACCATTCTAATCCCGTGAGCCCTCAAAAGCAGAGAACTGGGTGCGGCGGGGGTCCCGGAGATGCGGCAGGAGGGGAAATTGTAGGAATTCCAAGAACGGGGATGCGGAGGGACACCTGCTCGGAGCAACAAGGAGGCCCTGGGACTGAAGGCTTGCCCCCTGCCGACAGCCAGCCTCCCAGAGATGGGGGCCGTCAGCCCCACAACCACCAGGACCTAGCTTCTGTTGACGACCTCCTTGAGCTCCCGCACAGGCTCCTCCAGGCCACGGCCCCGGGGGGCCCCCGTGAGTGGGCGGACTTCCCGACTTGGACCCTACAAGGCCTTGAGCAGAACTCCAGTGGAGCCCACCCTGGGGACTTCTCACCCACAGAGCGCTGAGATCCTACAGTTTGTAGAGTTTGAGCGGCTGCATTTGGGGTGACTTATCACCAGTGTGATAAAAACCATATGCAACAGGTTCCACGGGAGGAGAGTGACTCAGGGAGGGGGTCCCCTCAAACCATGGCTGGAAGCGCCTACGGAAGCCTGCAGCTATCAGCACCCCCTCCCCAGGTCATGGCTCCAGAAACCTCCTGGGAATATAGACACTTGGGGGAGATGGGGCGAGAGAAGAGGAGGGGTCTTCAGGGCCTCCCCCAGGCACTGGCTGGCCATGGATAACATGCTGTCCATCTGTCTCTGTTTTCAGACTCTCAGACCTCCCAGCCTCCCTGCTTCCTGCTGGAATCCCAGCCCAGACCCTAGGTCAGGGGACTCCCGCCCGGATCCCTTCAGACCCCACCCAGACTCCGGACCCCCTGCCCAGGAACCCCACCTGGATCTCAACCCCCCACCCCGGTTCACAGACCCCACCTGACCTCTGCCAGACCCTGGACCCCCACCCGTGGAACCCTCCTGCACCAGGAACACAGTGGGCCAGAGCTGCCCATCCCACACAGCAGGGGCTCATGCAGGAAACCCTCTGGGGTGGGACACAGGCGGCCAAGGAGAGTATGACTGTCCCTGATGCTCTTTGCCGGGTGCACCTGGCCCAGCGGGGCTGACCGATGACGCTCTCATCTGGCAGGGGGTCCCGGGATGGCTGTTTGGCCTCAGTTTCTCTGTAGAGGGTTGCAAAGGCCAGAGGAGCCTTCCTAACCCAGCTGGGGGAGGCACCAAGCAGGGGTGGGTCCCTAGTGTCTCGGATCCCCATGGGAAGCCAGTCCCCCTGACCTGAGGAAAGGGGTACAGCGACCGGGTAAGGCTAGTGCTGGGCTAGGGTGCCCCCTGCAATCAGGCCTGCTGGGTCTGGGGAGCGAGTGGGGGGAGATCCCGGGTCCCGGTGGAGGGGTCAGGGTTCTGGAGAAGTGTGGGATCCTGCGTGTCCCAACTTGGCAGGGGTACCTGGTCTCTGCTGGGGATGCGAGTGGGTGCCGGGGTGCGAGTCTGGAATCCACTGGCTGTTACAATGGAGGGGAATATGAGTGGGGGTCTTGGGCCCTGGCAGGTATTGAGGTCCTTGTGGGGCCAGGTTTAAGTGTCCCCTGGGAGGGTTCTGGGTAGGGATCTGGGGTGGGCGGGTGGGTCTCAGTGGAACTCCAATGATGAGGGTGGTCTGCGCAGGGTCGGGGGTGGGGTGCGGTGGGGTCCAGGGTCTGTGCGGGGTCCAGGGCTGGGGTGCTGGGTGGGTCCTGGGCAGGGGTGGGGGATCCGGGTGGGGGTCCCTTCTCTAGAGTTCCCTCCTTGGTTCCTAGTGCAGACTGCGGTCAGGAGGGGTCGGGGAGGGGTCCCAGGCCCGGATATCAGGTCGGGGTCCAGGGGAGGGGTCAATGTGCAGAGGTCTGGGGGTCTGGGCAGGAAGAAGGGGGGGTCCTGGGGCGGGAGTTTGGGGCCGGGTCGGGGTGGGAGTGGGGTCCCTGGGCGGGGTCCGGGAGGGGTTCTGGGGTCTTGGCAGGGCAGACAGGGGTCCATGGGCAGGGTCTGGGATCTGGGAGGGCTCGGGGAGGGGTCCTCGGGCGGGATCTGGGGTACGGGAGGGGCTCCGTGGGTCTGGGTGGGGTGGGGGGGTCCCGAGGCGGGGTCTAAGGTCTGGGCGGGGTCGGGGAGGGGTCCCCGGTTCCAGGAGGGGTTCCGGGGTCTGGGGTCCGGGAGGGGTTCCAGGGTCTGGGCGGGGTGGGGGAGGGGGTCCCCAGGCAGGGACCGGGGGTCGGGGCGGGGTTCCGGGGGTCTGGGCGGGGTCGGGGAGGGGTCCCGGGGAAGGGTCCCGGTTTCGGGAGGGGTTCCGGGTGTCCGGGCGGGGTCTGGGGTTCCTCGGGCAGGGTTCAAGGTCTGGGCGGGGTCGGGGAGGGGTCCCCGGGCGGGTTCCGGGTTCCGGGAGGGGTTCCGGGGATCTGGGCGGGGTCGGGGAGAGGTCCCGGGGCGGGGTCCGGGTTCTGGGAGGGCTTCCGGGGGTCTGGGCGGGATCGCGGAGGGTCCCTGGGCAGGTTCCCGGGGTCGGGGAGGGGTTTCGGGGGTTTGGGCGGGGTCGGGGAGGGGTCCCCGGGGAGGGTCCGGGGGTCGGGGCGGGGTCGGGAAGGGGTCCCCGGGCGGGGTCCTGGCTCCGGGCCCGGGGCGGGCGGGCGCGGAGGGCGGGCCGCGCGGGCGCGTTTCCGCCGGCCGGTGTCGCGCCGGGTCCCGGGGGCGGGCGGCGGCGGGCGGCGCGGAAGCGGCGGCCGGGCAGCCATGTCGCCTTTGTCTGCGGCTCGGGCGGCCCTGCGGGTCTACGCTGCGGGCGCGGCGGTGGTCCTGGCGCAGCTGCTGCGGCGCTGCCGCGGGGGCTTCGCGGAGCCAGGTCAGCAGGGCGCGGGCGCGCGGGCGGGGGGCTGCGGGCGGGCCGAGGCGGCGGGGGGCGGCGGGGGCGTTGGCGACACCGGGCCGGAGGCGCGCTCCCCGCTCGGCGGGACCCGGGGCGGGGGGGCGCGGGCGGGGGTTGTGGAGGCCAAGCGCGCCCCGGGTGCCTCTCGTGCGCGCGCGCCCCGGCTGCTCGCTCGTGCCTGCCCCGGGGCCGGGGTCTCCCGGAAGCCCGCGACCCCCGCCTCCCGGGTCACGGCCGGGCCCGCGCGCGCGCGCTCGACCTCGGGCGGCTATATGTACGCCGGCGGGGGTCGTGCGGAGGCCGCGCGCAGGCCGGGAGCGCGACGCCGCGGAGGCCCCTCCTTCCCCCCCAGCCCAGGATCAGGCGGCATTGGCCTTCCCGGAAGGCCTGGCCGCGGCGCCGCGGGGCCCAGCGCGCGGCCGGGGCACTGGGGAGCCGGCCGGTGCGAGCGGTGGAGCGCTGCCCGCCGGGGGCCAACTCCGTCCCCCTGCCCGGAACACCGCCGCGCACTCCCCGGGCCTTCGGGTCAGGACCCGCTCAAGCTCTGGTAAGCACGGCGGGACCTCCAGCGTGCTCGTGTGGATGCGCGCCCTGGCTCTCCGTAGACACATGCTCCGGGGCTGCAAAGCCAGAATCCGAGAGGCCTTTCTGTGTGCACGGCTGCACAGGGAATTACAAGAGCCCTGGTCTGTGGGCGCAGAAATGGCAGTTTATTTTTAGGTACCAAATCAGTATTTTCCAAAACAAAGTATTCAGTGGGAACTGGGGTGGGGTGCTCCCTTGTAGCTGCTAAGCTCGTTCCTGCACGGCCTAAGAGGAGACCCCTACTCTCAGCTGTACTTCTGCAATTAGAGAGTGTGCTGGGAAGGTCGGCTAGCCTCTGCAAACTCTCCTGAGATGAGCCACACACGTACCACCTATCCTTGCCAAAATACAGTTGACCTTTGAACAACACTGGTTTGAAGTGCCCACCTTCACTTACATGTCTCTCTTCTTTCTTTTTTTTGTTTGTTTGTTTTGGCAGACGCACTGCAGGATCCCATAAGTGCCCTTAGAATTTTCTTCCTCACATTTCCTCCTGTCCAGCTTCCTTCATTGTAAGAATAGAGCATCCAGTGCTTATAATACACAAAATATCGGGCAAATGCCCCGTAAGTCTTCTGGACAACTGTGGGCTTTTCGCAGCTATGTTTTGGGGGCCGTCAAAAGTTATAAGCGGGTTTTTCAGTGTGTGGCAACCCTCACGTGGTTTCAGCATCAACTGTGCTTTTGAATTCCTCTGGCTACCCACTAACGGTGGGAGGGGGGGCCCCTTTGGGCCACACTTGGAGAACCTCAGCTCTGAGTAGGAAGAACACATTTTTCAGTGAGCTCCCCGCCCCCCCCCCCAGAAGCCTCCACCCAGGGAAATGAATCTTTGTTTTACTTGAGCAAGCCTTTAACTTGTCTGATAACACTGGAATTTGTTTGTTTGTTTTTTTTTAACATATTTATGTACATTAGAAGTGAATGCCGGGTGAGTAAGAACCAGCAAGCTTGGAGGGGCTTAGGGACAGGGAAGTCAACACGTGGCCTTTTCAGTTAGCTTGTATACTGAGGGACGATGAGAAAGCAGTCAAAACCCGTGGAGCACTGTCACTTACACGTAACCCCGCGATGTCGCTCTGAGCCGGGTTTTGTCACCTGCCTAGGAGCCCCGTTCCGGGAGCTCCCCGGTCAATCTGGGAAAGGAATTTAGCCTTGGAGGTGGTGTCCCTGCACGGGCACACCAAAACGCGTGTTTGCAAAACTTGTTTGTGGTGTGTCGACATGGCTGGCTGGCCCTGTTCTTTCTACCTGTTGATTTAAAACAAACAAAATTGTGGAAATACAAAGTACTTGTGAAGTCACGTGCCTGCCAGACTGTGTGTTCCAGAAGAGGATCCTTATATAGAAGGATGAACGTTTGCTTTCTGGCCCTCCACGAGCCCCAGCCTGTCTGTCATCTTAGAAATGACTTTAGATATACTGGTGGGAGCACGTCCCCGCCCTGGGTCTGCTGGTGGCCCACATCCCAAGCGGCAAACCCACTGCTTTGCCTTTTAAAGCTTTTCTGATCAGCTCCTCGCTGCACTGGGTGTTTGGACGAGAGCCACTGAACTTTGCCCTGGGCCTGGAGCTAAACAGTAACAAAGACCCAGTTCCCATTTCCGGTTGGGAGTAACTTGACTTTTTTTTTTTTTTTTTTTTTTTTCTCTGAGCACTGTGACCAGGAAGATGGGCTTGGACCTTTTCGGGAAGGGGAATGCATGTGGCAGGTATGATGTCTGGGGTCACTTAGGTTGTAGGAAGAAAGGAAGAGATAAGAGTGCAGTTGTCCTGAATGTTAAGATGTCCTAATTTCTTAACATTTATCCAAAAGCAAGACCATTTACAGACTCAGGATTGATGGTCTGGTTTGCAGATTCTCTGTCTTCTGAAGACTGTCCAGGTGGCCCACACGGTGAGGTGTGTCTGTTCATCACATCTTAAAATACATGATTTAACTAACCGCGTTTCGTATCCGAATGTCACCCCAAAACTGGCCTAAAAGTTGCTCCAAGTTGCTGTGTTCTGTAGACATGTGGTCACATGTGCAGGACCAACAAAGGGGTTATCTGTTGGAAATTAAATGTCTCCATGCATCGGTGCGTTTTGAAAAGGAGACAAGGTCTACTTGATGTGTTTTTTTCTAGTTCTGATATTGTACAGAGTTTCCCTTAAAAATTCTGTTGGGGGGGGCGCCTGGGTGGCTCAGTCGTTAAGCGTCTGCCTTCGGCTCGGGTCATGATCCCGGGGTCCTGGGATCGAGCCCCGCGTTGGGCTCCCTGCTCAGCCCCTGCTGGTGCTCGTGCTCTCTCTCTCGCTCTCAAATAAATAAAATCTTAAAAATTCCGTTAGAAGTAAGCAGGCTTCTTGGTACGGAAAGTGGACTCACTTGTACGTGCTGAACCTTTGGAGGCCATACCCACTGCAAACTATGTCAACCAGCCCACTTACCGAGCTATTTTGGGAGGGCTCTTAGTTTCCAGACTACAGGGGGTTAAAACACCTATCCACAGAAAGTGAATTCTTGTTGCTTTTGTGCACACGTGGACACGGACCATGGCTCCAGGGAGGTGAAACCTGGGCATTTGAACATCATGATTTAGGGTCCCTTTCCTCTCCAAATAAAAGGAGGACCCCAAAAGAGCGTTTGTTTAGGCAGGTTTTGCCTGCTAGGAATTAAAGCAGAAATTTAAAAACGAGTTTAAGATCGTGTTTAAAATAACAAAGACAAGCCAGTTGCCTGTAACTACCAGTGATACGGGTTTTTCAGACTCTGAACAACTCCATTCTCCAAGACACAGAGTAGGCTAGTGGGCGCCGTGGCCCCCTGGTCCGTGTTTGCTGGCCTCTTGAGCTCCAGGCTGTGGGGAAGGCAGCTGGCTCTCCGTCCTGCTGCGTCTGCCCCCCACCCCCGGGACGCGCTGTTGGGGTGGCAGTGTGGGAGAAAACCGGCTTTTCTCGTGCAAAAGGCAGGACCTCTCAGGACCCCCGGGGAGGGGCTTGGAGACTGTCCCCCAGAGGTGCCTGAACCACCTGCCAAGGATGAGCGGAGAAAGCCTGCCTTGAAGAAACCTTTACTGGTGACTGTGACCAACGCCATTGTGGGCCGAGCGGTACAGATGGTGGCGGCAGGCAGCCCTGCCCAGGGGCCTTCCAGGGGCTCGCCGGAAACATCCCCTGCTCGTCGCCTGCTTTCCTGGGGGCCCCCAGAGATCCTGACGTAAGTGTGCACCCAAGGAGAGCAAGGCCCAGCCAGTGGTGCCTCCATAAGAATCCGTTTAGTTGGGGATTCCTTGTTTCTTGTGTGTGTGGCATGTAGCTCAGGGTCTCGTGACCTCGTTCAGCTAAATTAGTGATAATTATTAAAACCGTGATAATAATGCCATAGGAAGACCTGATACCGCCGAATTGTGCTGCCGGGGTAGGATGGACCCGCTCATACTCCAGAGCCAGCATGCAGCGCTTTGGTTCCTTCCCCGGTCCCTCGACGGCCGTTCCTTGTCCAGGTGCGCGATCCTGACTGGACTGCAGAACGTGCAGCTTGGGGTCTCCTCTTTCCGCAAGCCATGGCTGTGTTGGATTCCCTCCACCTGTCCTGCAGATCCTGGGCCTCGTCTCTTTCCTTCCTACGTACAGTTGCCCACAGAACAGTGTCCTCCAACCAGCCCAGGTACCATAATGCCCCATTAATCGGGCCTATTGTGATGTCTTCCTGAAAAGCCTCATGAAGGCCAGTGTGGTGGGGTGTGGCTGTCTGTGAGGACATGGGGGGCATTTTGGGCATGAGGCTGACACTCAGTATCTTTTAAGGTTTGACCCTAGTCTAAAGAATGCCCTGGGTCAGCCTTACCCTAGTACCCACTGGCTTAAAAGCTCAAAAATTCATCCTTTCCCAGCTCTGGACACCAGAGTCTGAGATCCAGGCAGGGCAGGACCGCTGAGATCCGGGTGGCACATGGTCACGATCCCTCCCGAGGCACCAGGAAAGGGTCCTTCCCCCTTTTTTACCAGCTTCTGGGGGCTCCTGGCTTGTGGCCACATCCTTCCCATGACCTTATGATCCTTGACTTAACACACCTGGGTCCTGTTTCAAATAAGGTTCCATTCACAGGTTCTGGGAGTACCTGAATTCCAGTGGGGGCCACTCTGCGATCCCCTGTAGACATGGAGACTTTGCTCTGAACATATTCCCGATACTCAGAAAATGCCTGGTTGGTGCAGTTTGTCATTTAACCCCCCGAGCACTGTACAGCGGGTTGAAAAGTTGCAGAGTTAACAGACACCTTTGAACAGAACTCAGCTGCCATTCTGGGGAGTCTCTGCCCAGACTGGCGGCTCCGAGGGACCCAACGTGGGGGCATCAGGGACAACGGGAGCCCTCGGGGCTGGCTTCTGGGTCGACAAAGCCTCCCCTCCGAGAGCCTGGTGATGCTGAAACCCGTGCACAGCAAATGTATATCTGTGCGTACAGGTATGATTGCCCACGGTGGGCATTTTGAGAAGCTCCAGGGATCAAGATGTCCATTACCGCCCCACTAAGGTGACCGATGATGGATGTGCCAAAGATAAAAGGACTGCATGCCACGTTCCAAAAGGCGTCATTTTAAAACGTAAAATTTGGGGAAAAACAAAACAAAAGTAGCCATGCTTCTTAGCCAACTTAAAGACTGTCCAAATTAAAATCCTGTTTTTGCTTCTTGGATGCCCGTGACAAACCTCGGGTTCTGTGGTGCCTCACATTCTTGCTGACAAGGAGGCCAGAGGTGCTGGTGGTGACGGTGGTTCCTCCTGGGCTGGCGCCCGTGCTGGGGCACGTGGGCTTCCGCACGCAGCCAGCAGCTCGTTCACCCCAAAAGTGACCCTGCCTGGCTGGTGCTGGGTTGGTGGACCGCCTAGCACAGGAAACAGTAAACAGCCGAGATGGGCCAGGTGCTCTAAGGACCGAGAAACTCAAAGATGCGCATGTTTGCAGCCACTGTGCACGTAGGAGCGCACATGTGCACATAGGAGCGCAGATACGCACGTTTTTCAGGCGCGTGGAGTCCTTGCGCCCATAGGAGCGCAGATACGCACGTTTTTCAGACGCGTGGAGTCCTTGTGCCCGTAAGAGCGCAGATGCGCACGTTTTCAGACGCGTGGAGTTGCTGCGCACACTGCGCATAGGAGTGACCTGCAGGGAAGAGGCGCTCACCTGTCAGAGTGCACCCTCCGCTTTGCCAAAGCCACGCGCACTCGGAAAGGTGGCCCCGTGGGGTCCCTCTGCCCCGTGGCTTGGAGACAGAGCTGCTTCAGCGTGTGGCGTGCGCTCGCTCCTCGCAGGGCACCCCCCCTCCTGTGCCTGGGCCCCTTCTCACGCTGTGTTTGTCTTGCTGCTTCTCAGCAGGTGCGCAGGAATGAGTGGAGGCCCCGCAGGCGGGCCGCGGCGCAGAAGCCATGGAGGCGAAAGGCCTGGACCCGTCCCAGACAGACCTCAAGTTAGTGGCCCACCCACGCGCCAAGAGCAAAGTATGGAAGTACTTTGGCTTCGACACCAACGCCGAGGGCTGCATCCTGCAGTGGAAGAAGATCTACTGTCGCATCTGCATGGCCCAGATCGCCTACTCCGGCAACACCTCCAACCTCTCCTATCACCTGGAGAAGAATCACCCCGACGAGTTCTGTGAGTTCGTCAAGAGCAACACGGAGCAGATGCGTGAGGCCTTCGCCACCGCCTTCTCCAAGCTGAAGCCCGAGGCGTCGCAGCTGACCCCACCGGACACGCTGGCCGCCAAGGCTGGCCACGGCCACGAGAGCAAGCGGCAGCAGGAGCTCACGGCCGCTGTCATCGGCCTCATCTGTGAGGGCCTGTACCCCGCGTCCATCGTGGACGAGCCCACGTTCAAGGTGCTGCTGAAGACGGCCGACCCCCGGTACGAGCTGCCCAGCAGGAAATTCCTCTGCAGCAAGGCCATCCCCGAGAAGTACGGCGCTGTGCGTGAGGCCGTCCTCAAGGAGCTCAGCGACGCATCCTGGTGCGGCATCTCCACGGACATGTGGAGGAGCGAGAACCAGAACCGTGCCTATGTCACGCTGGCCGCCCACTTCCTGGGCGGTGGGGCCCCCGGCTGCCTGTCCGTGGGCTCCCGCTGCCTGAAGACCTTCGAGGTCCCCGAGGACAACACGGCCGAGTCCATCACCAGGGTCCTGTACGAGGCCTTCATCGAGTGGGGCATCAGCGCCAAGGTGTTCGGGGCCACCACGGACTGTGGCAAGGACATCGTGAAGGCGTGCTCCCTGCTGGACATCTCGGTGCAGATGCCCTGCCTGGGGCACACGTTCAACGCGGGCATCCAGCAGGCCCTGCAGCTGCCCAAGCTTGCCGGGCTGTTGGCCCGCTGCCGCAAGCTGGTGGAGTACTTCCAGCAGTCGACCGTGGCCATGTACATGCTGTATGAGAAGCAGAAGCAGCAGAACATGGCGCACTGCATGTTGGTGAGCAACCGCGTGTCCTGGTGGGGCAGCACGCTGGCCATGCTGCAGCGCCTCAAGGAGCAGCAGTTTGTCATCGCGGGCGTGCTGGTAGAGGACAGCAACAACCACCACCTGATGCTGGAGGCCGCCGAGTGGGCCACCATCGCGGGGCTGGTGGAGCTGCTGCAGCCCTTCAAGCAGGTGGCCGACATGCTCTCCGCCTCCAAGTACCCCACCATCAGCATGGTGAAGCCCCTGCTGCACATGCTGCTCAACACCACGCTCAACATCAAGGAGACCGACTGCAAGGAGCTCAGCATGGCCAAGGAGGTCATCGCCAAGGAGCTGTCCAAGACCTACCAGGAGGCGCCCGAGATCGACATGTTCCTCAACGTGGCCACCTTCCTGGACCCGCGCTACAAGCGCCTGCCCTTCCTGTCTGCCTTCGAGAGGCAGCAGGTGGAGAACAGGGTGGTGGAGGAGGCCAAGGGCCTGCTGGACAAGGTCAAGGACGCTGGCGGGGGCTACCGGACGGCGGAGGACAAGATGTACGCGCTGCCCGAGGAGCCCCCGGTGAAAAAGCTGGTGCTGGCGTCCACGCCGCCGCCCACCAGCGTCATCAACAGCATGCTGGCCGAGATCTTCTGCCAGACGGGGGGCGTGGAGGACCAGGAGGAGTGGCACGCGCAGGTGGTGGAGGAGCTGAGCAACTTCAAGTCGCAGAAGGTGCTGGGCCTCAACGAGGACCCCCTCAAGTGGTGGTCCGACCGCCTGGCGCTCTTCCCCGTGCTGCCCAAGGTGCTGCAGAAATACTGGTGCGTGGCGGCCACGCGCGTCTTCCCGGAGCGACTCTTTGGCTCCTCCGCCAACGTGGTCAGCGCCAAGAGGAACCGACTGGCGCCGGCGCACGTGGACGAGCAGATCTTCCTGTACGAGAACGCGCGCAGCGGCACCGAGGCCGAGCCCGAGGACGAGGACGAGGGCGAATGGGGCCTGGACCACGAGCAGGTGTTCCCCCTAGGGGATGCCGTGCACGCCGGCTTCTTTGGCATCAGGGACGGCGGCTTCGTGTAGGTGCCGGCGGGGTGGGGGTGGGGTCGCCGTGGCGCTGGACCCCGCGGATGTTCCGCTGTGAATACCCACTGCCTGCGTGTGCGTGTGCGTGGGTGGCCGGGCCGAGGAGAGCAAAGGCACAGGAGGGAAACATGGGGCTGCTGTGCGCGTCTTTCTTCGGGGAGCCCAGTCTCATCGTCGCAAAGTGGCAGAAATCGACAGAGAAAGTTCTAGAAGTCCCCACGCGCACCTGCTGGCTGCTGGTTGCAGATAACGAACTCCGGGAGCAGCGCGCAGCCAGCAGGGACGGACGGTCGGAGGGAGGGAGCCCCGTTCGCTTCCTACATAAATTAATTCCACCCCCAAGGCCGTCCTGTTCTCCGCGGGATGGTTTGCGATAAACCCCAGAAAAACATCCAAACTCCCACATCCTTCCCGGCCCACACGCCTTCGCTAGGCCTTCCCGGACCTGTTGCGCACAGGAGCTCGTGTTTACTGCCCAGCGGAAGCACACACTTTGCCTTTGGCACGGCCGGGGACACCCCTCTCCGGCCCTCGCGCCCCGTGCGGGAGACGCACAAGCTTTGGGTTTGGTGCAAAGCATGAAAAGAGCAATAGGGTGCGGGCCGTGGGGACAACGCAGGCAAAGTAGTGGACGCGCTGTGTCTTCTGCCTTTTGTCGCCTCGCTGCATTTCGCTCTGTGCACATGGTCCTGGTGACCCTGAGGCGCTTGGGTCCTATCCGTGCGCATGGGTGTGCGCACGTGTCTCATGCTTAAAAGGGGCCCTTTCCCCAAGATGACCACCAGGCCCCCCGCCCTCGGGAGCCCCGCTTTCCAAAATTACCAGGGGCCCAAGTGTGCCGAGGGTGATTTCAATTTCTCCACGGGGCCACGGACGCTTGCGTTTTGTCTTTTCAACACCGCACCGCGGGGGCCCGCTGATTTTTTTAAAAAACGGACCATGGGACATTTTGGCCTTGATTTCGGGGTCGTTCCGGCTGTTCGCAGAAACCCGAGACGCTGGCGACGTTCTGTGTGGCTGAGCACCTCCGAGAGCGTCATGGACGTTTAAGGAGGCGGATATGTCCCTTTCCTCGGGAGGGTGACCCCTCCCCCGCTGGTGTTGATGAGAGGAGGAACTTGTATCTTGACGCATCCGACTGGGTTTGAGCCTTCCTCATGGGATGGATGCTTTTTTTTTTTCTTCTTATTTAACGCTTTCAAATTTGACTCTTGTTCAATAAACCCAAGAAACAGATGAGCTCCTAATTTATTTGTCTGATGTGTGTTCATTGTGACAGAAGCTCTCCAGTAACGGGGTGGGGGGGAGGGGCTTTTGTTTCTTTCTTGAAAGAGGTTTCCGGGCCACAAAGAATGAGTCCATGGTGCTTTGTCCTGGGGTCCTTGCAAATGACAAAGAGTCTGATCCATTCTAGGTATTTGTGCAACCCAAATTCTATGTGAATAAAGCCACCACTTGGTGATGGGCTGTCTGGCGGGGGGCCTTTTGCATTTTCCTGCCGCTTGGTGACGTGCTGCCCAGGAGCAGGCCTTTTGCATTTTCCTTCACTGGCTTGTCTTCAGCGAATGGTTTTATGAGCCCCAGCCTTTCTGAGTGGTGAGCGTGGACCTTTCATTTGTACAGTTGACTGTTGCCCAGCCTGTCCTGCCTCCTCTTAACAAAACAAGGCACCACACGGACAGACAAATGGACAAGGCACGTTGACCTGCACCGTCGCAGCCTTCTCTTCCTGCAGGGAATTGGCCGCCGTGTTGCTGGGTTGGGGCTAACTAAATATTTCCATTTCACACACACGTGGAGTTAAGATGGGGCCACTTTCGGCCACAGGGACTGACGTCGAATGTGGCCAATGTCCGGTGGTCCCCGGGGAGCACGTCCTTGGCTGTGTCTGGTAATGGGCACCAGCTGTGCCCATCCTCGAGCATGGGTGCTACACGTACAGCCCCTGGCGGCACGCATTCTCCTCTCTGGGTCCGCACCCCCCCCCCCCCCCACTCAGCTTCCTCACAGGTGTGCGTCTGTGTGGGATTTATGCTCACGTCTTACTCTAAAGCCCTAAGTCTGAGCTGGGTTTTTGTTGTTGTTGTTGTTGGGGGGTTAATCCGGGGGGCCTTCCCGAGTTGGTTCTTGGGCGCCGTAGAGGCTCATTCCCGCTCAGCATTGGTCTGTGTGACGGTGGCTCTCAGGACCCAGGGCAGATCCGGCTCCCGTTGTCCCTGAGGAAGGAGGTATTTGTGGCTTTGTGGAGTACGCGGTCCCATCAGGGTGTGGCTGTGGTCCCGTAGATCTGCGCACGGCATGGGCGCCAGGTGGCGTGCTCCAGGCCCCAATCCCCGTGTCGCGTCTTCCCCGCAATGTTCCTGTCCTTCCGACGTTGCTCCAGCCATTTGCAAACATGAGACTCGTATAGGGTTTAGCACAACGGTCGCATGAAGCCTGCCATCCTCCTTCGGAGGTCCCGAGGCACGCACAGCAGCCCCATCCTGTTAGCACATGGGCATCTCAGACGTCTGACGTAATCCTGTGCCCACATCCTGCTTCCCAGGACATGGGCTGTAGCCGCCGTGTAGACCAGATCTGCTTGCCAGAAACACAGACCCAGCCTCCCCCATGGGATCCGTGATTCCAAACCTGCATCATTCCTGGGTTCCCTGGGTGCCCCTGCATGTCAGGACCCTGTAGTCTGTTTCTCCAAGGTTGGGGGACTCTGTGCAGCCCCTTGGTTGGGGATGTTGGCCTTCGTTATTCTGGGAGGATTCTCAGAATATCTGCTCGGCAGTCAGACCTCTGGTGATAGGCAAGCTCCAGATGCTTGTCCAGCCTCCTGATTCCAGGGCAGTTCGGCTTCTTGATTGTTCCAGACGTGCTGCATTCTCGTGGAGACATGAGACAAGGTGTGCGTTTCGCAGGTGGCAGATGACCTGTGCTGGGGGGGGGGGGGCTTCTTGGCGGGAATGGGCTGTCCTGTTCTCTGTTAGAACCTGTCTCTGAAGCAGGGCACTTCCCGAGAGTTTATTGTGGGGTGAATGGCACCCTTGCTTCTCATCTCAGAGGTTCTGGGAGATGGTACTTGAGGAGGCTTTTCTTCCTAGGTAGCTCATGGCTGGGTTTTCCCGGAAAGAACCCGTTGACTGTGCAGCAGGCAAGGAAAGATGGTGCCTCGTGCACAGTACTGGGGACATCAGCACTGTGCTTTGTGGGCATCTTGAAATTTCACTGTGATTCTGTCCCTGGCTAACAGGTTACATACGTGGTAAGCCTTGTGATTCCGTGCCTGTGTGGAATGGATGCCATATAGCTCCTGTCTGTGTCCTCTATGTGTCTATGGTCTATTGTATATTCTACCTGCCTATCGATTATCTATGTTTCTATGTGTTTTCTATCATGTATCTATTATTTGTCAATCCAACCATCCATTGATCCATCCATCCACTCATCCATCCATCCATCCATCCATCCATCCATCCATCCATCCATCCTATAGTTTTGTGGTTAAACTGAAGGTGCATTGAGTGACTTTTATTCTACCTCCATGACATTTAATGGGTTGATGATGTTTCCTTATGGGACAGCTGTCATCAATTGATGTGTCGCGGATTTGCAGTTTTGCTCACTTTCTAAATCATTCTGGAAGGAACCATGTGATTCCTACAGTCAAGCCTCCCCAGGTCACAGGGAACGTCCAAGGACTGGACCTTTCAAGCTTCTGTGCCAGGGGAGGTGGGTAGAGCATCCATCTGCACTCAGTGCCTGGTCCCCTGCCTCCTAGGCTGGCATGGCTCCCAACCCTTCACACACATTTGGCTAGGGAGATAAGACATTAGGGTCAGGTCAGCAGACTGCAATGTCAGCCACCTGCAGGGGACACTAAGGCAGGGCCCTGCAGGGGATGGGCAGAGTGGATGTTGGCTGCCTTGGGACTTCCCCAAAGAGGAGCCTGTTCCTTACAGGCTGGGCTGTGAGCCTGGAGAGGGGTTCTCCAGAGGGCCACACACGGGGAGGTCCAGGCAGGGCAAAGACACCAGGGTGCAGGCATCTGAGCCAAAACAGGCTGCCTGGCTGGTGTCCAGCATGAAGGACACCCCCTTGGAGGGGCTGGCGAGGGTGTGGGTGGCAGGCTGGCTGAGCCCCTCCCTGGCCTTGTCTTTTCCTGGCCACCCCAGTAAGGAGTTTGAACGCATTAGGCCTGGACACGTGGTTGGACAGGAGGTGCAGATACACAGTCGGGGTCGTGGCGGGCAGAGCAGGGAGTGATGGTCGTGGAAGAAAGGAGTCTGGAGAGATGCTGGAGCTCTGTCTCTTCATCATGTGAGGTCAGAGCAAAAAGGTGGCCGTTGACAAACCAGGGGGTGGGTTTTCACCAGACACTGAACCAGCGGGCACCTGGATCTCCCACTTCCAGCCTCCAGGACCTCGAGAAGTAAACGTGTGTCGTTTTAAAGCCGCTCCTTTCTAGGGTGTTATGCAGGCTGTGTGAGTCAGGGATGTGTAGAGAAACAGAACCCATAGCTCGTGTGACGCGTTCTCCCCCTTCCTGCACGTTCTCTGATGCTTTTCAGACCGTCAACTGATTAGACGAGGCCCACCCACAGTGCAGAAGGCCCTTGGCTTTACTCTGCACCAGATGCAATGCTCATCTCTTCCAGAAACACCCTCACAGACAGACACACCCAGGAGGAATGTGTCACCAGCTCTCTGAGCTTCCCTCAATCCATGTGTGACGAACCCTCACTCGAGCTGGCTCCTACAAGTACCTGAGTGGGTGCAGCTGGGCTGGGTCCCAACCGTCACATCCCCCATCCACGCTCCCCAGGAACCACGCTGCTTTCCCATAGTGCTCATGGTTTGCTCTCAGCGCACAGTAGGGAGCAAACCCTCCTTGCACAACGGTGCTCCTTGGAAATACCAACAACACGCCCGGAAAACACCCTCTGTGTTTTCCACACGGGGCATGTTTTCTTCTTCCCATTTATCCTCACACCACCGGGGACCCTCCCCAGACGGCTGTGTCCGTGGGTGTTCACCCTTCCTCAACATCATGTTTGTTTTTTAATTAATAGATTTTATTTTTTATTTTTAGAGTGGTTTTAGGTCCAGCCTAAAATAAAAACATATCCGGCATGCAATTAAATATGTCCAGTAGCAACATTGAGGGGAACATACAGAAATTTCCCATGTACCCCCATGACCACACACATGCGTAGCCTCCCCAGCATCCATACCTGCCCCATAGACGGTACGTTTCCTACAATCGACGAACTCGCACAAACACATCATTAGCACCCACATGCATACTTTACGTTAGGGCTTCTTCTTGGGGTTGTACATACTGTGGGTTTGCAGACATGTGCAATGACACGTGTGCATCATTATTGAGTCGCGCAGACGACTGGCACCTCCCTAAAAATCCTCAGTGCTGCACCTGCCCATCCCTCGTCCCCCATCCCTGGCCGACCACTGATCTTTCTCCTGTCTCCGCGGTTTTGCCTTTTCTGGAATGTCCTAGAGCCGGAATCACACAGGATGGAGCCTTTTCAGACCGGCTCCCTTCCCTTCTCAGCATGCACGTAAGGTAACTTTGTGCCTTCTCACGGCTTGATAGATCATTTCTATTTAGCACTGACTAATACTCCCCTTGCCTGAACAGACTGCACCTTACGCATCATCCATCCACCTGCTGAAGGTCACCTGCATCATCTTTCCGAAGAGAGCACATTATGCCCTGGTCCCTTTGGGGTCAGAACGTGTGAAAAACAGTTTTCCGACGGTGTTGTCTTCCTGCTGTTTGAGGCAGCGTGCGGGGCTGGCTGGATCTCTGAGTTGTTTCTCTGGTCAGCTGTCCACGGGGAGCCCCGTTTCAAGCCCGGGATGCTGGAGCAGCTTTCCTGGGGCAAGACTGAGCATTTGGAGGAAGCACAGAGCTTGTTCCCGCTGCAACATGAGCTCGTCCCTGCACAGTGCACGTGGGATTGGGCCAAGAGCCTGGGTCTGGGGAGGGCTGGTCCATTAGGGAAGTAATTCCAGCCCCGCTCCCCCCCATCTCCTGATTTCAGACCACCTCTGCGATGCAGCCGGGGTGGTGAGCTCATTCCCTTTGCCGCACGGTGGTGTGTGTCGATCTCCAGGCGGTGGTCACGGGTCCTCACGGCGGCGGCCCTGAGACGGAAGGCTTATGAGCACAGAAGGCAAGCTTGTTGGGCGGCAGACAGCCCAGCGTCCGGCTCCAGTTCTCCCTCTTCTGCCAACCATTGAAGGCACAAGGACCTATTTGCCTGACATCTGCGCTGGTGTATCATGGTGTCGAGATGTGCTGGTATGTGCTGGACACCCGGTCCTCCGCTCATGACCGTGGCACCATGTTGGTGCATCATCCACGCTTCTCTGGCTCAGCTGGCCGTCCCCCACCTGGGTCCCTGCCATTTCTGTTGCTGACCTCAGGCTTTGCTCCACCAGCGTGCTCCACAAGGAGGTCCTCCCTTTCCAGGGAGCCTGCCGTGCACAGGGCGTCTGGGTCTTGGCTTCCGCCCAGTGCTTTTTTGGGGATTACCGCTCTGGTCCCCCCGTTGTCCTTGCTCGAGGCAGTGGCTTCGCTCACGAAGGAGCTCACTCACGTAGGAGGGGGTCCAAGCTTCTGGGTGATGGCTGTCGGTCTACACCTGTGTTGCATGGAATGATGTGTATGTTGTGATGGTTAATTTTACGTCATCTTGGCTGGACCATGTGTGCACACATGTGGTCAAACACTAGTTTGGATGTTGCTCGGAAAGTATGTCTAGATGAGGTTAACACTGCAATCAGTAGTCTTTGAGTAAAGCAGGTGACTCTCTCTAGGGTCGGTAGGCCTTGTCCAATCAGTTGAAAGCTTCGTGAGAAACAGATTGACCTCCCCTTTGCTGGTGGATGTGATTTTTTTGTTGACCTTGTTATGACGCTTTGATTTATCGCTCTACAAGATGAGTGCCTTTCAAACATAATCCTACGGTACATACTAGTTTGTATCTTCCCTTTTTCCCTTGGATTGGTGGGCCTTGTCCGATCGCTTGAAGGCTTGTGAGCAAACAGACTGACCTCTCCGGACAAAGAGGAAATTCTGTCTCCAGGTGGCTTTTGGACTCTTGCTGCAACATTAGCTCGTCCCTGGGTCTCAGCCTGCTGGTCGACCCTGCAGAATACAGACTAAAATTTATGCAGTTACGTGAACCAGTTCCTTAAATTAAATCTCTGTCTCTCTCTCCACATAGTCTTTTGATGTGTTTCTTGGGAGAACCCTCATACATCCTTTATGTGTAAGGGACATGGGGCTGGACCCCTTCGCAGCTGGAGAGCACATGTCTGCAACTCTTTTATTGCATCGTGTGGTAGGGCCCCAAGTGCCAAGCATCTCCACGTCATGCAAAACACGCATCGCCTTTGGTCACCGCGCCCACCGTCCATGCCTTCACTTTGAATTCTGCAGATGAGTCTCTCTAGTGCAGGTGGGCCTCGTCCGATCAGTTGAAGGCTTTGTGAGAAAACGGTCTGACCTCCCCTTTGCTGGTGGATGTTTTTTTTTCCCGATATTGCTGTGACGCTTTGATTTAGCGCCCTCTAACATGAATACCTTTCAAACACAATCCTATGTTACGTACTAGTTTGTCTCTTACTTTTCTCCTTTGGATCCTTTCTTCATGGTTTATTGGAATGCAAGGATATGTGTGTAGAAAATACCTGGCTTTGTTTGGATGGTCCCTTTCTTGACTGTCACGTTATAAACGCTTTTTTTTTTTAAAAGATGTATTTATTTATTTGAGGGAGAAAGAGCTGTGGGGAGGGGCAGACAGAGAGAGAGGATCTCAAGCGGATTCCCTGCTGAGCCTGGAGCCTGAGATCACCACCTGAGTTGAACTCAAGACTCGGCCGCGTAACCGACTGCACCATGCAGGTGCCCCTAAACACTGTTTCTAATATAAGCTTGACCGACCTGACCCCCAGGTCATTCCCTTTCTCGTAGTGCGTATGAACCGATTATCGGATTTTCTGCCCCACTTATGGAGATTAGTTGGAGAGACATTGTGCACGTCTAATGTCAGAGGTGCTTGCAGAAAGTTTCGGAAAGCTCACGGGCACGTTCTCCACGCGGTGGTTGTTTTGTTTTCCTGTACTGAATATTTCACAGAAACGGAATCCACGTCCTCTGTGGGCTCGGGAGCGTGGCTTCTGTCCCGGAGCGTCGTGGCCTTGCGGTCCATCCACGGGGCAGCAGCTATTAGAGCTCTGTTCCTTTTCACAGCTGAGTCCTGTTCTATCCACGGATGGACCCCAGCGGTGGGCACCTGGGCTGTTCACACCTCCCTGGCTCCCATGCATAATGCCGCTGTGAGCCTCCCCGCAGGTGTGTGTGTGTGTGTGTGTGTGGACACCTGCTTCCGTGTCTCCTGGATGGATGGACGCCGAGGAGTGGAATCGCCGGGCCACGTACTTTCTCCGCTGCTCTTCGAAAGTGCCCGAAGCATTTTCCATGCCCACCGGTCACCCAGGATGGTCCCATTTTGCCTCCCGGCTCGTCAGCCTTTGCGCGGCGATGTTCTTATTTCCCCCGAAATGACACCCATGCTAGCAGACCTGAAGCAGTGTCTCCCTGTGGCTTTAGTTTGCGTTTCCCTTTTGAGGACGATGCTGAGCATCATTTCGGGTGCTTGCTTTACAGAGTGCCATTCTCAGCTCCCAGTGGGGAATGCGGACATCTTACTTAATGGCGGGGGATGGGAGGCACGTGAGACCCTCCTGCGTCCACGAGGAAGTTAAGACGGCTCGCACGGGTCTGCCTCGGGCAGGTAACATGGAGCGTCCATCAGCGTCCGAACAGAGTTGGTGTTGCTGCCCATGCTCTGGGTTCACACCACACCTGCCCCTGGCGTCCACCTTGTGTCTTGACGGCAGACGGACGCAGGTGTGTGCAGCCCTCAGCGTTTGAGAAAAGGACCAGGGCGTGCCATTAACAGCAGCTCCAGTGGGAGCCCTAAAACACACGGGCATTTCCAACACAACGGGACAGGAGCCAAGACGGCAAAGACTTCTTTGTTTTTAAATTTGTGTTTTGAAAAGCAGACTGTATCATATGGCACGAGCTCATTCGACTTTTTGCAGATCACTGTAATTCCCGTGCAGTTGCGAGAAAGAATATGGAGAAATCTCGTGTACCCTTTCCCTGATTTTCCCGCAGGGATAACATCTTGCAAATCTATATAGTATGTGATCCCAACGCATGTGTCAGCAGGGAGGCAATGCATTGTTCTTTTTCCATATTTCTTGTTTTCATGGGGAGCCAACTGTGTGTTGGTGGGGTGAGCAGTCTGGGATCTCTTTGCACGTGGAGGGTAGTGAATCCCCCCTCATGGTCAAAACACAGGGTGCGTTTGCCACCACCAGATTCCCAAATGCTCCCTTCCTATAGCTTCGCTACCTCCTTCCTTCTTCCATCCATCCTTCACCCACGGCCAGCCGCTCATCCATTCTGCATTTGCATGATGCGATCATTTCAAGAATGTCACATAAACGGAGTCACACACAATGCAACCCTTTTAAAATTGCTTCCCCGTTGCTAGAACAATAACGCTTTCTTTTGCAAGAACACCTGGAAAGACTCTTGCCCAAAACGGCATTCACACAGAAGACCTTTGTCTTGTCAACAAGGTGGGCATTGCATCTTTTATGTTCGAGCATCTTTGCGTACCCGTGCGAGTGTGTCCGTGGCATCAGTTCTCAGCACCGGAGGTGCCGGGTCAAAGGGAATAGGCACACACGCACGCCCGCTTTGCACGGCCCTCGGCAGCCCCTCTGCAGAGAACACGCACACACGCACGCCCGCTTTGCACGGCCCTTGGCAGCCCCTCTGCAGAGAACACGCACACACGCCCGCCCGCTTTGCACGGCCCTCGGCAGCCCCTCTGCAGAGAACACGCACACACGCCCGCCCGCTTTGCACGGCCCTCGGCAGCCCCTCTGCAGAGAACACGCACACACGCCCGCCCGCTTTGCACGGCCCTCGGCAGCCCCTCTGCAGAGAACACGCACACACGCCCGCCCGCTTTGCACGGCCCTCGGCAGCCCCTCTGCAGAGAACACGCACACACGCCCTCCCGCTTTGCACGGCCCTCGGCAGCCCCTCTGCAGAGAACACGCACACACGCACGCCCGCTTTGCACGGCCCTCGGCAGCCCCTCTGCAGAGAACACGCACACACGCACGCCCGCTTTGCACGGCCCTCGGCAGCCCCTCTGCTGAAGAGACACAGTCTTGGGGCCAAACGAATCGTTTTGGTGCGAGCATGCACTTTTTCCCCCCAGGGACCAACAATCCTGGGGGCGTGGGGGCAGGCCCAGCTGTTGTGATGGATGAGCACCAGTCACCTGCCTTACCTCCATCGTGTTTCGTTAAAGGAGTGTGTTTCAGCAGAGTGTTTTACACGTGAATGTTTGGATTCACTGTCCAGGAGTCCCTTGTTCATTTTCTTTGTCTCTTCTGGGGGGAGGAAGAGGGTAGATGTTCATGTTCTTTCACAAGACCCTTTATGGGTGAAGAATGCCCCCTTTCTTCTACGCCCCGCACTCTGTCATTTGCCCTTTGATATTACCTGACGCACGTCCGACTCTTTAGAACGCAGCCTTTTCTTTATGTGCTCTCTGCGTTATCCGACGTCTCCCTGCACGAATTCTGCATGGTCCTTAGAAAAGACACGGTCGTGGGCGCCTGGGTGGCTCAGTCGGTGAAGCGACTGCCTTCGGCTCAGGTCATGATCCTGGAGTCCCGGGATCGAGTCCCGCATGGGCCTCCCTGCTCGGCGGGGAGTCTGCTTCTCCCTCGGACCCTCCTCCCTCTCGTGCTCTCTCTCTCTCATTCTCTCTCTCTCAAATGAATAAATAAAATCTTTAAAAAAAAAAAAGAAGAGACATGGTCGTGGAGAGATCATCCACTGAAAATCAGCCACCAGCGCGTTCCCCTCTGTGTTGATGATCGGATTTTTAAATATTTGAGATGTTTAAATATTTAAATCATTTATGCAATATTTTAAACAGTTCAAGTGTCTGAGTATTTAAATTATTTAAACAATATTATAAATCTTTCAAGTAGCAAAATATGTAAATTATTTAAAAACTATATTAAGTAGTTCAAGTATTTGAATCTGTAAATTATTTAAACAATATTTTAAATCTTTCAAGTATTTGAGAACTTAAATTATTTAAATAAAATTATTTAAATAAGTAATAAATACATAATAAATAAAAATAATTCAAATGTTCAAAATGTAATGATACATAATAATAAATAAAAATAATTCAGATAATTTATATCTTTCAAATATTTGAATATTTAATTATTTGAATATTTGAATCTGTAAATGATTTAAACAATCTTAATATTTCAAGGATTTCAATCTGTAAATTCCTTAAACAATATTTTAAAATCTCTCAAATCTTTGAAAATTTAAATTATTCAAATAGAAGTATTTAAGTAAATAATCAATGAATAAGTAATAAAATAAAAATAATTCAAATATTTAAATAATTTTAAATCTTTCAGATGTTTGAATATTTAAATTATCTGAATATTTGAATTTGTAAATGATTTAAACAATATTTAAATAGTCCAAGTGTTTGAATATGTAAATTATTTAAATAATGTTTTTAAATATTTCACATCTTTACTGGGGCTGTGTCTTGTTTCCTGTGCTGTGGTCAGTGAGCTGAGGATGTACAGAGCTGTCATGTTACTGCTTCCCTACACGTTGGCCTTCGCCGAGGCATGAGGTCAACCCTCCACATCTGAGTTCTTAAAAAAGAAAAATGACCCACGAGGGCTCTAAACATAGTCTGGGCTCAGGACGGGAGCTCCTTCTCAGGACAGCCTGCAAACATCTTGCCTTTGCCAAGCAGTCTTGGGAGGTGCTGGTTGCTTTCCTTGCTATCTGAGTTGTGGGCTTGCCCCCCAGACACATCGGAGGTGCATCGTTAGACCGTGAGGCTGCCGAACTAGGTGGTTTGGGGACGAAAGCAACAGGCATTGAGCGTTGTCCCTGGGCGGCCTCACTGTGCGTTTGGGGCAGCTGCTGTCCCGGTACAAGCTGGTGTGGTGCAGATCAGGTTACAGCTGCACCTCCCCACAGCTCCCTCTGATCCCCGTCGGAGGTGAGCCGGCCTGTGGGACTCGCTGGTGATGGATGCTGCTCTGCAGGGCAGATGGTGGCATGCAAGGTGATGGACAGTGATCCCATGTCTCTGTTTGCAACCGGGTTTTGGGGGGAAGCATAGAAGGCATCTGGGCTGGAACTGACTAGCATCTGGGAGATAAAGGAGAGGGGAGAGTGGCTGGCTCACCTGTGCTCCTAGGGAGCCCCGCTAGCCAGGCTGGGGTGTCCTTGCACAGCTGTGTGCATGAATGTGCACCAATTTCTAGGGTTTGAATTGTGCCCTCCCCAAAAAAGATACGTTGAAGTCTCAGCCCCTGGTACCTGTGAAGGGGATCTTATTTGGAAATAGGGTCTCTGCAGATGGTCAAGTTAAGATGAGGTCAGTAGGGTGGGCCTTGCTCCCATAGGACTGGGGTCCTTATCAGAAGAGGGGATGAGAACACACAGACATGCACAGAAGGAGAACCACGCAAGGACACAGGGAGAACACAGGGTCTGCATGCCAAGGAGAGAGTCCTCAGGGGGGAACCAGTGTTAGTCTCTCTCTCTCTCTCTCTCTCTCATCTATCATCTATTCATCCATCCATCCTTCTATCCATCCATCCATCTTATTGATCATCTCTCTCTTTATATATATATATATAAACAAATATATATGACATATCTATCACCTCTCTACATAGGTGTATATACATCCCCCCCACACATATGTATATTTTTTGAATTTTAATCATTTTAAGGAATTGGCTCATACAACTATGAAGACTTGTTAAACCCACAATCTGGAGGGTGGACCAGCATGCTGAAAACCCAGGGCAGACCTACAATTTGAGTCTGAAGGGTATCTGCTGGGGAATGGACTCTTGCTCAGGGGGTATCAGTCTTTGCGCTACGAACGCCATCAACTGATTAGACGAGGCCCACCCATACCAGAGAGGAGAATCTGCTTTAGTCACAAACTGCCGATTTCAGTGTTAATCACATCCAAAAAATAAATAAATAAATAAATAAATAAAAAGACCCAGCTTCACAGAAGCACCCAGAATGATGTTTGAGTGCGTATCTGGGCACCGTGGCCCAGCTGACTAGACACATAAAATCAACTATTCCAGAAGATGTGACGTTCACACCTGTAATATGGTTGTTCTGGGCTCGGCGGGAGGGAAAGGCAGCTGCAAGGCCGGGGACTGGGGACTTGATAGTGTGACGCCTGGACCCTCTTGGGCAGGTGGGGGGGGGGTGGTGGTGTCGGCGTCTTGCTTTGGAAATCAGCTCTCTGGGAGAGACTGGGATTGGCCCACAGCCAGTGTGCTCCCCAGACATCAGGACGTGTAGGCTCACCCTTGGCATGGGTGGATTCCAGAGAACCGAGTCCCTCGACCTCCCCTCCAGTGCCTTTCTCTGGGAGTCTCTCCACCCACTTTGCACTGGGTGTACCTTCTCCTTTCCTCTTTGGGTTTTAGCCGCCATGGCTTGTTCAACCTTCTGTGTGCATGGGAAGCTCTGGGATGCCGATGGAGCAGGTGCAGACCCCAGTGTTCATGCGGGATCTGGGATGGAGCAGCCTCTCTTCCTCCCCATGATGCCCTTACCTGATGCAGACTGGGAGCCCGCGTCTGAGACGCGTGTAATGTGTGCATTTCAGCGCACGTGTGTATAAACGTGTAGGATTCAGCATCTCTGAGCCTCAGCAGCTATGTGCAGGGTGAGCGATCAAGACCAGTCTTCCGAGGGCCGTTTGGTTTCGTGTCTGCGTCCACCAGTTTCCTAATGGTGCGGCCAGTGGTGTTACTGGCTGTCCGCGGGGCTCTGCAGGGCTTTGGGCTTGTATAAGAAAAAATCCTACGTGCGGACTGGTGGGGATTCTTCTTGAGCTGGTCCTGGAGGAATTGGGATGCACGTTGCAGAACAAGAGGTTCACTGCATTTATCGGGAAAGCATGGTGTGCATGGTGATGGTGGACACATTTGGGCTTACAGGAGGGGGACGTAGCAGGTCAGCAGGGATGGGGTCTCCCTGGCATGCAGGGATGAGCCCCGACACCTTGGGGGGGCCCACAGCAGGTAGCTCTGGCCCCGCCCACCACCTGTCTGCCTCTGTCTCTCCTGCCCATCGGGCCAAGCGGCCCTCAGTCTTGTTTCCAAACGCTTCCTCAGCATTCCCTCCTCTTGCACCGGCCTTGTGTCCTCACCTCCCCTTTGCACGATGCTTGCAGGTCCTTCCCCGCCTCGCACAGCTCTCACCCCCGCGCCCCTCCTCTGGCAGCAAGCTGAGTCTCCCCAGGACCCCTGTGTGCCTGCATGCAGACTGTCCTCACCTCCTGCCTCCTCTCTGGGAGGAGGAATTTTGAAGTCCCTGTGGAGATGTTCTCAGTGCCCCCTCCCCAGCACCCTCCACGTTTTGGGGCAGTCCCTGCATTCAGGAGGGGCTTATGCCGTCTGTCCATCCACACAGGACAGACGCGTCTCTGACCTGCCCCATGCCTTCGCATCCTCGGTAATCCGCCATGCACATGAGTGCACATCCTAGTTCGAGAATGCCCTCCAATGCTGTATCTTCAGTTGACGAAGAATAACCCTCATGCCTTCATAGAACAATGGCAGACGTGCTTCTCTTCCTTTGTAAGGAAACCCAACAGGCGCATGCAGGACGTTTCGGGAGAAAAGAAAGAAGAAAGCGTGCTCGTTTTCAGGACTTGGAAGGCGCTGGGAAGTGTTGGCAGTGCGTCTCCAGTAGGAGCTCCCATTCTGCGTTCTGCTCCTGGCCTGGGGTTTTGCAAGCCCTGCACTGAGCTCCATGGAGGGGACACGGGGTGGGACCCAGCATGGGTGTGCTGCATGGGCCCTTACGGTCTGTGGTGCCATCTGGGGAGGCCAGCGTCCGAGTCTGGCGTGGATGCCTTGGCAGCCATGTGTGCACCAAGCCCGGAGCTTGGACAGGTGAGAGCTGTTTCATCCAGAGGCAGATGGCTGCCATGTTCCCACTCTCACTGGCGAGGGTCCAGCATGGAGGGTTCCCATCATGGATGAGCATTTCTGTTGGATGGGATGCCCGTGTTGAAGCCCTGTGATATAAAACAGCATGGGTTTTAGGCCAATCTGAGGCCAGTGTTGGGGGGAGGCACTGGGTCAACTGCTCAGAACCATCTCTGACATTGTTTCCCTTTTCTCTTTGGCTGCTAGGAAGCTCAAAGCTGAATTTGCACTCAGAGTCCATGGGAGGGGTCTTATGATCAGCAGAGCTGCAGACGATTTTTAGTCTTCCTGGCTGGTTCAAATCTAACTCAGGAACTCAGTTTTAGGATTTCTTTGATTGCCCCCACCCCTTATTCATGTGCATTGTATAACCAACTTTTGAACATTGTATTTTGGCATGTTCCACATTTAACCTGAAATTTTTTAAAAATTTTAAATCATTTCTGTTTATTTGGGTTAATCCTGGAAAGCTTAACGGCCAGGGAATGTGTATGCTTAAAGTTTTAAGCTGGGAAAATACAAGTGTTCTTTTTCTAAAGGACAAGTAATACGCAGTAGGGGGAGGCTTAGTGATGTCTTACAAAATTAAGTTTTCCATTGTAAGTTTTTTATGTCCAGAAACAACACTCGTGACCTCGAGCAGTCGATGCCATTTATCACACTTTTGGTGATTCTTGTGTCTCGCAAATCACAATTGTTTGTGAAGTGTAGATTCATCCGTGTATTTATGGATCAGCATGGAAACGGCTGTGCGGGTTTTCCCTGTAAACCAGTCCCCTCCTGTCTTCACCAACCAGGACATATATTTCCAGGGTATGGCCCATAATTACCGGCTTTGGAGCACCCCGCTCTTGCCCCTGCCCGTCTTTGGTGTGATTTGGTTCCACGGGGCGCGTTTTTGCATTTGGAGAACCATCTCCCGCGTGCCGAGTCCTGATAGGAGGTGTTCTGGTTCCAAGGCCACATCTTCCTGTTGTTACTTTGGGGCCGTTTAATAGAATGAGCTGACACAAGGTTGGACTTCTCCATCTGAGTCATGTACACAGTCATTTTGGTTTCCGATTTTGGTGGCTGGAGTCATGTTCCCCAAAGATGTCGGTGTCCTTAAGCCCTGGAAACGCTATGTCATATACTCACGAGGCTAAAAGAGAATAACAGTTGAAGACGGAAATTAAGATTGCCAATCAGATGACCTTGAGATGGGGATTTGTGACCTCCAGAACTGTAGGATAGTACGTTTGTGTTTGGGTGGCACTGATTCTCAATGGATATCCAGCCAAGGTTGGGGAGAGGGGACAGACTCGTCCCATGTACCCGTCCTTGGACCGTTGGCTGTGTTTGGGACGATGGTATCGTAGGTGATGGGACAGATTGGTGGGCTGAGCAGGCGGTTGGAGTCCTGGCTAGCTCAGCCTTCCGCTCATTCCCACCATGGCCCACAGATGCCCCCTTGGAGAGGTGTTGTAATCCCGTTAGAAATCCATACCCTCGATTTTGACCTGGAGCTCCTGCTTCTCACCTGTGGTCCAAGGCTCTGTGGGCTCTTCCGCTCAACGTCCTGAAACACACATGATGAGCTACGTAGAGATAAAATCTGTTTAGATTTCCAGGGTCAAGTCAACTTGTAGCACTTGGGACTCAGAATTACGGTATCTGTAGCTGGGGGATAACTTCAGGGCCCCTGAGTCAGCTGAGCCGCGCTTGGCGGGAAGCCGATCAGACTTGCTTGATACATCGTGGCGTTGGGAGAAAACGATCTGAGGATCTGTGCCGTCCTCAGTCTGGGTAAATGGAAGGTCCCGGTGACGCTGGACATAGACACGTTGGGTAGGAAACCACCTTCCGGGTATGGAGCAAGCAACCACGGGCGTTGAAAGACGTTTCGTGGGACTCACTCTGTCAACCAGGAAATGTGGTGCCGGCCTGGAGGAGGGTCTCCGTTCTGTACCTCCCTGTCTCTGATCCGTGTGAGTACCTTTCCTACTTAGCACCTAAAGGCCAGGGAGCATTCTTGGTGAAGAAGATAATGCTGTCCTCGGGAGAGCATATTCTGGAAGATCACCTGCTGCTCTTGGCATTGGAGCGAGTTCAGGCTTCCTGTGCCCGTTGCTCACTTATAAGCTAAGGGGTTGGACCGGGTCCAGGGGTCACTGCAGGTTCTTGGTCCCCCCGAACCCCGTTCCTGGGGCAGGGGGTGTAGATGGTGCTCGGTCATCACTCCCGTTCCTCCCGTACATCTGTTTCTCATGGTGTCCTGAGCATTAGCCAAGGGATCTGCCTGGGATGAGGGCATCTTGTCGTAGCCCATGTGGGGCGCCATAGCAAAAACACCATGGGCGGGGGGCTTCACCAGCAGACACTTACTTCCCACCATGGTGGTGGCTGGATGTCCACGACTAAGGTGCTGGCCGATTGGATTCGTAGATGGTGTTCTTCTGGCTGAGTCCTTGCACGGTGGAAGGGGCCAGGGGCCTCCTTGGGGTCTCCTTTATAAGGACACTGATTCCATCATGGAGGCACTCATGACCTGGTCACCTCCCAAACACCCCCACCTGCACCCTTATCACCTGATCACCTCCCAAAGACCCCCACCTCCACCCTCATGACCTGGTCACCTCCCAAACACCCCCACCTCCACCCTTATCACCTGATCACCTCCCAAAGACCCCCACCTCCACCCTCATGACCTGGTCACCTCCCAAACACCCCCACCTCCACCCTTATCACCTGATCACCTCCCAAAGACCCCCACCTCCACCCTCATGACCTGGTCACCTCCCAAACACCCCCACCTCCACCCTCATCACCTGGTCACCTCCCAAAGACCCCCACCTCCACCCTCATCACCTGGTCACCTCCCAAAGACCCCCACCTCCACCCTCATGACCTGGTCACCTCCCAAAGACCCCCACCTCCACCCTCATCACCTGGTCACCTCCCAAACACCCCCACCTCCACCGTAATCACCTGGTCACCTCCCAAAGACCCCACCTCCACCGTAATCACCTGGTCACCTCCCAAAGACCCCACCTCCACCGTAATCACCTGGTCACCTCCCAAAGACCCCCACCTCCACCCTCATCACCTGATCACCTCCCAAACACCCCACCTCCACCCTCATCACCTGATCACCTCCCAAAGACCCCACCTCCACCCTCATCACCTGATCACCTCCCAAAGACCCCACCTCCACCCTCATCACCTGATCACCTCCCAAAGACCCCCACCTCCACCCTCATCACCTAGTCACTTTCCAAAGACCCCCACCTCCACCCTCATCACCTGGTCACTTTCCAAAGACCCCCACCTCCACCCTCATGACCTGATCACCTCCCAAAGACCCCCACCTCCACCCTCATCACCTGGTCACCTCCCAAAGACCCCCACCTCCACCCTCCAAATCCCATCCCTTGGAGGGTTGGCCTTCGACATATGAATTTTAGGGGAGGAAACACCCACATTTACATCGTGGCACATTTCCTTTGCTGTTTCAGGGTAGGGAGTGGCCTTCCATCTCTGCTTGATCCAGCAATGGATGGGTTAGCTCATTAATTTAGTCAATGAACATTCATGGAACACCAGCCTGGCACCTGCCGTTGGGCCAGGTAGTGAGGAACAGGGAACCTGAGACAAGGTGTGTGCGCCCGGGCAACACTGGCTGAGGGGGGAGGAGGCCAGCCAAAGCGTGCAGGTGCAGAGGGTTGTTCTTCCCACGTAGGGCAGACGAAAGCTGTCTAGATGGGACCGTGAGCACAGATGACCACCCCTGGGCCCATACGTCTGAGGCTAAGTCTTGACTGGGAATGGCCTCCATGTTGCATGGGGATTCTTCCCAACAGTGGAGAGGCCTCCTGCATGGGTGTGGATACCACACTTAGAAGCACACACAAGGTCTTAGTGCTTGCATGACATCCCACAGAACCATGAGCTCTTTCAGAGCATTATTCCCTAATACCGTCATGGTTTATCATAGGGGTCATGAACATACCAGTCGGGAGCACCACCGTGAGCTTGAGAACCCCGAAACGATCACCTTTCCAATGTTATGGATGTCTTCCCGGCCCATCGTGACTGCAGGTGGAATTTCTCACCTGCGCTTGGGCACTCAGGACTGCTTCCTCTGTGACTGTGGACACCAGGGACATGGCTGCAGTGAGAAACGTGGGGTCCACTGTGGATTTCCAGGGCACATTCCTGGAAGTGATTTTGCTTCGTCAACGGATGAATGCGTTTCAGGTTGCACTAGATACTGCCCAAGGATCCCTACCCACATTGGGATTTTCCCCTCTTGCATTCCTACCCACGGCATACACAAGCACCTGCTCACCAGCACTGTGTCAGAGAAGCATGGTGTCAGAATGCTTGGGCTTGTCAAGTCTGATGGTGTCTCAGTGAGTTTTTGTGAACATCTCTCTTTTTGGGTAAAAACTCACACGCCTTTGTAAGGACCATGTTGTATGTTTTCATATACACAATTATGTTCACCCTTTTTCTTCATAGGGTGTTGTTTTCCTTGATTTGTAAGAACTCTTTACATGTTAGGAAAATAGCCCTTTGCATGTGATCAGGGTTGCAAATTTTTTTTTTCTAATTTATCATTTACTTCTAACTTTGCTTTGGTTGTGGGTTTTTTTTTTCATGCAAAATTATTTTAGTAGCGAAATTTGTCTACTTATTCTTCTCAACTTTGACTTATAATTAGGAAGCTGTTTCATACTCTGAGGTTAAAGATAGATGGGTACATGCTTTTTTCCCCTAATAGGTTCATTGTGTAACTTCTACCCCTTGGTTAATTTTGATGTGTACTGTATGAGGTGTGGGTCTAATTTTGCCTTTTTTCCAAATGTCTATTGACGTGTCCCAACACCGTTTATTAAAAAGTTCATCTTTGGGGAGCCTGGGTGGCTCAGTCGGTTAAGCGTCTGACTCTTGGTTGGCTCAGGTCATGATCTCAGGGTCTTGAGATCTCAGGGTCTGACTCTTGACCCTCCCTGGGCTCTGTGCTCAGCGTGGAGTCTGCTTGAGATTTTCTCTTCCTCTCCCTCTGCTTCTCCAGTGCAAACCAGGCCATCCACAGCCCTCTGCCCACCACGTCTGGGACCACATTGTTGGCCACTGTCCACCCTACCCACGCAAATCATTGCAGGACCAGGGACACACACGGAGGGACAGCCCTTGTGACCCAGAATCTACTGAAATGATTCACACCAGCCCATGCTAAACCTGCTAAACCTGCTTCCCTGACCCATTTCTTCCCACAGTGAAGACTCCTGACCACATTTCCGTGTCCCTCTGCCTCCTGACCCACCTTGTTGCTTCCCATGTGTGGCTCCATGGTGCATGGTGGCATGGCAGGCCCCCTCATCTTGGGAACTGTGTGCAAAAACTAGCTTTGCAACAACAGGCACTCATCACCTGGTCTGTTGTCCTTCTCCATACCTGAGTAATAGTAAAACCTACATCCTGTCCCATGTTGCCTGGGAGCATTGACCCTGGGCTCTCATCTGCGCTCGTAAATGCTACTCCCATGCTTGCTCCCGACCTTTCTGCCAATCATTTTGCTGATACTCCAGTCGGTTCCTGCCAAGCCCTTGGCTGGGGATGAGCAAGCGTTTATCAGGTGCCTTTGACCAGGCTGGAATGACTCAGGGCTAATCCACCCTGTTACATTCCTGCGTCTCGAGCCTGTGGGAATCCACGAGGAGTCCAACCACAGATGCCGAACCACGACACCCAGGGCCCATGGGGCGTTCTCCTGTGGCTGAATTCTTCCATAGGTGGACTACACTTCTAAAACTCACTTTGATTTGTTTTTTCTTTTTCTTCTGCAGTTTTGGCCCCACAACCTGACCGTGTTGCTATAGTGACCGGAGGCACGGATGGAATTGGCTATTCCACGGCGAAGCATCTGGCGAGACTCGGCATGCATGTGATCATAGGTGATGATTGTATTGTTGGCTAATGGAAGGTACCCAGTGGTTCGCTTATATAGAAACAGTGATTTGCTTATAGGTAAAATAGATCTGGGAAACACCTAAGGATGTCCTTATGAGGACTCCGGTCCTAGTGCAATGAGGACCCACCTCATTGACCTCATTTTACCTAACCACCTCTTTAAAGACTCCCGCTCCAAATAAGGTCACATTCTGAGCACCTGTGGGGTCCGGGCTTCAACCTATGAATTTGGGGAAGACAGAACATAGCCCAGTGTAGACTCTGAACAGGTTTTCAAAGACTGGCTTCCTCTGCAGCTGCATCCCTTAGACACTACATTGTCCATTCTTCTTTTTGAAACTCTCTCTCTGTTCCTTATCCTGCTGTAACTCCTCTTTGAAAATGAAGGGATTTTCTTTGCCTGGGAAAGGGAACAGAGTTCAAATGAACCCATTGTACTTTTGTTAATTTTCCCAGTGAATTGGGGGTAGAATTTTTAATCCGCTGGGAAAAATAATATGGTGCACATCACCTTTGGAAAAGAAAAAAAACACTTCATGCTAATTATGTCCCCCATTGACATCATTTGCATTTAATAATACCTTTTATGGTGTCGTGTTTTTACAGAAATCACATTATACCTCTGGTTTTAGGTGTTAAGGATTGCTTTCACTTAAGACTTTCTATGTAACATTACCCATGGTCCTTTACTTACTCATTAATGATTTATTTCTTCCTTTCTCCCATTTTTTTCCTCCAACTTTTCTCCGCCATCATTTTTTAAAGGATAATTTTGGGTCAGAAGCGATAGTTGGGGCTGGGTACTTGAATATGAATGTGTTCCACTTCTTCCTGGCTGTTGACAAGCTTGGTCCTTGGACCCCCGTTGGCGTCTAGTGGTGCCTAAATGCACAAACTAAATCTGTACTATTATAAACCAAATAATATTGAGATGCAGATATAAAAATACATAAGAACACAAACTTGCCATGTGATCATAGACACGAAATCTTTATAGGACAAATAATGTGACTTACTGGCGGGTTCAGTAACTCCTACTGACTGGAAGCTATGATGATCTTAAACTTTATTTTGAGACAGCTTCAACACCTGAACTTGGGTCTGAAAATATCTCTGGTTTGTGTCGGTGACCAGGTCATAGACCCTGCCCATACTTCTGTGTCTTGTCCACACTCCATTGGGGCTAGGCCACCATGATGATGTTGATTGTTGGTGTTAAAACTCACAGACCCCCTGAGTTCCATGGCAGAGGGGATCTCTGAGGGGGCTCTTAACCCAGCTGGGGAACCCCCAGGTCTAGCCAGTGTGGCCTTTCTGTTGTCCTCAGGGAGGCATGGGTCACACGGGTATACTTACCTGTCCCTTCATTCCTGTAATCAAATGAACTCATGCTGGTAACTTTGAATTTTTTTTCACTTTTGCAAAACATGACTCCACAATTTAAAAGTTTTGTATTGCATGGCCCTTCCCATGTGTCACTCTTTTGAAAAAGTGAAGTTTTTTACAGTGATTCCTCCCTCATGGACCCATGTACGCATCTTTCTCTCATGAGCAACCTGGTCTGTAGAACGGTGTGTATTTGCCAGGCTTTGGGAGGGGACGATGACTTCTTGGTTGACCTCACCAGTGTTTTTTTCTTCAGGGCTGTGTCCAGGGCCCATTGTCTGAATCGATGTGGAAATGATAGAACGGTTTTTGACAAGTCCTTGCAAGGACAGTCTTTACCAATGTCCATATCTACCCCCCTAGATGAAGGGCAGCTGCTCACAGATGTGGGGGTCCTGCAGGACAGGGGACCCATCTGAGTGTGCATTTCTGGAACTCCTCTTCAATTTTAGCATCCCTGTGATGTGTTTACCTCTCCCTGGGACCTGAGCGCATCAGGGAGACAAGGCATGTGAGCAGAGGGACTTGGGTCCCTGGGAGCCCCCTGCTCTGTCTTGGATTTCTGCCACCGCCTGGGATGACTTGATAAAAATGATGTCAAGGGGGCGCCTGGTTGGCTCAGTCGGTTAAGCGTCTACCTTTGGCTCAGGTCATGATCCCGGGGTCCTGGGATCGAACCCTGGATGGGCTCCCTGCTCAGCGGGGAGTCTGCTTCTCCCTCTCCCTCTGGCTGGCCCCCCTGCTTGTGCTCTCGCTCTCTCTCAAATGAATAAATTTTTAAAAAACTAAAAAAACAAAGTGACGTCAAATTGTGAACAAAAGGAGCAGTAGGTCCCCTCTGAGGGCCCGTTGGTCCTGAGCTAGTGGCAGAAGGAAAGTGGTGGAGCAGGATGGGGAGGGACCCTCCAGTCTGAGAACATCTGACGGGGGCTCGCGTCCAGTACTGGTTATCTCTGCCCCTTGTGACTTCCGTAATGCACCTGTCTTCTTCATCTTCTTGATTCTTTGTGAAACTAGGCAATATTGCAATGCAAAGGAAAAAAGAGTTCCATTTCTGTGCTTTTTGCCTCAGTGTGGTAGTTTAGGTCATGATGAAGTCTAGATGGCTTAGGTCATGTTGGGGTCTAGTTGGTTTAGGTCATGAGGAGGTCTATTTGGGTTAGGTGATGGCAAGGTCTAGTTAGGTAGGTTGTGATGAGGTCTAGTTGGGTTAGGTGATGAGGTCTAGTTGGGTTAGGTGATGATGAGGTCTAGTTGAGTTAGGTGATGATGAGGTCTAGGTGATGAGGTCTAGTTGGGTGGGTGATGATGGGGTCTAACGGGGTTAGGTAATGATGAGGTCTAGTTGGGTTAGGTGATGTTGAGGCCTCGTTGGGTAGGTGATGATGAGTTCTAGTTGGGTGGGTCATGAGGAGGTCTAGTTGGGTTAGGTGATGATTGGTCTAGTTGGGTTAGGTGATGATGGGTCTAGTTGGGTTAGGTGATGATGGGGTCTAATTGGGTAGGTGATGATGAGGTCTAGTTGGGTTAGGTGATGAGGAGGTCTCGGGGATGATGAGGTTTAGTTGGATAGGTCATGATGAAGTCTAGTTGGGTAGGTCACTAGGAACTCAGATTGGGGTTAGGTCATGCTGAGGTCTACTTGAGTGAGGAGTATGTACTGCAGACACAATGCAGTGAAAACATGTGAGCGAGCATGTGGTACTCATGCATGTGAGGACTGGAGCCCTTTCTCTCCTATTACCTCCTCATTTAAGTGATGTTTGTTGAGACCGGGAACAGTCCTGCCAGCACCAAAGTTCTCCTTCTCTTGAGTCAAAGAGAGTAAGCACCACCTGTACTCCTCACCTCCTGCATCTTCTTTCCCACAGAGCTTTTGATGTCTGCATGGGTCACAGTTTGACGCTCTCAGTCAGTCTAATCAAGTGTGACTGTTCCTTCCTCCCCGAGTCTTTCAGGGCATAATTGCACATATTCTGAGAGAAACAATATTTCATCTTGTGTGACAGCTGGATACAAGGCCACTTAATGAAATACTATCATTGGACACTCTAATATAAATTTCATACTAAGTAAAAACCAAGAGATGTGTATACAATTTCAAATTTCCTGATCCTGCGTCCATTAATGTTTAAAGAACAATCAGTTACTTGCTAAAGAATTGAAAAGGGAACCTGTATCCAACCCAAGCACATTAATATTGCTATAAATACATTAATTATTAAATTTCTCATCTCACAGTATCTCAGTTCTTATAGTTTCAAAATACTGTTTTGGTGGAGGATCTTTCTTTATAATTCTTCATGAACAGCCATCTAAGGTTGAGACCAGGGGCCAGTAAATTTTTTCTGGTGTGGACCAGATAATAAATATTTGCCTGGGTGTGTCTCTCAATGATCAGCTCTGCCTTGATAGCAGGAAAGCGCTATTGTCAATATTTAAAGCTACGGGCATGGCTGTTGTTCCAATAATCTTTTTTTTTTCTTTTTGCATCTGGGAGATCATCCAGTATGGCCCCAGGTTCCTAGTTTGCTGACCCTGGATTGGGTTCAATATCTTTAAACTTAGCCCCCCACAGAAAGCATGAGCAGAAGGCAGACCTACTGTGCTTCTGCCTACCTTCCATTCTGGTCCAGTGCTCTCTCTCATGGAATATTTGTTCAGTAAATGTAGGAAATCTCTAGCGATTACATAGGGTCAAGGTTCCATATCCAGCTCGGGGGAGCTAGCTGATAAAGATGACCTTTGCCAAAAAACGTGCCTGTGTCCATACCTCTATTACAACTCCTTGGGGAGAGTAGTGAGCTGCCCGCCAAGGGGAGCTGTTACCGTGACCAGTTTCCCCTGCTGGTTTGACGACCTCCGCTTTCTCTGGCCATTGATATTTTTGGGGGGGAATATGGAGCATCTCTCCCACTTCATGCAAGATTCCACGGCGCCACCCATTCCTGATGCCAAGATGGTGAATGCCAGACATGTGGCCCGGCAGTGGATGGCTCTTGAATATTTTAAAATTGTATGGGATTTCCGAAATGAGCTCATGCATGTACGCGGCCCCAGCTTAAAGAAAGGTGAATTTTATTTTGTTGTGTTCGATGCCTGGAACATTTAGAGATGGAATATAACTTTCCTGGCATCCTGCCCGACTGCGCACCCCGCAACTCAGGAAGACTCTCTGAGCAAAAATCTAACAACCATGTAATATTCTCTTTCTTCAAGGGAGCCGAAGGTGTGAATATTTTCACAGCTGCGTTTTCTTGATGTCTGCAACTTTGAACTCCTTCAAGGTGGCGGCGCGTTATATAACCCTTTAATTCACCCCCTAAATTTGCCATATTTATCTCAGATACATCTCCAGCTGGAGCCAAAGACGTTTTCAATTTCACAACGTTCACCGCTTCTGCTGTCTGTGTTTCCTTAACTCTTTGTTGTAAACGCTTTTGCTTTTGGAAAGGGCGTTTCTTCAGGGTTTTTGTTCGGGGGGGGGCACTTGTCAATGACACAGAGTAATGAGTGCAGGATACAGTCACAGGGGATCCATAGCAGGGCCCCTTGCGTGTTAGTCCAAATATAAAAATGAAACAAAATAGAGGAAAACAGCATGCAGAAATGCCTCCAGAATGGATTGCTTGGTAATATGTTTTCCTTGAGATCTCAAGAGGGTTGTACCCCAGAGAACACCTGGCCAGTGGGGGCAGGATGCAGGCGGGAGGGTGATGTGAGCCACCCTGCCCCTTGGAACCTGGTCCTCCCAGACCAGGTGTCTCTCCCGGTGTCCTCATGCCACCTGTCACTTCTCAGGGCTCTAGGAGCTTCATGCCCATGCATGTGTTCCTCAGATGGCAGGTCTAATCCCCTTGTGTGGAAGTGCTCCCATGATTCACCCCTGCAGGGAGTTTCGGGGTTGGCTCACCCCACAAAGGAGCTGAACATCTGCCTGAGGTCCAGTTGATCATGAGCGCTGGTGTGTGGGAAGACAGGGTGTCCTGGGCTTCTGCCCCAAATAGCAGCCCCATTCGGCACACCTTAAAATTCGGACCGTGTGCTCAGGGACACAGTTGGAAATCGAGACGTCTTCCTCCAAACATCAATGCACTGCCCTCTAGTAAGACACTAAAGAAACCTCATTCACTATCTTAACCCCAAATTGCATAGTCTGTATTTTAAGGGTAACGTCCCTCACACATGAAACACGTGTGGCCGTTCTTCTAAGTTCACGTTTCCCTGGAGTCATACCTGTGGGATTTGTATGGAGTCATTGATAAGGGAATGGGAAATCCCAAGTACATAGCGGGAATGGCCCATGATCATTTTGTAGCTCCCACCACCAGTGGGGTGGGGGTAGGCAGGCGTCCACTAAAGTTTCATAGAAAGTTCTGTGTGTGCTCTGAGCTTCCCACCACCATTTTTATGCTTAGGCAATCCTTGGCTCTCCCCAACCCCCACCCCCTGTTCTTTGTGCCACTTGATGCCTCACGCCCCAGTAATCATCAAAAGGGAAAGTCTCCTTCTCACCGATCCAAGTAAAGGCAAGGTTTCATCAATTGATAGGTTGCATTGGCAAGAACTTCTCTGGTGACCCCATTCCACACCAGGGCTCGATGACAAGCCGTAAAGAGCCCCCTCCGGGGTTGTGTTTTGCATCTCAAGACGACATTTTCTCGCGCTCAATAATGTCTGGATGACCTTGCCACTGATTGTATCTTTTCTTTTCCTTGTAGCTGGAAATAATGCCGGCAAAGCCCACAAAGTTGTGAGACAAATACAGGAAGAGACTTTGAACGACAAAGGTAGTGTTTGCGAGCCACGCTGCTCTTGTCTTGGTCCGAGCTGGTGTTGGCGGCTGAGCCACAGACTCCGATGTGGGATTGCGGGCGCGAGTGGTGGAGGTGGTACTTGGGGGTGGGGGATGTCTCTCCCTCTTGTGCGTTTCTTTTGGGGATTTCTGGTCCGCCCCCCCCCCCCGAGAGTGGCGAATGGGAGCAAGCATGTCCCTTGTGATAGCACCGGTCTGTGTAGGCATCTCCTGGGGGAGGCGTTCGAATGCGCCGGTTGATTTGCATGTCTTGTGACAGTAGGACCTTGTTTCCATTACGTGTCCATCTCCAGGGCTGGGGGCCCTCGGCGGCATGTCTTCATGCAGGAACGATTAGATGCACCTGCCAGCAGGTGCCTCTACTTGTTGGCGGTTCTGGACTACAGGTAATTCCAACACGGATGTGTCTGGCGCCACCTTGCTCAGTAGCAAATCCTGTAGTGCTTGCTCTCTCTACTTGTCTGGCCTGAGCAGTGGACACCTGTCTGTAAAATCTCTCCCCGTTGCAAGTGCTGTTGAGTGCTTTCTGAGCACCCGTGGGCCTCGTGTTTAAGAAAAGAAGATGCACGTCAGTTATCTGGGACTGGATCCAGCCAAGATGGCGCTTTGAGCATGTCCCAGGTGCTGGGGCTTCTCCTGTCTGAATTTATGGTGATGGTTCTTCTTCTTATTCCCCATTCCCCTTCTACTTCCTCCTCCTCCTCCTTTTTAAGATTTTGTTTGTTTATTTGAGAGAGAGAGAGAATAAGCAGGGGGAGCAGTAGAGGCAGAGGGAGAAGCAGACTCTACCCTGATCATGGGGCCGGACTTGGGGCTCGATCCCACAACCCTGAGACCATGACCTGAGCCAAAACCAAGAGTTGGTAGCTCAACCGACTGAGCCACCCAGGCTCCCCCATGGTGGTTCTTCTTAATAGGCCAGGAGAGAGAAGGAAAGCCACGGATGGCAAGTCTAGTTAGCATCTGTCCCGTGCTGCTCTTATTCCCCACCTAGCTCGTGCAAAGGCAGCCGTGAAACTTGCCCTTTCCTCCCCTGTGCACATGGCGGGGGGTATGTCCCAGCTGCCTCTGACCTTTGTGGCATGATTCCCTTTGATCCTGGGACAGAACATGGAGGGGAGCCTCCCCATAGCCCAGAGCCAATCCGGCTCTTTGAGTAACACCAGGCATCTGTTGCAGATGGGAGCCGATTCCCTCTGCCCCCGCCCTGTGCAGAAACGATCCTGACAGATGACCCTTGTCCCTGTCCCTGTTTACCGTGGCTCAAGGAGGTGGCATTCTCCAACACAGTTGTGTTCCAGCCCTGTAGCATCGCAGGGAACAGCTTACAAATGCAGATTCCCAGCCCCGTCAGGAGCCCAAGCCTGTGACAACGGTGCCCAGGAATTTGCATTTCCCTCTGGTTGAAGCCTCATGAATGCACTAGCCCTTGATTTCCAGACCCAAAGAGGAGTCTCATGGGAAACCGCCAAATCGTGTGTTCTTTGTGACTTTCGAAAAATTCTGAATAAACTTTTAAAAAAGGATAGATTAAAGAATAGTTTGCCAAAACTTGCTTAGGTTACAACCCAAGGAGGGAGTAAAGTTCCGTTCATAAAGTTTAAGAGTTTCACATCATGTTCTAACAAAGCTGTAAGCAAAAGCCCTGATTTGTCAGAGGAAAGAATGTTCTAGAAGCTGTTTCTAATGTTACAAACGGCTAATGCTGGCTCCTGTGCTGTGTGTTGAGATTCAGGTGTGGGTGTGCGAAGCCTGCGCGTTCAGGGGACAGCTCTTTGTCAGCTCCTCTGTGCTGGAGGGGAGGCTGCCAAGGGTCTTGGGTTCTGCAAGGCAAGGAAGGCAATGATTCCTAATCACACTGGATGGCGCGCTCACTTCTGAGAGCAGGCACGCCCCTCTCATCAGAGCTGACGATGTGCCCCCTGTTGGTGGCTCCTGTTTCTTCCTTCCTGTCAAATGCCACCAAGTAGACACGTGGAATTAGCCTCTGGGAGATCCAGGCACTGGGGTGGATAACCCTTCAGGTGCACACCTGTGGTCCCAGGAACCTCAGCCTATCTCAGTGCGTGCTGCACCCCCTCACGGCCCCCTGTTTCTGGGCATCTCCATTTATGAAAGGGGCAGACACTTTGTGTGTACGAGAAGCATGGTTGTGCATCCTTGGAGGGGGTGGTGGGCCCTGCTTTGTCCTTTCTCCTGAGAATAGGACTGACTGAGGCCCTGAGGGGGGCCGCTGGGTTGTGGGCATAGCCTGGCCTGGGAGCTGACATGCGGGGCCAGGGAGGTGTCTGGACCCGAGCCAGGCGAGCCCTGAGGTGTGCAGCGTGGGTACTCCAGACGGGGACCGCATTCATGGTAGTTTCCTGTGTCCATTATGACCGAATGGGTTGGTAGGATGAGCAGGGGGGAAAGAGGTCTGAGCCAGATGTGTGCATGCACACGCATGCACGCCCACACACACACACTTTAAGTGAATCTTAGGTGCATTGAATTAAATGAGAAAGCAACACCGTATTAATTTCCTATCAGAAGCCAGAGCCTTTGGAAGAGTTGGTCAGTGGAGGGTCCCCTTCCTGGCATGTTAGGTGCGGGATGCGGGGACTTGGCTGGGTGGGGACAGCGGGGCGGTGGTCCTTGAACAGAGTTTTGCTTTGGCGGAACCTGCATCCAGGCTCAGGGGCCCCCAGAGACACGGTCCAGGCAACCCGGAGCCACTCCTTGGGCCGTGGGACAGCAGGTGCGTTAGCAGGCCCCCTTCCTCTGGGCACATCTCCTTGCAGTCAAGTCTAGCTCAGGATGCTCTCCAGAGCTGAGCTCAGATGGACACACTTCTCTCCAGACCAGCCTGCACCCACTGGAGCCTCTGAAATTCTTGCCCATGCACCACCAGCAGCACAACTTCGATTGAGGCCCATGGGAGCCACACTTACTCATGGAATGTGACTCTTCTGTGGTTCCTGCATTGGGTAATTGTGTCTCTGTGGAGTCTTTAGATTTTTTTTTTTTTTTTTTTTTTTGAGCAAGCAAACACGTATCCTAACAACATTAGTGTAGGTTCCTGTCAAGAACACAATGATTTCTCACTCCAGCCTACCTTCCCCTCTTCTCTGGGCTTAATGTAAGTAAAAAAAAAAAAAAAAAAAAAAATCTAAGTTCTTAGTTGAATGCTTCTTCCTTCTTTCTGGTACTTTCTGCCTTTGAGGTCATGGTCACTTGAGAGCCTACTTTGGGTTGGGGTAGGAGGATGCCCACATACCAACCTTCAACTAATTGAGCTCTTGGAAGGATAAATTCATGAGTGTTTTCAGGCACCGAAGCAATATGGCTCGTTTCTCAGCTGAGAGATTTTCCAGGGACAAGAGTTTGAATACCTTATCATCATGTATCCGTGGCGCCAAAATCTTTATTGCTCTTGAGTAATAACTGCCGAAGAAAGCTGTCTTGTTTGGAGCAAATACTCTCGCTTCTAGGACCCAAATAAATAAATAAATAAATAAATGAAATAGAAGATAAAAGTACAAAACCCAACACCACCACAAAAACAAACGGCAGAAAGACATAACAGCGTCCCAGAGAACCCAAATCGGAATAGAGAATTTAAATACTCTTAAAAGGACTTAGAGAAGGTAATTCTGTTTTGGACATTTGCCATAGACTCACACAGAACCATAGCATTAATTCCTGATTCCTCATTATTAATTCCTAATTCCTAATCCTGAACCTTCAGTGTGATCCCACTGGAAATATGGAGTCTGCAATCTTCTCTGAAAGGCTTTGCTTTGTGTTCTTCGGAAATATCTTCTTGACCGGTTTCTGTCTTTCCTAACACTGTTCCGCCAGCAGTAGCTTGCTCCGTCTTTATTGGGAAGAAGGGCCAGCTGCTTGATTCATGGGCTTTTTGCTCAGGTATTATGTCCGGTTTGCTTTCATGGAAAGAGAACTTTTCCTGTGCTAGGAAAAGTCAGTTGTGTGCACTTACTGGTGAGATAGTTTCACCTTAGAAATACATCTTTGAACTATAATGTTTGGATTATCCAACTGACTATAAAGTAATCAGTCATGGAAGCAAAAAATACTATGACGTCAGTTCAGTATTCATTATGGGAATAGGTAATAGTGTCTCTGGATCGCAATCTACTAGTCTTCGTCATCGGAGAGAGATTCATATCTTGAATGTAGGCCTACCTTGTGATGAATAGACACCTACTGTTTTTCTTCTGCTCGTAGACTCTCTGATTTTGCAGAATGATCCTTCTGGAGCTTGGTCCATTTGGAAAAACTTGAGCGAGTGTTGACTGCATGGATTTCTTTGTTCCCTCCACCGTGTATCCTTTTTCTTTACGACATAGAGTTCTCAACACCCAGTACCTACGGTGAAGCACCTGATGGGAGTTTCTTGGCCAAGAGTCAACGAAATCCCCAAGAGAAGTTCGAACAATATTCTGCATGTATAGTTAGGTCCGGGATATACTCAAGACTACTTAATTTTCCTTACTTAATATAAAATGGCCCTTATTGACATGAATTTTTCAAACTGAGTCCTTTTTTTTTTTTTTTTTACTTTTCAATTTTAATTCAGTGTCCCGAGGTAGGCAATAAACAGCCACGCTACCTAGCTAGATGACAGCCAGGCAGACAGACAGCTGATTTCCTGTGGGTAATTAGAAGGTTTAGAAGGTCACTGAGTCTTTACTGAAAGCATGGAAGGAGAAGCTCAGCACTTTCTGAAAATTTAATCGGCTATAATAGCTCGCTCTCACCTTGTTCCTTACATTAAAAGGCTCTTCATTTCTCAGGCTGCAACGATTAATTTTAACCTTTTGAAACACTGGCAAGGTGAATTCTATGAGAGAGGGCGATTGTCTGCCTGGTTTCCTTAGCTCCTCTATAAATACCTAGAGGATTAAAAAAAAAAAATCCCACAAGGAAGAATTTTCATCCTCAGATTGCCTGCCACATTCTGCTTCCCCCCCACACACAATAATTTATGGAATATTTTCACTCCCCGCAAGGTCATTGGCCGTTTTATTTTCACTTTTCCTTTGGGCACATCTCAGATGGTTCCTTTGAACACATCTCAAGATGCTCTGTACATCTAAGCTAAGTAATGGGACATCACACATGTAACAGTTTCAGCAAATTATTCCAGAAACATTACTTCCATAATATTTTTTGCTCTGGGGGAAATGAAGTAGACTTTAGTTACTACAGAATGGAAGCATACTGTAAGAAAGGGTTGGCTTTTTAAAAAAATAAAATGTGGAGTGTTATATGAAGATATTTCGTACATGTCAGTTAGATCCAGAGGTATAGCCACACGTTCTCTGTGATATGTAGTTTTAAGTAGGCAGAACCGATCGTGTTATTGAGTTAGAAATCCATTAGATCCCCCTTGTAGCAGATGCTGTAAACCCTTATGGCTAGGAGAGTCTCTGTAAGGTACTGTAGGGCCTTGGAGATAAGTATTTATATTTCCTGTATTTGCAGGTTTTATCTTTTTTTTAATAATTTTTTATTGTTACGTTAGTCACCATACATTACATCATTTGTTTGTGATGTAGTGTTCCATGATTCATTGTTTGTGCATAACACCCAGTGCTCCACGCAGAACGTGCCCTCTTTAATACCCATCACCAGGCTAACCCATCCCCCCGCCCCCCCTCCCCTCTAGAAACCTCAGTTTGTTTTTCAGAGTCCATCGTCTCTCATGGTTCGTCTCCCCCTCCGATTTACCCCCCTTCATTCTTCCCTCCTGCTATCTTCTTCTTTCTTTTTCTTAACATATATTGCATTATTTGTTTCAGAGGTACAGATCTGTGATTCAACAGTCTTGCACAATTCACAGTGCTCACCATAGCACATACCCTCCCCAATGTCTATCACCCAGCCACCCCATCCCTCCCACCCCCGACCACTCCAGCAACCCTCAGTTTGTTTCCTGAGATTAAGAATTCCTCATATCAGTGAGGTCATAGGATACATGTCTTTCTCTGATTGACTTATTTCACTCAGCATAACACCCTCCAGTTCCATCCACGTCGTTGCAAATGGCAAGATCTCATTCCTTTTGATGGCTGCATAATATTCCATTGTGTATATATACCACCTCTTCTTTATCCATTCATCTGTCGATGGACATCTTGGCTCTTTCCACAGTTTGGCTATCGTGGACATTGCTGCTATAAACATTGGGGTGCACGTACCCCTTCGGGTCCCTACATTTGTATCTTTGGGGTAAAGACCCAGTAGTGCAATTGCTGGATCATATGGTAGCTCTACTTTCAGCTGTTTGAGGAACCTCCATACTGTTTTCCAGAGTGGTTGCACCAGCTTGCATTCCCACCAACAGTGTAGGAGGGTTCCCCTTTCTCCACATCCCCGCCAACATCTGTCGTTCCCTGACGTGTTAATTTTAGCCATTCTGACGGGTTGCAGGTTTTATCTTAAAGGCTTTTCTCACGGAGCCACATTGCACTCTCTCCAAAGAGCAGCTCTGGGATTTGCATGGTCCTAATTATTTATTTGCAGATCAGGTGATCCCTCTCTACTCCCGATCTTCCTGTATGCCCTCCCCCCACCCACCCATTCCCTCAGGTTTCCATCTGGGGCCATTTGCACTTCTGCCCGATGAGCTTCCATTAGCATTTCTTTAACCGTGGGGTCTGCTCATCACAAATTTCTGTACCTTTCCTTTGTCTAAAATTGTCATTACTTCGCCTGCAGTTTTTGAAAGATATTTTCCGTGGATATAGAATTGCAGGTTGAAAACATCTTCTGACCCCCCCCCCCCAGGGTATTAAAGGTGTTCTGACATGGACCTTCGTCATTTGGGATGAGAAGTCAGCTATAATTATTATCAATATTTCATGCAGATAAGTGTTTGTTCCCATCTTTTCTGTTATTTTCTGTTTTCAGAAGTTTGAGAATATGCATAGGTGTGGTTCCTTTTTCCCCCTTACGTTTATCCTGCTTGGGTGTAAGAGGTTTTCTGTATCTGTGAGTAGTTGGATGTGATAAAATTTAAATAATTTTCAGCCATTTTTTCCAAAAAGATTTTTCTGCTCTGTTCTTTCCGTCTTGTTCTTATGAGTCTACAATTACACATACATTAGAAACTGTGGTGCTCTCTGGCATTTAGTTCATCAAGCACTGTTTATTTTATCCCAGCTTTAAAAAATTTTGGTCTGTGCTTCCGTTTGGATAATTTCTATTGACCTACCTCAAGTTCACCAAGTTGTTTTTTCAGTTGTGTCTATTATACTTTTAATCCCATGATCGGATTTTTGATTGCAGCAAAACAAAGTGTATTTTTCAGGTTTAGGGTTTCTAGCTGGTTATTTTTAGTTTACCTATCTTTTTTGATGTTCTTCATATCCTCATCATTGACGCCCATCTGTTCTTGTAGCCTCTTTAATATGTACTAGTTCTTTTAAAGTCCTTTTCTGCTAATTCTAACATCTGCATCATCTCTGAGTCTGTTTCTATTGGTTTTTTTCCCTCTTGACAGCAGGTTGCCTGTTGTTTCTTTGCATGTGAAATGATTTTTTGTTGTTGTTGTGGTTTATTAGACACTGTGACTGATCCATGATACAGACTTTGGATTCCGTTATCTTCCTCTGAAGAATGTTGAGTGCTGTAGCAAGCAATGATATGACTTGCAGGATACCTAGATCTTGTGGAAGCTCGGCTGAAGGTCTGGTTATCATGAGTCTATTTCACTGTTGCCCTTGGGCCTTGGACGGAGCTCTTAATCTTGAGACACGGTCCTTTCTTTGAAGAGATGGACCATCTCAGGTTTCAGGTGAGTCCAAGATGTTCACCAGGTCCTTCCAACTTGGCAGGACTCAAATGTCATCTTGTCTCCCCAACACCAGGCAGCAGCTGAAATTTCTCTGCTCACCTTTCAACCTTCCACCTGTTGTTTGCTTCTGAGCTCCTTGGTGTCTCAAGTTGGAGCCTTTGAAACTCAGTACTCAGCCAGGGGATCCACAGGAGTTTCTCCTCACATTTTGGTGTTCTGCCCCCCACCCCCCATGGCCTTTCAGTTTTAGGATTGTACCTGTCGATTCCAGCTGCCCTAACAGCCCCAAACTTTGACCACTGACCTCTTAGCCCATCTACTTATTATATTCTGCTCAAGCTCTACGCCTGTGCACCTTTCAGTTTTGGCATTGTACCATCAATTCTAGCTGCCCCAACAGCCCCAAACTCTGACCTTTGACTCCTCAGCTCATCTGTTTACTATTTTGTGCTTGAGCTCTACACCAATGCACCTTGTAATCTGAGAAGTATCCTGGTGGGGGGGGGGGGCAGGGAGAAGGATGAATGAGAACTGCCTTTGGCAAACCAGGATTTGTGGTCATACTCTCATAAGCTAGTGAGGTTACAATGAAAAGTTTGAGCCAAAGAAACCACTAAAGTCCTTTATGTTAACAACTGTCCTAATCAGGGAAGCAGCCAACATCATGTTGGGTATTTGCGATATACCAGGGAATGTTGTAAAAATTCACTATGTGTGTGGATTCATGTCTCCTGTCCTTTGAAGTAGGCATCATCACTATAGGCATTTGCCAAGTTAGGAAAAAAGTGGGGTCATAAAGAGTTTAGGGAAGTTGCTCAATTTCATGCAGTTAGTAAGTGGAGACGTTGGAACCTGAACTCAGTGTCCAGGAATGAACTCAGAAATAAGTGAGATCCTTGGGGATGGGGAGAGGAGGAGAGCAGCAGGGAAGAGGAAGAGAAAGAAACTGGCAGACAGAAGTTGGGTTGAGTGTCCATCAGCCAGGGTCTTCTAGGAGCACTGGTTGGTTTGGTGTAGTGTACTCTGGCCCCGGGAAGACCTGTTACACACACACCCGACTTGTAGGTGGAGTCTGTGCTATGAGTGCACGTGTGTATGAGGACAAAGATAGCATTCCATACTTCCATCAGTGGGGCAAAATGACAGCAAGAAAGACACGGTGGTGTGACCACCTCTTCCTATCAGCAGCAGCTCAGCAGAGGGAACCACACGCTCCCCAAGGACCCTGAAAATGCCCCCAAGAGCTGGGGAGGGCTCTAGGGTCTTCACAGCCCATGACGAGGGGATGGATCCTCCAGATCCAGAACATCACCTGAGGAAGAAGCATGACCCGGCTGCCGCTTGGGTTCTGGGTACATATCCATCAACCAAGATGAGATCCTGCTTTTTCCCTTCTGCCTATAACATCTTGCTTTTCCACGTTCTGTCTTGCGGGACGTCTTTCTCTGTTAATAAATAGAAGTCCTTATTTTTATGGTTACCTCCTCTTCCACCGCAGAGATACACCAAATCATTTGCCCCATTTGTTATCAATGCACGTTTTTTATTATTATGTATGCTCCACGCCCTTGGATTTTTATCATTGAACACTTTTTCATGTTCTCCTTGAGAGGTATTCTGAAACGCAGAATGAGGAGTAGAACAGTCGTGGAATGATGTTGGCAGGGGGCTCTTCCAGGATGCCAGCACCAATCACGCTGGCCCCCGCTGTGTGTTTTCATGCTGAACTGCTCATCTGGGTGATGATTAGGCCACTTGATGAAGCCGTGTGGGCCCGAAGAGGACTGACAAGGGTGAAATGAGCCCAAATGTGGATATCACCATGCCTTGCTTTGGGAGCTCGAGGTAGAGATGCCTCTCTGCCTGGGTTATCTGGCTGCCCATCTCCGTGTACCCTGAGCTAGCCTTCTTAACCTGGAGCGCACCCGCACGTACTTGGCACGTTACACCATGGGGTCGGTTCAGCCTTTTTCTCCTTCCCTAACTTACTTGTCGTCACTCCACAGCCTGGAACACGCTGATAAGCCCTGGGTGTGGATGGGGCGGGCTTTCCGTGGGGTTTCAGTGCTTGGCATGCTTGTCCCTCAGTCACTTACATAACTACCATCCCCGGTGTGGGCTTTGCCCATCAGACACCTGCCCTGGCTTGTCCTTTGAGGGTTCCTGTTTTGAGTATTCAATTGATGTCATATTTTCACCTGTCCAATACTGGAGAAATAGTGAAAGGTTTGATATGATACCCCAGGATGGCGAGGATTTCCTGAATTTGCCATCTTAGAGTCGGCTTCCTATTTCTGGTTTCCCAGGGCACACTTGTCTATAGGAACCTCACCTTTCCAAACGACACTTCTACCTCAGAGCAAATTCTATACGTAGTCTGCTTGTAAGATTAAAGGTGAGAATGCATTTTTAAAACTTCCTTTTGGGAAACAAGTTACCAAAAGCCTTCTTACCTGTAACACACATTCTTTCTTTGTACTTGGGGGCGGGTACAAGGCATCACCATGAAAATTGTTCACCTGCCAGCTATGGCCAGACCTGTTTGAATATCTACTGTTACTACAAAAAAAAAAAAAAAAAAAAAAAATTGACTTTAATTTTTTGTGGAGTTTCAGGCTTATAGAAGATTGAGCACAAAATACAGGGAATGCCCAACCATGTGCCTCCCACCTCCCCAGTTTTGCTGATTATTAACATCTTGCATTTTTAGGGCACATTGGCTACAATTGATGAACCAATATGGACACGTTATTGTTAATGAAATCCATAGTTTACATTAGGGTCTCTCTTGGTGTTGTGCAGTCTATTGGATTTGGACAAATGTACGGTGACATGGATCCACCATTATGGTGCCATACAGAGTCATTTTATTGCCCTAAAAGTCTTCTGTGCTGTACCTGCTCATCCCTCCTTACTGAACCCCTGGCGACCACTGATCTTTTTATGATCTTCATGGTTTTGCCTTTTCCAGAATGTCCTAGAGCTGGAATCACGCAGTATGTAGTATTTTCAGACCGGCTTCTTTCCCTTAGTAACGTGCATTGGAGAATCCTCTGTATCTTTTCATGGCTTGAGAGCTCCTGTGTTTTCACGCTGAATCTATATTTTTATTAAGGACAAACTGCCCTCTACGCAGGATTCTGAATGCTCATGAGTAAGCACATGCAGAGCTAGGCGGTGGGGGGGGGGGGGTTACACAAACGAAGATGAGTGGGCATGCACGGTGTTTGCCCTTTTTGAAAATCCAGCTCTCGTGTTACCTTGAAGGATGGTTAGGGTCGGGGTCCGAGTGAGGTTTAGGGTCAGGGTTACGGTCAGGGTTAGGGTTTGGGTTTGCTTTATGGTCAGGGTCAGGGCTGTGGTCAAGGTAATGGTCTAGGGTTAGTGTTAATGTTAGGATCCGGGTCAGGGTCATGATTAGGATCGGGGTCTAGGGTTAACATTAGGGTTGGTGATGGGTCGGGTCTGGGTCTGCCACAAGGCGGCAGAGTTGGGAGACCCGCCTGACCCCCACCTTTCCACTGTAAGTTCTACTCTCACTTCATATCCCTTTATTCATAACCTTGGTGCCCCAGTCAACAGTGTGTAGTGTTAGGTTAGGGTTATTTTAGGGCTAGGGTCATGTTCAGGTTCAGGGTTGATGTATGTTTAGAATTTAGATGTTGGGGATTGAATTTGGAATTAATTTTTTTCTGAAGCTCTTCATCAGATTAGGCTTAAAGTGAGGCTCGGGGTTGGGGGTATAAACTGATGGCTCAGGGTTGGGGGTATAGCCAGGCTTAGGTCAGAGTGGAGGTAGGTTAGCCTGTTTTTGGTGAGTGTAAGATTAGAAGTGAGGGTTTGCAGGTGCTCTGATTTGACTGTCAAAGTCTGATCCCATGTTGGGGTGAACTTCTGCCTGGTATTTGACTGCATATCCTTCCTGACGTCATATCTGGACATATGTCCATATATGTCCGTATATCCAAATATCGAGAATCTGCTATGCACCCCTGATTCGCAGAAACTCCTCCTGGGCTCTGAGTTTTTTGTGTTTTTTTGGGGGGGGGGTGGGGCTCTGAGTTTATTTCTGTCTCTCGCCTTCTTCCCTGGGTGGAGGGCGTCCCCTTCCCTCCACAGCCTCATTCGCCCAGGGCAGCGTGTGCACGTGCTCGGAGCTGAGTTTCTGATCTGGCATCATCATCTCCGCCAATGGGACTTGTCGGGAACATGTCTCAGTGTCAGCAGGACTGAGGACGGGGTTGTTTTACAAGTTAATTACCCAGAAGATTATCCCGTGGTTTTCGCGGTGCCTATTGTATGCACTATTTAACAGATAAGAGATAATGAGTTTCATTCAGTCACAAGGTGGCTTTGTCAGCTCAGCGAGCGCGCCTTATCCTGGCGGCCTTCTGGTGTGTTGGTATCTGTGACACAGAACTCAGGTCGCGGATGCGTCTGACAAGCAATGCTGGGCCCATCCTTCAGGGCCTTCTGCGCCAAGAAAGAGACGCCCCACTCCTGCAGCAAACACCCCCCGCCCCATATGACTTTGATCAGCTGCTCCTTCCTCTGCTGTATATCAGGCTCTCAGATACAGCTCTTTTCAGCCTCTCCCTTTATTCAGCAAACAGCTCTGTATTCTGTTATAGTTCTGAAAACTATTAAGGACCATTAATAAAGCTGTAGTTTCTGAAATGGCAGCAAGGTAGAAATTGGGGGCTGTTTGCTCTGTTTCTCACAGTCTGGAGCCCCCATGTACCTCCAGCAGGGGATCATGCCCTGGGAGGCACCCATAACGGGAAGGAGGAAAGGTCCCCATTAAGGTGCTCCTTGCTTAAGGCAAGCTGACCCGCTTTGCTCAAAAGAGCAACGTCTCAGACCGTGCACTGCCTCATTTCCCGTTGCTGGAAATTTCTAGGTATTATTATCATTTTCTTAGGGAGTGATGGTGACAGTGGTGGGGTCTGGGCATGTTTGAGAGTCTCGGTGGGGTGGCAGATGCATTTGAGAAGGTACGATTTACTTGTAGATGCTCCTCTGGGCTGACTGATGGCCCCCAAGAAGGGAGCATTGATGGATGGACGGGTAAACGGCGTGTGGTCCATGCATCAAATGGAATATGACGCAGCCTTGAAAAGGAAGGACGTTCTGCACCTGCTATGACTTGGGTGGACCTTGAGGACGTGGTGCTGAGTAACATGAGCCAGACACAGAAGGACAGGTCCTGGGTGATTCCATGTATGTGGGGTCCCTAGAGGAGTCCCATCCATGGAAGCAGAGAGCAAATGGTGGGGCCAGGGGCTAGAGACAGGGCTGGGGAGTTACTGTTGGATGGGGACAGAGCTTCAGTTCGGGAAGATGGAAAGTTCTGGAGACGAATGTGCATTTTACCACAAGCTTCTTGCCATGGGGCCCCTCTCCCAGCCTGGTGGCCCCATTGAATGGGACCAATAATAATCCCACAGAATTCACTCACCTGTCAGGTCCTCAGCCCCCACATGGCCAGCGGCTTTCCTCTGTGAAGTTCTACTCTCACTTCATATCCCTTTATTCATGACCTTGGTGCCCCAGTCAACAGGAAGGTGGGAGGAGCTTCCTTTTCACGTTGACTCTTAATGATTACAGCTTGGGATTTCCACGTGCCCAAACATGTTAATTTTTGAAAGCTGCCCTTCTAAAGCACGTAGACAGAGAACACGCGGCCAGTAAGACAATATTTTACAAACAATAAAAATGGAATCTGTGGCCTTTCTAATCCATGCTGCCATCTGAAGAATATAACCAAAAAGTATTGAGAGAATTTATACAGCTCTAAGTTCTTGAATTAGTAAGAAATGGGGGGGGGGCGGGAATTGTGTCTGGGTGCCCCGGGACTGAAGTAAAAATTAGGGATAGGGAAATGGAAGTATTTGTACAGAAATAAAACACCAAGTGGGAACAAAGAAGCCACAAACAAGATTAATAATCATTTCCTTTTAAAAAATGAAAGAGTAATAATTCAGCAGAGCATTGTTCATCCTTCACCCTGCAAGAGGAACAAGAACAAATTAAGTATGCCTTGGAACAAGAAAGAGGAAATAACATCTAATAAAATGTGATTTAAATTTGGACGAAGAGCAATTCATTCTTGACTCTGGGCTAATATCTTTGATTACCAGTTAGAAAAGGATGTCTCATTCCAAAGAAAAAAGAGGAATTTTCCCAAGTTGATGCAGAGAGAAATAGAAATCACAAACAGATCAGCCATCTGTTGAAATAGCAAATGTCAGAGCTCGCCACCAAAAGGTCTTCTTGCCTGTGATGGAGTTCCTTTACCCTTTTCCCAAACCTCCAAGGGTGATCTAGACCAAGGGTCTGCAGACTACAACCCTGAGCTAAAACTGGCCCTCCACTTGTTTTTACAAATAAATTTTTGTTGATACACAGCTGTACCCACTCATCTACTTACTATTTGTGGTTGTCTGCTCTAGGACAAGAGTTGAAGAGTTCAGCCCACAAAGCCAAAAATATTTATTCCCTGGCCCCTCATGACCAAAGTCTGCCAGCCCTTGGTTTATGCCATTCAAAGTGACTAGAGCCTCCAAGCTTACTCAATACGTTAAACAGAATAAACTCTATGTATTTTGTTCCCAAATGGGCAATTTCCAAAGCAAAGTCATAGACCAAACCTGCTAACCAACCTAGAGACAGAGTATCTAGCTGAACGTTAGCTACTGAGTAGACGTCCGGGTTGAAAAATGCACCTTGATGCAAATACATCTTCGTTCACCAAACTATAATAGTACTACATTTCAGAAGGTAATAATAAAGCATTCGGGATAATTCCATATCCAATCATTGGTAAACCTCTAAAGAAGTTAATTTCATAGCAGCAGCTGGGAGGCAGGAGGTGCTCTGTCTACATCTGAAGCGTGAATTGAATGGATAACAGATGGATTTCCTTGCAGCCCTAAGGCTGGTGGGTTGGTTCTGCCTGCTGAGATGAGATGAGATGAGAATGGTCCAGAAGTAAGGCTGACTGTAATCGATTAGTTTGTGGCTATGGGGGAAGGATTTTGGTCATATGCCACATTCTTGCCCTTCTGGTGCATTGTCTCATAAGCTCAATAAACCGTTAGTCATTTAAAGCATCAACAACCACCAGCAACCACTCTGACCCTTTGGATGGGTTGTGGAGGCATTCCCAAGGCGTAGCCACTGCTGACGCTTCGTGGGCACTCGGCAAGTACTTTTTTAATACCATCAGATGTGTTTGGGTTCTTTCCCACATGGAATTTACATTCTAGCTGGAGAGGCGAGTTAATGCAAGAATAGCCTACTTACCTGAGTGAACAGAATTATGATAAGCACTCTACAACCATGTTCTCTAGGCAGCTGTCTTAAAAGACTTGGTTGCATCACCGGTGGTGATTTTTTCAGCCACCAGTTGGTTCACTTCTGTGCAGCCTCTTCTTTCTTGACTGTCCCTTTTATGCCACATCCCTCAGCGCTTGGGCCCAGCATCTCACGCTACACACCTCCGCCTGGGTGCTGTGTCCAGGATCATGGCGCTAGCTCGCACAGATATATTGTTCCCTGAAAGTCCTACCAGCTGGAGCTCTCTGCCTGCTCAGAACATTCAGGACTAAACTTGACCTTCCTCCTCCCTGTTACATTCAGTCAATGGCGCCATCACCTCCCAGCTGGAGGGGAGACCCTGGAGTTTCCCTGATGAGGGAAACTGACACCCTCCCCACCTGCATTCCACCTCTCCATTTTTCTTTCTATCTTCCATCAGTAACTCAGCACTTCGCCAGCATCTCTCAAAAACACCCGTTCTGTTTCTGTGTCGCTGCCACCACCCCACCCCAGGTCATACCTGTCTTGATCCATAACACAGCCTCCTCGTTGGCCTCCCAGCTCCCAGGCTCTCGCCAGTTGGGACTGCCCACCCCGTAGTCCAGGGTCATGCTACTGCCTTACCTCCACAGACTCATATGGGCGGAGAACCTTCCACGCCTCCTTTCTGTGGCTCCAAATGTGCTCATGTTGTCTCTGCTTCTTGGCTGTTCTTCTCTTCCTGACTATCCAAATCCTACTCACCCTAGACTTCTCAGTGTCCACAGAAGACCCTAAAGGAGCTGTCCTAAAGTCAGGTGCCTTCACTCCTTGCTCCTGTAACCTCTGCCTTATCACCCACCTCACACGTTATACTGTGGTTTGTCCAGCTGTGTCACTGATGTCCTTGTCCCACAACATGGTCCCTGGCACATCAGAGGCACGTGAAAAACACTGGCTAACAGGAAAAATAAAAGTGTTGGAGAACATCTTGTACATCGCGGGCTCTCAGTGAAGGGCAACTGCTATGATGATGACCTTGATGGTCCTGGTGGTGAGGATGGTGAGGATGGTGATGATGGTGATGGTGATGATGATGGTGCTGATGGTGATCATGACGGCCATGGTGGTGGTGATGGTGGTGGTGATGGTCATGATGGTGGCGATTGTGATGGCGGTGATGGTTGGTGATAGTGGTTGTCGGTGATGGTGGTAATGATGTTGGTGATGGTGGTGATGGTGATATGTTGGGGGTATTGGTGTTGGTGGTAGTGATGGTGATGATGTTGGTGATGGTGATGATGGTGATATGTTGTTATTGGTGATGGTGGGGGTAGTAGTGGTGATAGTGATGATGGTGGTGGTGACGATGTCACACGATGATGTTGATGGTGGTGGTGATGGAGGTGATGGTGACGATTGATGCTCTCTTGCTCAGCGCAGCTATTATCATATAACATCACAGAATTTGGGAAGGGATGCCCAGAGGCTCTACTGGGCTCCCCAGGGATGCCCAGCTAGCTGCTGGCAATGAATTTCACATTCATGTCTATCCCTTGCTATATGCTCTTCCTGCTGTGCTACAGAAGAGGCTCATTAATTCTGTGGCTTCACTCCATGCCCTGTGTTGGGATCATATTTAATTCAAGATAATTGTCTGAATGAATATTGGAAGAAACTAATCTGCATTGTCTTTTTGACCTTGGATGCTCTATTTCCTTAAATTTTCAGCTTTCTCTCCTGAGCTAAAATTTTGCAACTTTTACTCCAACTGAGAGCACAGTCTTTTCCCCTGACGCTACCAGAGATGAATTAATTCGTGTTCATATTCATTTTCATTGATACCTCTGTCACTTGGGATGGAGATTTCCGGTAAGAAATCATACTTAATATTGCCTTGGTCACTTTACAGCCTTGCTTTTGCATAGAGCATTCGTCAGACATCCTCACGGTCACCATGGTAGCTGGATACGCTTTGCATTGATTAAAACACAGTCTCTCCAGGCAACATCCCATTAAAAACTACTCAATCATTTCCAACTTTGTTCTATTAGAACTGCGACTGAACCCGACTTCTCTGTTCTTCTGGTGGTTGGAATTTGCACCTTACAAAAACACTTATTCTGAAAGCCCTTACTCAGTGAAGTCGGTTGCATGCCATTTCACTTTAACCTGTGGACAAAGGCACAGAGACACCACACTTCCAAGGAAATATAAGTAAAGAGAATTGATTTTTCTCTTCATTCTGTCCAGGGAAGGATCGATGTGAAGGGTGTAAAGAGATTCAAGGGCAAGGATCATTCTGCCCCCTCCTGTTTTATTCAAGTCTGAATTCTGTGAATTCTGAGAAGCACATTCTTCCCATCAGACCTCCCTGTCTCCTACCTGTGGGAAGTGTTCTTCGGGGACAGAAACTTTGCCTATGTCGGTTAACCACATTTTAAGTATGTACATCTCCTAGCTGGGATGGGACTCCTGTAACGGCACATAAGGTTCGTGATTCACACACTTCCCTGCGTGATTCATGAGGTCCACTCTTCATTAGAAACATCCTTGCTGTAGGAAGCTGTCTCTAGACTGTTCTGCGACCTGTCCATCTGAGCCTCTGTCCCTGCCATGTCCTCCTCCTTGGGGGCCTAGGGAAGCTGGCTGGGTCTGACACCCTCCCCACCTGCATTGAGCAGCCCGTGCCAGCCTTCATGCCAGTAGACTGACAGGCAAGGATTGTGGTTGAGGGGCCTCCAAGATCACTTCTCCAAGCAGTGGAGATCGTGTCACTAAATATCTTCATTGAGCCGGACAAGTCTAAGAGAGCCCATAGGACCTCTCCGGCGTTCTGCCCTCTGCAGGTGACGGCGTTGCTGTTGGCCATCCAAGCCATGGGTGACATAGAGACAGTGCTTCCCCGTCGAGCTGAGCAGCTTGGGAAAAATGCCACACTCCAGCCACCTGCCACCACTCCAGTGCTCCACATCCGCAATCAATAACATGCACCTTCCAGGTTGAATGAATTAATTCATGCACCTACCAGGAGACTTCTCCTTTCTAGGAGAGTTCCTGTTATGCCAGATGTCTTGCTTGCTTCCCTTTGGCTGTGGCTCCTTCCTGGGCATCTGAGATGCTCTGGCCTGTTGCTGGCCTAACAAAGATGCCTTGTGACTCAACTTCTTCTTGCAGCACTGACCCTGTCATTGTAGAAATTCATTAATGCCAAGTCTGCTTTCTCCTATTACACCTTTCCAGTTTTTAGAGTCCTTTGCCACCCACGTGGCTTTCAGATGCTCTAAATTTGGCACCCTCTGATTCTGTGAGTTGGCATGTGTGTCAAGCTGTCCCAGACATGGTGGACAAAACCGGACCAGGCTGCCTGCCTGGGGTGTCTCTGTGTCCCTTGGTGAGCCCCCCGTGTGGGCGTTTGTATGGTCGTGTCATGCATTGTCTTCCTGCTGGCTGGCAACATCCGTAGGTACCTGCTTCTCCTCCCTCTGTGGCTTCGTCTGGGGTTGGGTACTTTATGTAACGCCTCTGGGGTCAGTATGAATCCTGGGCCATGGCTGGAGAGCAGCTTCTGAGAACCAAAGGGGCTTGAAGAAGAGATGTCCATAAAGCTGGCATTCAAGTGCTCACGGAGACCCACTTGAGAAATCATCTTCATCCCGGTCTCCCATATATGATGGTATATGGCAGTTGAGTGCAGCACGTTGTGGGTGGTATCCAGATGCCCTGCTCATGTTTCCCTTTGCTTCTGGTTTCAGCCTTCTTTGCTTATGTCCCTGTGCAGAATAGCGCAACTTTAGGGGTTGAAACAAGTTAAATATTTCAAAACAAAACACACCTTGTGTCAGGTGCAGCGCAGAATAGCCCTTGTTTGGAAATCAGCAGATACTCTCAGAAACATATGGATGAATGTCCGATGTCATCACACCTCTTTCTTAGGAGCTGCATGAGTGTTCTGGGGGCTGTTGAAAGGAATCAGGACACCTGGGGTGGCTTACAGCAAAAGGAATTCATCCTGTTGCTGTTCTGGAGGTCAGAGGTCTGGGATCCAGGCGGGGCAGGGCTGCTGGGATCCAGGCGGGGCGGGGCTGCACTCCTTCCAGAGGCCCCAGGCATCTCTGGGCTGTGGCCGCATCCCTTTCATCTCTGCCTCCGTCTTCATGTAGTTTCTCCTCCGTGTCTCCATCTCTCCTCTTGTGTCTCTTATACGCACACCTGTCATTGGATTCTGGGCCGTCCCCAGCATAGGCTCATTTCCAGATCCTTCACTTACTCACCTCTGTAAAGACTGTCTAAAGAAGGCCATATTCTGAGGTTCTGAGGGAACTTGTCTTCTGGGGGGCTAGCCCTCTAACCAAGACATGGGAAGATGAAAAAGGGATCAAATGAAGATGCGGTGGGGGGATTCCTGCCCAAATGACATAAATCACTGATTCCTGTTCATTGATTTGGCCTGGATATAAAGTTGAATCAAATACAGTCAATATCTCTTAGAAGGCAAATGAGGGAACATTGCTCACCTGCTTTAATCAATGGGGAGAAACCATTCCTTAGGTACATAATTCGCCTCTTTGCAACCCCTCCTCCTACCTCAGGCAATAATCTGAGACACTCAGATGATTTCGATGATTTTTTTTTCTCAGTGCCAGACTTCATTTTCATTACTTGTGAACTCATTTTCTTTGGAGCTGTTCTCAAGGAGAACCTTGGACATTCACGTTAGCAAAAGTGGGTGTGTCTGTGGGATGCCTGGCTGGCTCAGTTGGAGGACCACGTGACTCTTGATCTTTGGGTCATGAGTTTGAGCCCCATGTTGGCCATAGAACCTACTTAAAAAAAAAAAAAGGCAAAAAGTGTGTGTGTCTGTATGAGTCTGGGTGCATCTGTGTATATCTATCTGTTTATATCTATTTATTTATATTTATCTATTTCTTGAGAGATAAAAATAGATACATATTAAGTATAAATAAAAGTGTATATGATATTTATAAAATGAATACATTTCTGTTTATTTATAGATAGATGGTTACACATACAGAGAGAGAGAGACTTTTGTGTATTTTTTTTTTATTGTAAAATGATGTTTTAAGTAATTCAGAATATCAGAAGAGTTAGCTTTGCTAGATTTGTCCGGAGAAGTTTAGTTGGGATTTCGGAGCCAACACATGAGACTGAGAATAATTAGGGCACATGAGGGGTTTATTGAGTATAGGGTGTGTTGTGGGGCCATTTTATGTTCTCAGTGTCTAAAAGTTAGGACTTGGGCTGACATCCTGTGAGTGAAAACAAGTAAATGAGTTGATAAACTCATTCCAATCCTTTTTCGATGTTCCTTAGATTATTAGTAGAATCTCTTATTTGTCTGTCAAGTTCTGACAGGGTCTGATGAAACCCTTGAGATTTTAAAACTCTTGATGTTCCAACACTGGCAACCGGGGACGAGTAACTTTTACCTGCAGCATATCTTGGTTCTTCCATGGCAGATGTCTTTGAAAGCTGGGTTTTCATCCATCATTCCCCTGAGGCGGACATTTGCTGATGTCCCACCTGCTGCTCTGGACAGCCCCTGTGTGCATGGATGGGTCTCCAAAACACAACAGTCACCCCTGTGCCAAATTCCCTCCTAACATCTCATTGCCCCAAGTAATCTACAGCCACCGTCCTGCAAAACCACATGAGGCAATTTCAAGAGAAATTCATGTTGCTAATTTGCAGTAAAAGTCATGCACACTTGCAAAAGGCTTCTCTCCATATAACATCGTTATTTTCAGCTGTAGATGTGGCTTTGTGAATGGCGCAGTTTGAATTTTCTCTTCCTGTCTCCTCACTTTGTTATTTATATACCTTTTTGTACTCTCACTGAGTTAGAAGTTGGGTCAAGATGAGTGCATACCTCTTCTGGACTGAATGTTTCTCTTTCCCCCCAGAATTCATCTGTGGGAGCCCTACGCCATAATGGGATGGTATTGGGGGGTGGGACCTTTGGGAGGTAATGAGGGTTGGATCAGGTCCTGAGGCTGGGATCCCCATGATGGCATTAGTGTCCTGGTAAGAAGACAACACCAGACCTGTTGGATTGCAGCCTCCAGCACTGTAGAGAAATACGTATCTATTGTTTATAAGCCTCTCAGTCTGTGCTAATTTGTTATCACAGCCCACACAGACCAAGACATTTATACCATTCATGAAGTGTATTGTCTGATTAAAAAAAATAAGCGGGAAGACCTGTAAAGAAATTTCCAGGTGATGGAGCAACATATAAGACCATTATATGTATTAAGTAATTGTAGAAATCACTAATAACAACTGTGTTTGAAATAATCATTTGCCACATTGAGGAGATTTGGCACCTAAAGACATCCCACCATATTTTGTGGATGTATAGAAAGTAAAAGTTATTACAAGGAATTCATTGAGTAGCTGACTTTTAAAGACTCATTTGACCCTCAAACAGTGCAGAGGTTGGGGATGCTCACCCCGCTGCCTCCTTGTGCAGTTGAAAATCCATGTATAACTTTTGACCCCCCAAAACTTAGCTACAAAACTTAGCTACAGATAGCCTACTGCTGACTGCAAGCCGTATTCATGACATACACACTCAATTAGATATTTTGTATGTTATATGTCTTATGTACTGTGTTCTTACAATTAAATAAGCTAGAGAAAAGAAAATGGGACTAAGAAAATCATAAGGAAGAAGAAATACATTTACAGTATTTTGCTGTTATCTCTTGAAAAAAATCTGGGTCTAAGTGGACTTGTGTAGTACAAACCCATGTTGTTTGAGGGTCAACTACTCAGAAGAGGGAGCTCACCTAACCCATGTGATACATTGTAAATGTGTTTCTATACTGCAACAACGTGATACATTGTAACCATGTTGTACATGATAGGAGCTGGATACACTATGGCCATGCAGTGGATTGTAACCATGTGGTACATTGTAACCATGTGTTGCCTCATAACCGATAACAATGTTTGCAGGTTGTTACAGGCCGTACATGAGTTTTCTATTGCCAGGTAACAAAGTACCCCAGTCTCATGGTCTTGAAACAACACACATTTATGGTCCCAAATTTTGCATGAGTCAGGAATCCAGGCACAGGTTTACTGGACCCTCTTGTCCCACAAAGCTGAATTGAGGTGTGGGTGAGGAAGGCGTTTTCATCTGAGGTTGAGAATGTGGCTGTTGTTGGAATTCAGTCCTTTGCATGTAGGGACTGATGTCCCCACTTCCTTTATCTCATCTTCTAGAAAATGCCCTTGGATTTTTACTGTGTGGCTCTTTCTCCTGGGCTCTTCACACTTGTGCTGTTTGCTTTCTTCTGGCCATCAGGGGACTCTGCTGCTGCTTCTTGTCTCTGTGGGCTTACCTGAGCAGGTGAGGACCACCACAGGATAATTCAAAGCCAACTGGTTAGAGACCTTAATTACACCTGCAGAGTCCAAGTTATGTTACATTATAATGCAACCTACCATTGGGAGTGGTATCTCATCCTATACACTGGTCCCACCCATCTGAGGTATCTGCACCAATGCATGGGCACCTGGGGGCAGGTCCTAGAATCCCGTTCCTACGCAAGCTAAATAGGATGTATCCATCTGCCAGTGAACATAGGTGAGTTCCAACATGGAGCATCTTTACCCCTGCTAACATGGGATTTTAAGAATTTCAAGTATAGACATGATTGTGCCTCTTTGTTTTTTGTTTTTTTTTAATGTTTTCTTTTCTTTCTTTTTTTTTTTTTAAAGATTTTATTTATTTGACAGAGAGAGACACAGCGAGAGAGGGAACACAAGCAGGGGGAGTGGGAGAGGGAGAAGCAGGCTTCCCGCGGAGCAGGGAGCCCGATGCAGGGCTCGATCCCAGGACCCTGGGATCGTGACCTGAGCCGAAGGCAGACGCTTAATGACTGAGCCACCCAGGCGCCCCACAAGTGGGCTGCATAAAGGCTCCAGGCGATGCCTGCATCCTAATCTATAGGGCATATGAATATATTAGGTTGCACGGCCAAGGGGAGTTTGGTTTAGATTAGATTCAATTCAGGTTGCTAGTAGCAGACCTTAAAATAGAAAGATGGTCCTGGATTATGATGTAGGCTTATTGTAATCACAAGGTCCTTTTAAGAGGAAGGGAGAAGGACCGGTTGGAGAAGGAGAGGCAAGGATGGAGGAAGGGTCACAGCCAGACAACACTGCTGGCTTTGCAGATGAAGGAAGGGGCCACAAACTGAGGAATGCTGGAAGCCTCTAGAAGCTGGAAGGGCAAGGAAGTAGAATGTCCCATAAAGAAGACAGCTGTGCCATCACCTTGGTCTTAGCTCAGTGAGACTTATATCAGACTTTGGACCTCCAGCGCTATAAGAGAACGCCCCTGTGTTGTTTTAAGCCACTCAGTTTGTGGATATTGGTCGCAGCAGCCATGGGAAACCCATACATAATAACTAGGTATCTTATCCAAGCCGTGAGTTTCCCATGATGTGCAGACACCACCTTCTGTGTGTCAGTTGAATTCACTTCCGATTGTCTCAAGTCTTGTGTCTCCGCAACTCGTGATGATTCCTTTTCTCAAAGACCCTCAGTCTCACAATGCCATCTTTTGGAAGGAAAACCACCGAAGATTCCAAAACCATTAGAAAAGACAGACCTTTGGTCTCAGATTCCAGCATGCCTGCTAGGTGGGATGACATTGTCTCCGTCAGTTAATGACCCTCCTAATTGGTCTAATTGCTTTTACCCTGCAAATATTCCTCTGGCTTCATTAGTGTTGCAATTATGCCTTAGCTCAAGTTGATTTGAGGAAGGCAGGCTAATGCATCCAGACATCATTTCCATTTGGCAGAAGAGGGTTTTCTGTCTCCGTCTTGCCTTAATTTGCTTTGAATTCCTGCTAAGGTACACGGTGATTTCAGGGCCTCTCCTTGATACAGTAACGTGGAAGGTCAAAGCCAACTCTACAAAACAGCAGTGTAATAGAAGGCCTCCAGCATCAGCCCGTGAACCTCTAATTTTATTCATAGAAATTAGGGATTTCCAACTGCATGAAGATGTTCTGTACGGTGGTATTTCATATTGTCATTGATCATTCCATTGACCCATTGAAGATGACTTCCAAACAGTTTGGTCACTGTTCACCTATCATCCAGGCAGGCTGAGATTAATTCACCTATCATCCAGGCAGGCTGAGATTAATCTACTCTGTGCTTGTTTGCCGTGTATGGGTAATTGGTTGTCAGTGATTAACGAGGGTCCCGTGGCATTGTGTGATATGAAGGACAAGGGCCGCCGTGGACTTGTGACATGCGACAGGAGGGTGAACAGCCTCTGTGATGTGTTTTCTCACTCCATTGTGAGGTACTGTGCTTCCTCTTTGGTCTTCACTGGCCCAGCGTTAGGTCCGTTTGGCGGGACTGGAGCAGATTCTGTGCCCACGGCACTTTTGCTCAAGAACAGCTGGCGTGATGCAAGACACGGCTGCAGAGCTGAGCTACCCTGACATGTCCCCAGGCTGACAAAGCCACGAGGAGCCACGGGTCCGCAGGGTTCGGCGTGCAGTGAGCCAGACCAGGGGTGTGGGTCCTGGGACTGCCATCACAAGGCATCACAAACTGCGATGCTTAATGACAGAAATGAATCTTCTCAAGTTGCGAACACCAGAAGTCTGAAACCAAGGTGTGAGGTTCTGGAGGCTCCAAGAGGGAGAATCTGTGTCCGGCCATCATCCTCTGGCTTGTAGACACATCACCCCATCTCTGCATCCGCCTCCGCATGGCCTTTTTCGTGTGTCTGTGTATCTGTGTTTCTTCTCTTCTTATAAGGACACCTGTCATGCTAGATTTAGGAGTCACCCTATTGCGAGATGACCTCATCTTCACTATAATCCCATCTGCCATGACTCTGGTTCCAAGTTAGGTCCCATTCTGGGGTCCTGAGGGTTCGGGCTTGAAGATACCATTTCTTGTGGAGTGGCGAGAACATCCAGTTCATCCCATGCCACCCCCTTGGCACTTGGACTTCCTAACACATGACATATCTCATCCACCTTATGGCTGGTTCTCCTCTGTTTATTGCTGGCCTGTACGCAGGCCAAGGGCATCTGCCTTGGTCATGGCTGCCTTTATTGTGTGGTAAATGGGCCTGCATCTGGCGGGTCCTCGGGCAATATGGACAGACTGATGGCACGGGATTTTGGCATCATGGCAATAATCCGTCTCTGTTGTCTGGATTCGAGAGTTCTTATTCAGCTCTTCCCAAGAGCCGGTCCAATGCTGGATTCCCCGCACCCGACTCGCAGGCTGGGTGGGGCTTGTGTCCTCCCAGAACACGTTTAGGAGGAAGAGCAGATGGGCAGAGAGGTTGTCTGGGGCTTCTAGTGGGGGTCCACTCCCAAGTAAAAAACAGCGGGTCCCCAAAGCAGGGTAAGGCCAGGAAAAAAAAGGGTTGACTTTTCAGAGGCAGCTTCTTTGTTTGATGCAAGATTTTTGACACCAGAGGTTGCCGACATGAAATCCGTATGGAATGTGATCAAAAAAAAAAAAAAAAAAAAGAAAGAAAGAAATGCATATGGAATGTGAAAACAACTTCAAAGACCCATGGTGTGAGTGGTCGGCTACAGGCTACTTTCTGCAGGAAGGTATTTCTCTTCAGAGAGCACACAGCTTCCCCCACAAAGATCTGTGAATCCCTCCGTCCCCTAGACTTGGAAGCACAGAATCCTTTGCATGACAAACTCGCATTTTCTGTACGGTTCTTGCTTGAAAAGTCTCGGGCACTCCCACGTGTAGATGCACACTCACACATGCACTCTGAGAAGTAGCAAGACCAGGGACACATGCCCCGAGGGTCTTGAGCTTCACTTTCCATCCTGTAAACAAGTCAACATGGGTAGACTGATGGAATTCATGAAAAACACACCATTTCCTTAGGAGATGAGGTGCAAAAGGGTCATCGGTGAGTCAACCAGAAGAAAGTCCATTCTTGGGTGCAGAATTCCAAGCCTTTGGCAGTGATGGGGAGGTCTGTGCATCTCGGGTCCAACATTACCCCTGAGTGCACCACGCTGGTAGGGAAGTCCACCCCTCAGTGTGTGGTACTGTGGGGGGGTGGGGGTGGCCGGCCATACTTTGTGCAGCCAGAATGAGCTCTGGGGCTCGCGTGATGTCATGGGGAGGCATGAGGGATGGGTGTGGACACAGGGAATCTTCTGTCACCTTTATATAGCCCCTCGCAGCAAAAGGGACCCAGAGAAGTCCATCCAATTTTGCTAAAGTTACCTTTTCTAAACATACCCAAACTCTTAAAAAGACATCGCATTAGTAGAGGTCACCCTTCACTCTTCTTCCACGGAGATCACGTGCCTCACTGTCCTAAATTTAACGTTTCTAGAAAACGTTCTGTGACCCTGTGGCCCACGCTGTTCAAGTGACAAGAAGCATGACAGGTTGATGGCCATGAGGTTGTTGGGTTGAACCGTTGGCCATGCCCTTGAGTGACAGGAAGGCACGGCGTGGGCAAGTGTCTCAGTCTCTGCAAGCTACAGAATCACTCTGTTTAAAGCAGGGCTGGTTCCATTTCTGTGAGTGCCTACAAAAGTCGAACGCACAGACACAGCAAGTGGAATGCTGGTTGCCCTTGGCTGGGAGAAGGGGACGTGGGGAGCTGGGGGTCAATGGGGGCAGAGTTTCAGGTCCACAGGAGGGATGTGTTCTAGGAGATGTGCTGTACAACATGGCGCCTCTGGTGACCATTACCGCATGCTGCACTTACAGCGTCCGATCTCATGTGTTCTTACCCCCAAAAGACAAGCAGAGATGCAAACAAAAAAGCCAAGGAAACACAAGGACGTCCTGGGATGTGTTGGTCATGTCTTTTCCCTGGTGCTGTGGGTGTTTGCGAACATCCACACCTCGTCAAATGGCACACACCAAGCATGTGCGCTTCTTTGTATATCGCTGACGCCTTGATAAACCTGGTTGGGAGAACAGGGCTGGCAGAGGACCCCCACGCCCCGGTTGGATGCCGCTGTCCTTGCCGAGTGCCCATGAGATTTTGTTTGGAGCGTCTTCCTCTGCCGCAGTGATCAGTTGATCATAAACAAATGTGCCAACTTGTGAAAAACACCTTCCTTTTCACGCGGGTCCCGCTGACCTTTTTGCCTCTGCTCATGCTTCTCCATGGTTGCACAGAACCTAGGGTGACTGTAATGGTGAGGACGTTTTCTCTGTTCCTCAGATTTTCTCTGTCCTAGCTTGGAGGGAAGATCCAGATGCACGCAGAAAGGGTCTACACTTTGTGGTGTTTCCACACTGTGTTCTGTTCTGTTTCCTTCCTACGATTATGAACAGTGCTCTAGGATTCTGCCTCCTTAAACATTCTCTCTAAAGGGGGTCTTTGCCGCCCATGTTCTTCCTGTTTTGTAGAGTGCTTTTTGGGAGAGCCCCATGTCTCTGGATTCTAAGTGAGTTGATTAGACGATTTCCATCCATGGCACCAAAGTCTTGATGCGAAGGTACAGCCAGGGGTATGGACTTATGTTTTACTCCGTGAGTCTTTCTCTCCGGGTAGGACCACTTAGAAAAGTATGCTTTTCTAAGGCTTTAAGACATTTACAACCACACCCGAAAAATGTGTCTTAAACTCTTCATCCTCCCAACTATGACAACATTGACTTTTATGAAAATAGCATCAATCCCTGCCCACCCTTTTATTATCATTCCATATATTGAAAGTTACACTCAACATCCTTTTTTATCCATTGCCCATCACTGACTTTTTATCTCTCCTAACCATAGATCTTTAGACAACCATACAATTTTAAAGTTTAAAGGAACATTGGAGATAATTTTGATAGCAAATTGAAATGTCTGTAACCAGGTATGTTAGTCTTCCTAATGTTGTCAGAAATTACTGTAAACTGGGTGCTAAGACCAAAAGAGATTTGTTGTCTCCCAGCTGGGCAGACCACGTGTCTGAGATTCAGGTGGGGCAGGGCTGCTGAGATCCAGGCAGGGCAGGGCTGCTGAGATCCAGGCAGGGCAGGGCTGCTGAGAACCAGGTGGGGCAGGGCTGCTGAGATCCAGGCGGGGCAGGGCTGCTGAGAACCAGGTGGGGCAGGGCTGCTGAGATCCAGGCAGGGCAGGGCTGCTGAGATCCAGGCAGGGCAGGGCTGCTGAGAACCAGGCGGGGCAGGGCTGTGCTCCCTCCTGAGGCTCCAGGGGAGGCTCCTTCCTCCTTCCAGCTTCCAGGGCTCAGTCATCCCTGGCCTGGTGGCGCGTCCCTCCCACCTCTGCCTCTGTCCTCACGTGGCTTCTCCTCCGTGTCTGTGTCTCTTCTTCTGTCTCTCCTAAGGACACCTGTCACCAGATTTAGGGCCACTCTGATCCAGGAGGAGCTCTTTTCCAGATCCTTCACTTTGTCACATCTGCAAAGGTCCTGTTTGCAAATAGGATTCCATTCATGGGTTCTGAGTGTTGACACACGGACACATCTTTATGGGGATACTTCAACTATTATTCAACAGTTTGTGGGTTCTGGTCACATGGCAGCTGCTGGTTGGCCTTTGATGGGGTGGGCCCGAATACTTAGGTCTCATAGTGGATCCTGTGGTCCAATGGGTAGGGAATCAGAACCCTGGTGCCCCCTATGCATGAATCTGCCCATGCAGATGTGGCCTTGGGGCACACATGCTCTGATTGAGAACTTAGGGTCTTACAGGGAACAAGGGCACCTCCTTTGTGATGAATGAGGAAAGCTTTGCTTACCCGACAAATGCACAGCTGGGAAAACCACTCAATTGGCTCTGCCGCCCCCAGGACGCATCCACCCTCTGTTCTTGGCCCTGTCTGAAGAAAGGCTCAGCATTTTTACAAGCCAGTCACATATTCCCTGAATGTATCACATAAGAACTTTGGAAACAGGCCAAGAAAAAAATTGCTTCCTAAAGTATCTGGAAAAATTTTACTTCCAAAGTAGAGGCAATGATGTTTTTTTTAAAAAAAAAAAGAGAGAGAGAGAAAGAAAATCCAGAAATGAGGATTATCTGTGCACTGTGGCCAGATTTTATGTCCTGGAGAACATAAGTATTTTCGTACATGTCGAAGTCATACTGCCCTTTCTATGAAGGTTAACCTCCTTCTGCTCCCACGTGTTTATTATATCCCCCCAAGAGCTCATTTCCCCATTTTGAGTTTCTATAGATGCGAGAGAAAGAAATGTTTTACAAAGTGCATGTGGGCATTAAAAGCATGCGTTATATTATGAATGACAAGGCTTGAACGCATGCCAAGCCTGTCATTTCAACACCTAGACTGTCTTCCGCGGCCTCCTGTTCCAAGAAAGTGCCCCAAAATACACTGCATGAGGAATGGTGGTCTACACGTTGCTCAGTCTGAGAGCTCATTCTTTCAATAATAGGCTCATTCATTAAGACGACAGTTGATCCCATAATTACGCAACCACATCCCTACTAAGTGACAAGGACTGTTGGCGCCGGGAGATTCATTGCTATACTAAGAACTAAAGGTAATGGGGTCTCAGGAAAACAGGCGATTGTAAGAAGTAGTTAGGCTGGTCCTCCATCCTATGCTGGAAATACTTAAGGATGCCATCAGAGTTAAGACTCATTCTACTCCACTCTTTGGGGTTAAATTGTGTCTGCCACCCCCTCCAAAAGACACGTTGAAGTCCTAACTCGTGTCTCCTGTGAATATGACCTTATTTGGAAATAAGTTAAGGGAGTGCCCATACTTTCAAATGCACCTTGATACTTGTTTTCCGGAAGATTCTAACATCTAACATATAACATACTATGCACTAATTATGCGTTTGTCACTTCGACATGATGCCCAGCCACCGTGCGAGAATTTTTAGCGTCTGGATCGTGCTTCTGTCCTTGGTTTTATACTGTGGGGTTCCCAGAGGCAGCACTGCGTTGATCCATCCCATAGGTTGTCAGGGGACCTGCAAGAAGCATGATGAGAAGGGCACACCTTTCTAGAATGTCGGGCTCCTGATGCCATCACTCACTGCTCAGTGGGCAGTAGCTGTGACAGGGGCTGTGTTCGCTACTCGATGTATGTTCCATGGCCACTTGAGTGGCAGGTGTCATCAGCCCTGATCTTTAGATGATGTTCTGGGATGGTTAATTATATGTGTCAGCTTGACTGGGCTGCAGGGTGCTGAGACATTGGGCCAGGCATGATTCTGGATGTGTCTCTGAGGGTCTTTCTGCATGAGATTAGCATTCGATTCAGTGGACTGATGAAGCGGATGGTCCTCCCCGATGTGGGCAGGCCTCGTCTAATCACTTGAGGGCCAGAATGGAACAAAAAGGCTGATAGGAGAGACATTCCTCCTGCCTGACATCCTTCCAGCTGGGACATTGGCTTTTTCTTGTTTTCGGACTTGATCTGCAATATCAGCTCTTCCTGGGTCTCGAGCTCGCTGCCTTTGGGCCGAGACTTACGCTGTCAGCTCCTGGTTCTCTGCCTTTGGACTCAAATTTGAATTTACACCACATTGGTTCTCCTGGGTCTCCAGCCTGCCTGCAGATCTTGACTGCTCGGTGTTTATGGTTGCATGAACCAGTTCCTTATAATAAATGCCTCCCCACGTGCACACACACACACACACACACACAGCCTCGGTGTTTATAGTTGCCCTACTGGTCTGTTTCTCTGAAGAACCCAGACTCACCCACCATCCAAACGCCCCACTGGCTCCCAGATGGCTTGACCCCAACCCAACCCTCCCTGCCACCCTTTCTCCCTCTGGGTTCCTTCCTTTCTTTGTTCCCCACAGTGGCTTAATCACCAGCGTCCCCAAGGGCACAGGCTGGGCACGTGCCACTCTGTGCTTGGCCTGCAGTCTTCCTGAGAACCTTTGCTGCAGCTCTTCCAGTGAAACTGGCCACATGTTCCTCACTTTGGTGCTTCCTGATGTTGCTTATGGCCCCAGGATGGTATGTCCTGCCCTGGCTTGTTTAATGAGGAAAGGCAATCTCTTCTTGGAGGTCTGGTTTCCTGGGTTCTGGGATGCTCATCATGTTGTTCCGGGATGCTCACTGCCTTATTCATCAGCGTGTCCTGCGATGGTCATTATCCTGTTCTGGCATGCTCATCTTCCTCTTTTGGGATGGTCAGCATCCTCTTTTGGGATGGCCATGGTCCTGCTCTGGGATGGTCATTGTCCTCTTCTGAGATGGTTGTTCTCCTGTGTCATTCATCTTTCTCTCAGATCTGGAGGGAAGTCCAATAGAAGAATGTACAGCCCCTGGTCCTCCAGAACCCATCTGAGAAAGGGAGTCTGAAAGCTCATCCTAACACCTGCCCATGGAGGGTCAAAGAAATGATCCCTAGATCCTTAGAGATGGGTGAGAGATATGGTAAGATGCCACTCCTTCATGTTATTGGTTAGGATGGCTGCGTTGGTTTCCCACACCTACTGTAACAACATCCACCCGACGGGGGCACTTAAAATAATGGAAAGTTATTTCCAAGTTCTGGGCACCGGAAGTCTGAAATCAGGATGGCGGCAGGGTTGGTTCCCTCTGAAGACTCTGGGGGAGGGTCCTTCCTTACCTCTTCCAGCCTCTGCTGGCTCTCAGCAATGCTTGGTGTTGCTTGTCTTGTGGACACATCACTCCATTCTCTGCCTCCACTTTGCCTTCTCTCTCTTGCATGTCTGTGTCCCTGTTCCTATGAGGACACCAATCATTGGATTTAAGACTCACCCCAATCAAGTAGGACTTCATCATATCTTCGTACACCGTCAGAGACCCCATTTCCCAAATACATTCTCATGCCCCAGTCTGGAGTGGACATATCTCCCTGGGGACCAGAGTTCAACCCAGTGCACCCAGGTCCTGAGCCGGAATCAGAGCGGACATTAGATCATTAGGCTCTTGACCTGCAAGTGCACAGTCAGCCTATTTCCAGGGCCTGCCACGTTCGTCATAAAGCCATCATCCTATTTAGATAATAAACAGCAGCCTTGCGGAGGATGCTGGCTTGCATTGTTCTTCCTTTCTGACAATTCTCTTTTGTACTTTGGTTTATGGCAGGAATAGACACATGCACACGCACACACGCACGCACAGGCACGCACGCCGGTGCAACTTACAATGCCTCAGCTACGTGCTGCATTCAGCCCCCGTGACCCTATAGAATTTGGGAAGAACACAGTCACGTGATCAGCTAATTCCGTCTTTTCCTCTGCATCAGAGGCACCTGTGAAGGAGGAGGAAGAAACTCTTTTCTTCTGTAAGGAAACAAGGCCCCAGGAAAATCGCCTTTTATTTGTGTTTCGGTGAAAACATTGTCATGACAATGGTGGCTATGGGCAAGTTAGTAAAAATCACAGAGAGGTAAATTTTACGTCCCGGGGGGAAACAGTGTGGATTCTTTTAAGACCCACTGAGCTATGACCTTCCTGGACTTCACATAGGCTAACAAACCAAAAAGCGAACAAACACACAAAACCAACATCATACAATACCTGAGGATTTTCGCCGCAGGGGTAGAAAGTGGGGACACACACAGGGCTTTCCAGCCAAATACAAATAGCTCGAGGAAGGAAGGAGAGCATTTTGGAAAATGCCAACCTTTTCTGCAGTGGAAGTAGGTCATTATTTTGTCGGTGCGGGCCCCGATACCTGAAGCGCAGAAAAGTATTTGAGAGTCATAGTGGGCACAATGCCACTTGGCTATTTGGGAGCTTATTCTTTGTATTGTGTGCATTATTACCTGCTGGAGATTGGAGAGCTTGCCTAGTGCCTGGAGATCACATTCCCACCTGGAGGTGCACACTGCCTGTACTCACACGGTCCCCTTTGAAACTTGCTCAGTATGTTCCACGACCATGCACTCAGCCGTCCTCATTGGGGTCAGCATCTTCTCAAGAAGATGCAGGTGCTGCCCTCTATTTTTGGAACACTCTGTTTATTTTTAAGTGAAACCAGATGTGGATATTTTAGAGCCAAGAATGCTCATCACCTGGAGGGATGGTGGGCTGTCACCTGGGCTGGACAGGTGCATGGGAGGGGCAGGTGCACAGACACAGGGAAGGTCTTTTTCTTCCCTACTCACTGCCCAGATCTCTCAGACTCGCTCTGCTTCATACGCTGGTTGGAAACCTCCTCGGGCTGAGGTGCCATTGATTTTTTTTCTCTCTGTCAGTGTCCCTTCCTCCCTGTCTTCATCCTCCTCCAACACTTTCCGGCCGGGTGCCCTGCTTTCAACATTTCCTCCTCCTAGGACTCGCTTCTCCCCACCTCACCTGTCAACATGCTACCTCTGTTTCCCACCAGACACCTCCGCCATGAAGTCACCCAGGGATCCTGGATGAAATCCGGCCCCTGTCTTCCATGTCTATTTACCTTTCCAGCGCACTTCTGCCGTGCGTCCAGCATCCTGCATCCTCCCATGGCCTGTGGACTCTGAAAGGACGCACCCCATCCATGCCATGCCAGGCACCTGGGAGCCCCTCAAAAGGGATCACATCTCGATGACTGCCTGGTGGCCAAGCCCTGGAGACCTCACCTTGAGATTCAGCTTCGTCCCCTTTCTGCCACCCCTGATAGTTTATATGTCCATGGAGACTCTGTCCAGCCACAACCTAATTTGACAGCTCCTCTTTAGAGCTGTCAGGTTTCAGATGGGGTGCCAAAGATTTCCTGCTCATAAGGCAAAGCAGTAGAGCTTGAAGGACTTTGCAAACCAGTTATTAAGTTGGGAGGAGGAGGAGGGGGCTGTCGTAATAAGGAGCAAGCCTCCACTGGGAGATATGCATGCCACTCAAGGTCAGCAGAAAGGACTTTGCATTTACCTGTGAGCCTAGAAGAACCAGGTGCACCATGCGGGATGAACGGGTGCCATGATTGAAATGTTGGAGCAGCAAATCTCTTTCTTTGCAGACAGCTGACTTTTGGTGGGGGTGTTCTGCATTCTAGTGCCGCTCAGACCCAGGCGGAGGGTGGCCTGAAGTCCTGGGGATGGGGGTGGGGAAGGAGAGAAGCTGAACCAAAGTTGGATCAAGTCAGGCGAGGAAGCGTCTTGCCCAAGACGGCTCAGGGGGTGCACACAGCTCATTCAGGAGCCTAGAAATGGGGATCAGAGGGAAGTCTGTGTCTGGCCAGGTTGGGCATCGTGAGTCTTGTCTAAGGGAGGTGGGCATGGGGGAAAATGTTTCCTGGAACACAAAAGGGGCGGGGGTTTTCTCTCCCATCAACGTCTTCCAGAAGCACAGGTGTTACGGACTGAATGTGTGTGTCTTCCAAAAATCAATGTGAGGAAGCCTTGACCCCCATTGGGAGGTTGTCAGCAGGTGGAGCTTTTAGGAGGTCGTTAGGGCTCCACGGGGCCATGAAGGTGGGACCCCCCCAACCCACAATGGGATTAGCGTCCTCATGAGAAGAAGAAGGAATTGGAGTTCTTTCTCCATCACATGAGGACCCAATGAGAAGATACTGTCCATGAACCAGGAAGCAGGTCCGCATCAGACACGACGTCTGCAGGTGCCTTCACCTTGGATGCCCAGCCTTCAGAACAATGAAAAATGATCTGTTATTTAAGCCATGCATTTGGGGGTGCCCTGTTACAGCCGCCCAGCCAAAAACAGCCAATCTCTGGAGTCCCTTATGAGGTCAGGAGATTATGCTCCCATGGGCAACGTATAAGAAGTATTTTGGCACTTGGAGAAACCCAAGACAGACCAGCTGTCTTGCATCTACTTCGTCCCACTCAGGGTGACCCCCGTAGCCTTGGGACCACCAAGACCCGAGCTCCACGCTGGCCTCCCCGAGTGTCCTTCGGGGCAGAACGCCATTGCCCTGCTTCTCATGTCCCTTTGGTAGAGATAGTCATAGGGGCCCAGGGACCCACCCGCCCTCAGACACACCAGTGGAGTTTGGCCAACTGCTGCCCACCTGCAGGCTCTATGGAGAGCAAGTAGGTCGAATGGGGAGAATCCTCTCCCCAGGACACGTCTGATTAACAGGCGTTCCTCAGAAGGATAGCGCATTGGCTCATTTCTTTGGAAACGGTTGGCACAACCACCCTGCCCTTTGCCTGTGGTTCTGCTGGACGTGTGCCCCACCTCCTGACAAAATTCCTCTTACATCCCAATCCGTTTACTGACCAGCTCTGAAAATGCAGCACTGGCGTGCTAAGTTTATTAATGGCCGGCGCGCACACTGATAAACGCATTGGGAAGTAGAGCATTTCCTCGCGCTCAAAGGGGGCCGTGGGTTTGCCTCCACGGAAGGAAATCAGACGCGGCGAAAAGCAGCGAGCTTCTCACGTGGTTTCGCTTTACAGAGAAGTCAATGTGCCTTTCAAAATATTCTTAAACAGTAAGCACATGTAAGCATTAGATCAAAACACATTATCTTCTTCGTTTTGTAGCAATGATTTGAATTTCAATGTGCCCTTAAATTTTTGTATTATAAATTATTTCATGCTTATGAAAGGCGTAGAGGAATAATATAATGAGCACGTGTGTACCTGCTGTGTCGTTTTACCTAATCTGCACATTTTGCTGCAGGAGTTTTAGATTGTGTGTGAGTTGTGTGTGAAATAAGATGTTTCGGATGCCATTTTCCTCTTGTATATCGCTCCCCAATTATTTAGTTATTCCATGGAAAAATGTTTCCATAGCTTAGGTCAGTATTGTTATGCACCGTTTAGCAATGCTTCATCTGTGCATTGACAGGATAGAAGGGAAAGATGCAGTTCTCCTGTTTTTTTGCACTTCTCAAATGATGCTTCAATTTAAAATTAATTATCTAAGGGAATAGCATCTCTGTGGCTCTCTGCTGAAGAATGCTCTTCTGGGAAAGCCTGGATTGTGGTGTTAGCAATTTATGGTGCTCGCTGGGGTGAGCTGTGCCGTTTGCTGATGGGGCACCTTGATCTGAGGGCTGCGCGGTGTCTGGGTGTTTGCAAAATGGCCATTTTCAGACCAGAAATTGGTCATGGGCATCTCCAGCAAACCTCCGAGTCAGGTCTCTGGGGACCAGGTGTGACTCTGCACCCACCTTCACTTTGCAGAGTCATGCACAGGATGGAGGATATGGCGAATAAAATTAATCCAGGATGTAGGCACAGAGCCCCGTGATCTCTTGATTAAATCCTGCATCCCGGTCATATGTTGATAATAACTGTAATCTCCTTAAGGGTTATTGAAATACAACTGGAGAGAATTATCCGCACTGGTTTTTGGTTTTTTTGTGTTTGCATACTGTCTGCTCTTTAGCCCACCTGCTTTCCACCCAAGCCTGGCCACCTGCAGTAGTCAACTCCTCATGATTCCCTGAGCCCCCACTGGGTTAAGGATCATTCATGTTGGGATTTCTCCATCTCATCCCAATTTGGGGGATCTCCTGGGTCCATCCCTCATCATCGCTTGGTGGCCCTGAGGGTTCTCTCAAGGATAGAAGACAGGAGGTTGAGTATTTTGGATTGGATATGGGGACAAGCTCTCAAGACAAACCCTTTGAACATATAGGAAAGAAAGAAAAATCACAGAAAGGTGGCATTTGAAACAAAACAAAAATGTCCCGGACAGTGTGTAGTCTCATGAATGATCTGCTACCCCTTCTGTTTCTCTTTTGTGTAATTGGGCAAGCAATCCATTCCAAAGGTGAAATAGACCTATAGGTTTTAATTTAACAGAGTAGGAAAATTGTATTGACGATGATTCCAGATTCCACACTGCAGCTTGACCATCCTACAAAAACCACTCAGTGGGTCTGGGGATGGCCTCAAAGATGCTCCATGATTATCTGAAGAAGCTATGGAGATACTTCTTCGCGTTCCAGCTACGTATCCGTGTGAGGTTGGATCTCGCTCAACACAAACAATATATTGCAACAGGCGGAATGCAGACGTCGATAGGAGAATCCAGCTGTCTTATCTTAAGCCCCACGTCTGCAAAAACGTAAGACATTCTGAATGTCCCAGTCTACGCCCAGAAGAGAGAGGTCATGTGTTCCATGTGTGGCCGCCGAGGAGACGTTTGGCTTCTGCTATCCACCTCTGCAACCCGTCTCTTGCCATGGGTTCTTCCTGTTGAAACAAGGCCAGCCTCAGCCACATACATGGTTGGAAAGGGAGGAATATTTTCAGATCATTGTGGGGGATCTCTGATGCTGCTCCAAACCCAACAAGGGGTGGTTTCGTAAAGGCGAGTTGCCACATGGAATCTGGAGTCTTTAGCAGACAGTGAGGTTTCTGTGATATGCAGCCGGGGCACCTGCCATGGTTTGTGATCACAGGGGTGGGTCACCCCATCTTTTGTTCAGGAGTAATTTCCCATAGTGAAGGAGGAAGTTCTAAGAACCCCTCAGGTGGCAGAGGGGATGACATTTTCAGGACTGGTCCCACAGATGTCACTGAGTAGTCTCTACATACCTCCGTTGTGTACAAGAGAGCAGCCAGCTCTGGAGTCTCTGCTCTTCTGGAGCTCCCAGCTGACATGACAGACCTGGGGTCCCCTCCCCATGACCTGTGTGCTGAGGCTATGCAGGTGGGATGCACCTGTGTAGGGTACGTGGGCTGGGTGCCTCCATCCCAGGCACACCTGTCCCACCCTGGACCCTGTATCTCTGCACCCGAGTTCGCACAGGAGGGATACAGCTATGAAGGGGATGTGGGCTCGGTGCTCCCATCCCAGGCAGACCTGTCATAGCCCGGACCCTACATCTCTCTGCCAAGCCCCCACACCTGCACAACAGCCCCCCCTGCCTGTCTTGTCTTTTGGAGGGAGCCTCTGCGGTTTGGACGTGATGCGCACAATGTACCTAGCACACATAGCGGACAGCCTGGTGCACCGTTGATGCCCCTCAAATGCTCACCGTTAGCATGACACAACACGGAGGTTGCTTCATGGGCCGCCATATGCAAACGCTTTTAGTTATTCCACATTTGACTCCTTGGGTGTGGCTTTTCCCACGGAAGAGAACCAGCATTCTTTACAGTTTTTTGCAAAGGTCTTACATTTCTGCAAACGTGCGGCTTAACAGAAGACCGCCAGATTCTCCTGTGGATGTCTGTATTCCGTGTGTTGCAGTATGTTTCTGTTGAGGAAGATCCAACCTCACACAGACATGTAGCTGCAAAAAGAAGGAGTGTTGTTTTGATAGCTTCTTCAGATAATTGTGGGTTATCTTTGATGCCATCCTCAGATGCACCCCCTCGTTGTTTTATGATGGCCAAGCTGCAACATCGAATCCGGAATCATCATCAATGAAATTTTCTTATTCTGCTCAGTTAAAATCAGTCGGTCTATTTATCATTTGGAATGGATCATCTGCCCATCGGTCTTTTGGAAAATATTGGTCCAGTGACTTACGGAGGGGCTTTTAAACAGTGACACATTTCATTATATGACATAAAAAAAAAATGCGTTTGTTAGTATAACCCCTGATCTTATCAGAGAAGTCTAGGTATTGGGAAACTGTTGCGCTCCTGGTACCACATACAAAGTTTTCCAGAATTCTGAATTTCTCTTGAAAGCTCAAATGTTGCTACTGATGGTAAATACTGTCATTTGTTGTCCTTGAAGTGACAAGCTCACTGTGTTTGTTTTCAAGAAAATGTCTGCCAGATATCCAACTCGCAATCACCATAGTTTGTCTATCAGTTGCTCTTCCAAGCAAAACTGGGGTTTCCTGAGGAAAAGCAGCCCGCTTAGCTTCCAACTGAAACAGCCTGCCAGCCACCGTGTGTCACTGCATGGTAGATGCGCTTTCTGTATACTTTCCGTTTTCTCACATAGGAGGACATTACACATGTGTACAGTTGACCCTTGAACAATACGGAGGGGGCTTATAGTATCACAGTGAAAATAGTCCAGACCACATGGACCTCCCACCACCTTCCACCTGAGGCCGTGAGGCCCCGCTTGGAGAAACTGCTGATCTAATGAACAGAACGTTTTGGTTCAACATGACCGATGGTCATCATGGCGGACAAACATCGGCACCCCCGTCTGCTTACGGGCACCAGGAAGACATGCTCCCTGGGAGGACACGATCCTGGCGACTGCCTCTGGCTATCGCCTTGTCCTTGGGTTCCATGAGCGTTGGCCTTCCCCTTTGGCATTAGCTTTGTTGTACCACGGACAAGTACCCAACGTTGGCTTGAGTGATGCAGTACTTCCTTCTTGAGTCTGATCTTGTCATTGTTTAATTTTTTTCCACCACCAGAAGCTGGGTGCTTCCAAGGATTACATTTGGTGTTAGGGACTTTGCTCCAGGGACCTTCACCTGTAGCACCAATGGGCTTTTGTCTTACTTTCCTGAGCTGTGTGGTGTGTGTCCCCGTGATGGCCTGGGAGTTTGGTCTGCACTGTCGTCTTATGGCTGGGCTTTGGGCTACATGGTGGAAAGACCTCATTGGCCCTTCATCTCCCCCGATGCCTCGGCCATCGACAGTATGCCCAGTTGGGGCATTTGCTTACACTGAGTAGCTTCTAGGATGTTTCTCGTCTTGCTGGTCTGTGACTGCCTGTCCGTCCCCCCCTACACCATTGCGCAGGTACGTTATCGAGCTGGTGGATACCGACTCACGACCACATCCAGGGTGAATGCATTGCTATTGGGCCATGTGCCTGCAGGTTCCACTAGTGTCTGTTCTTCCAACTGGGAAGCGTAGTCACCATTCCTATGTCCCCTCCCATGTGCATTTTGTTCCACTCAACGCCTTAGGTGCGCCTAATATGCAGCTTCTCAAATTTTGGTTGGCTGTCTAATTCTTACCGGAAAAACCCAAAACAAACAAACAAACAAAAAAACCCTAAGTACATGTATCCTAAATAACACATGATAATCTGGACTGAGTCTCAGAGTAAAAGGGATTTAACTTGCAGGCTTAAGGCACCTACCAGAGACCCATCACATTCTTTGAAATTTCCCCAGGCAACTGGGGACTCCGGAGGGCCTTTCTGGTTCCTGGCTCCCCAGCCATGCCTCCGTCTGCGCTCAGCCACCAATCCACTGAGTCAGCGTGTGCTGGAGCTTTTGCAAAGTCATGGTCTGCAGTTGCACAGAGTAAGAGAAATCATTGACTTGAGTATTTCAGAATGAGAACTGACAGGTGTCACTCAGAACTAATGTCCCCGATGAGGACCTGGATCCAGAATGCACATCAAGCGTCAGGCATTTTTCCAGAAGTTAGGCTCTGCTCTTGGACTCAAAATGCATGCACGAAACCAGTGCAGAGTCTCCACAAACTGTACAATGTCCTGAAATTCGGAGGCACCCCAGGTTCAGTGGCTGGAGGATGGTGGTGCTTCCCAATGAGAAGGGCTTGGTCCAAGCTGACTGTGGTTTTCTGTTATCATCATGCACCGTTCACTGCAGAGCTGCCGGGGTGCCCTGGGGCATATTTTAGGATGCTGACAGTTGTGAAATTTCTAGAATCAGAATTAGTCATGGCACTCAGTCAACCCTTGCAAGGATGTTGCCTGTGAAAAGGTCACTTAGGTGGCCAACAGATACAGCCTGTACATCCCCACCAGATGTGAACAAACCAAGAAAGGGAGTGACTTGAAGCTGTCTGCCCCTCAGAAGATGTTGCTCTCTCGGTTTTTTTTTTTTTTTTTTTTTTAATACCGAGGACACAAGATTAAGGATGAGCAGGAGCCTCAGTCACGGGATGATGACCATGAGACTTTGCAGTTTGAGGTGCCCCCCGAAGTCCCCTTTACACAAAATTATATGGGTAGCATGGATTGTAAGGGTAGACATTTTGCAGAGGCAAAAATATTCTGGTGTCTCTACAACAGTATTTTTGCAGAAACCAGTATTGATAAAGTTCTGTGTACTGAGGACTGCATCAACTCAACTTTGCACGTGAATTGCAAACTTAAGAAGAAGGAGGAGGAGGAGGGGGAGGAGGGGGAGGAGGGGGAGGAGGAGGAGGGAAAGAAAGAAAGAAAGAAAGAAAGAAAGAAGGAAGGAAGGAAGGAAGGAAGGAAGGAAGGAAGGAAGGAAGGAAGGAAGGAAGGAAGGAAAGGAAGGAAGGAAGGAAGGAAGAGAGAGAGAGAGAGAGAGAGAAAGAAAGAAAAAGAAAGAAAGAAAGAAAGAAAGAAAGAAAGAGAAAAGAAAGAAAGAAAGAAAGAAAGAAGGAAGAAAGAAAGGAAGGAAGGAAGGAAGGAAGGAAGGAAGGAAGGAAGGAAGGAAGGAAGGAAGAAAGAAAAGAAAAGAAAAGGAAAGAAAGAAAGAAAGAAACTCACATCTCAGCCAGGTGTCGTATGATCTTGGAACTTGAGAACCACGCAGACTCTTCGCATGACCTTTTCTCTTCATGGAAAGAGAGGAACCTGCCTTCACCATGGCTGCTATTCTTGGTGATAGGGGAAGATGATTACGACAATGTCGTAATCCTTACCCAGGTCCTTACCCAATGTCCTTACCCAGGTACTTGCCCCGGAGAACCCATGCCTCCAGCCCTGGTTACAACTCTTTTAACAGGGTTATGCATTTATAAGGTTGGTTAGTCTGAGTTTGGGGTGCTGTCTGTGACCTTGGAAAAGAGAGTTAAAGCAAGCCTCTATGTGTGCTGTGTCCTGCCACACACATGTGGGATTATATTGACCTGGATTCTCTGTGTCCTCACCAAGAAGAACTGAGGAATCAGGAGGAAGATAGAAAATGTGGTGTGTTTCCTACTAATATTTATGTAAGTCACCCTGATGACACTGGACATTTGTCCCCTGACTGTTATCGCTTCCAAAAATTGATGCTGTAATAAGGATTTAGGGAGCATCCCCTCTTTTTCTAGAGTACCCTTGCAACAGAAATGTAAGAACACCATTGGGGTTGACACCATCTTGCAGAAAAATCCCAAGCCATTTGGAAAAATAAAAAAGGCAAACTTCCCTGTAGACCGTGGTGGTGATTCTGGGTGTCTTCATAACTCCTGGGGTTTAATGTAAGGACAGAGATTAAGGGGGAAAGTGACAAGGAGGGTTTACCCCATGGCGTTCTGGACAGGTTGCTGCTGAGCCTCAAGCAGGATGTATTTAAGTCAAAGAGTATTGTGGTAAAAACGGAGTAAAAATCCTGTGTCCGTGTGGTTTGGGGTGCATGTGGTGGGTGGGGGGAAGAGGGATGCCAGGGGTCCGCACGCTCCAAACTAAATGAGCTTGTCAAAGCTACTGGTTCATCTACAAGTTAAACAGGTGCATGAATGTATCAAGGTAGGAGTTTAACAAAAATGTTGGACATGTGAGTCACCATATGAGAAGCAATTCCTGTCCTTGGCATTTGCACAGGACAGCTGAAAACAGGTGTCCAAACAAAGCCATGCACACACACTTTTGTGGCAGGATGATGCACAACAGCCAAAGCACAGAAGCCCAAGCGCCCATCAGCGGAGCAATGGGTGAGCAGAATGTGGGCCATCCACACATGATGGTATTCTACTCAGCCACTAAAAGGCACGAAGCACCATCATACGCTACAATGTGGACGAGCATTGAAAACGTATTGGGTTCCATATAGATTCAGTGCTCAGTGTCACTTCATTGTTAAAATTTAACAGTGCTTTTAAAAATGACTATTTTCTTTGTAATAACAGCTTTACTGATATATAATTATATATTATAAAGTTCAGTTATTTTTAATATGTTTGCTAAGTTCGGAATACACTCATGTCCCCCAAAAAGGAACCCCATGTCCATTTGCAGTCAATGCCCCATTAACCCACCCGCTCCCTAGCACCTGGAGATCTGCTTTCTGCCTCTGTGGATTTGCCTGTTCTGGACATTTCATAGCAGTGCAGTTATACAGCTTGTTGCCTTTTGTGACTGGCTTTTCTCACTTAACATAATTTTCCAGATTCATCCACATTGTAGCCCGTGTCGAGCCCCCTTCCTTTTTACGGCTGTAGGGTATTCCATTGCATGGGTGGATCACATTTGTTTCTTCGATCATCCATGGATAGACATTTCAATTCTTTCCACTTTAAAGAATTTACTTAAAAATGGTATATTCCGTTATGTGCATTTTAGCACACAAAACCAGTAAGCTAAGTTCTGAGAGCTTTCTGCGTACCGGCGACTTACAACATGAGAAGTTTCACACCACAGTGACTCTTTGTGGCAGACACTTTTATTACCCTTATGTCATAGATGAGGAATGGAGGTATTGATAAACCAAGGAGCTCACAATGCCCTCACAATGGGTGGTGAATGCTGGGCTGGGATTGGAACCACGCATCTTCATACTCCCCAGTGAGACATCCCCACTCCTCTGCAAACAGGAGGCACTGTATCTATGAACTGCTTCGTAGCACACCGATATTACTATCATCATAACCTCAAGAATGGGGCTTGGTCCCAATAGGCCAGACCATGAATGGACGTGCAGTTCAGATGGTAGAATGTTCCAGAAGGGGTGAACCTTGGGCCCAAATGGCCAGACCATGGGTATCAATAGGCCAGACTATGAAGGGACAGGAGTTGAGATGGTAGAATGTTCCAGGATGAAGGATGACATAGCACCTTCATAAAAGGTGAGGGATTAGGGCATGTTACTGGGTTCCTGTGAGAGGGACTCTGCAGGTAGAGTTGCCATGCATCATGGCGGGTGTTGGTCGCTCGTAATGGAGAAGCTTCCAGAAGGCCGTGAACAACACCTGTTTTCAGTGGGATGTGTTGAGGGCAACACGTGTTGGGTGGAGGAGGGTTTCCTGAAACCTCTCCTGCCACTTCTTTTCTCTTCCCTTCCTCCTTCCTTGATTGCTTCCTGGAAGGGACAGATGTCCCAGAGTCCTGGGCACCCTCCCACTTGCATTCCAGGACATGTCCTCCTGGCTTCTGACACCTAGAGTCTGCTCTGAGTTGTGGTGAGGACAGCCCGATCTGAGCCTCACTCATGTAGGAACTGGGGCCAAGTCACATCCCTCAGTTTCCCCATCTGTGAACCCTCAGGGTGGCTTTGAGGATCATAGGGGAACATTGACCTGAAAAGTTTCTGTGGCATTCAAAGTGCCCTTTGTAGACTAGCTATCTTCATGATCAGAGTGTATTACATATGCCTATCTACAGAGGAATCCTCTGGAAGGTTAGCACATTTCTATTGCTGACTGAAAGCTGGATCCAAAGATACGGCAAATCATAGTTTGCTTTGTAAAATGTACTTCTGGATTCTGTAATATCCACAGAACATGTTTGGAAATATGAATATTTTATATACGTTAATATTTGTAAACCAGTGTTTCTCAACATCAGCACTACTGACATTTGGGGCTGGATGACTCTCTAATGTGGGGTGTCCTGTGCACTGTAGGGTATTGAGCAGTGTCTCTGGTCTCCACCCACTTCATGCCAGGAGCACTTCCTCCCTCCAAGACATAACAAACAAAAATGTGTCCAGATATTGACACATGTCCTTAGGACGGCAAAATTTCTCCCACTTCAGAACCAGCGTGAGATAGATAGATAGATAGATAGATAGATAGATAGATAGATAGTTAGTTAACAGATACAGATGGACATATGGATGGATGGACAGACAAATGGATGGAGATGATAGATGATAGATGGATAGATGACATACATACAGACATATATACACAGACGGTTGATATAGATAGACAGATAGATAGAGAGATAGATAGATAGATAGATAGATAGATAGTTAGTTAACAGATACAGATGGACATATGGATGGATGGACAGACAAATGGATGGAGATGATAGATGATAGATGGATAGATGACATACATACAGACATATATACACAGACGGTTGATATAGATAGACAGATAGATAGATAGATAATAGGTAGATATAAATGGACAAATGGATAGATAAATGGATGGGTGGATGGATGGATGGATGGATGGATGGATGGGTAGGTAGATAGATGATAGATAGATGATAGATAGCTAACAGATAGATACAGATAGACATATGGATAGTTGGATGGATGGATGGATGGTTAGAGATGATAGATGGATAGATACATAGATGATTGATACATGGATGATAGATAAATAGAGGTAAGAATAGATGGATAGATGGATGGGTGGATAAATATGATGGATGGGAAGGAAGGAAGGAAGGAAGGAAGGAAGGAAAGGAAGGAAGGAAGGAAGGAAGGAAAGGAAGGAAGGAAGGAAGGAAGGAAGGAAGGAAGGAAGGAAGGAAGGAAGGAAGGAAGGAAGGAAGGAAGGAAGGAAGGAAGGAAAGGAAGGAAGGAAGGAAAGGAAGGAAGGAAGGAAGGAAGGAAGGAAGGAAGGAAGGAAGGAAGGAAGGAAGGAAGGAAGGAAGGAAAGGAAGGAAGGAAGGAAGGAAGGAAGGAAGGAAGGAAGGAAGGAAGGAAGGAAGGAAGGAAGGAAGGAAGGAAGGAAGGAAGGAAGGAAGGAAGGAAGGAAGGAAGGAAGGAAGGAAGGAAGGAAGGAAGGAAGGAAGGAAGGAAGGAAGGAAGGAAGGAAGGAAGGAAGGAAGGAAGGAAGGAAGGAAGGAAGGAAGGAAGGAAGGAAGGAAGGAAGGAAGGAAGGAAGGAAGGAAGGAAGGAAGGAAGGAAAGGAAGGAAGGAAGGAAGGAAGGAAGGAAGGAAGGAAGGAAGGAAGGAAGGAAGGAAGGAAGGAAGGAAGGAAAGGAAGGAAGGAAGGAAGGAAGGAAGGAAGGAAGGAAGGAAGGAAGGAAGGAAGGAAGGAAGGAAGGAAGGAAGGAAGGAAGGAAAAGAATATAGTCAGAATATCTATGCTAAAGCAGAATTTCTCAGTCTTGGCTTTAGTGACATTTGGGGCTGGATAAATCTGTCACAGGATCTGTCCTGTGCATTGTAGGATATTGAGCATCAATCCTGGCCTCTGCACAATGGATGTCAGTTAGTGCAATCTCCCTTCCCCAGTTGTGACAACCAAAAATGTCTCCAGACTTGCCAACTGTTTCTTGGGGGAAGGGGGATTGCAGGATGGCCCCCGTTTGAGAACCACTGATACTGAGTCCAGTTCTTTGGAGCACGGCTACCATAAAACCGAATGGCTTGGACCCAAGGCCTGAACGCACCCTGAGGCTCTGGGAAGGGGGCTCCAGGCCAGTGCCCTGGGGAATATTTACACCTGCAGGTATCACATACAACAATTTACTTCCAGTTAGAGGCGGGACCTCTCCATCCCACTGAGCACTTACCCTTCACATCAACCCCCCTGTGTCTTGGGCCCTGGGCCAGTCATGTGGTGAGGACTTCTCCTGTACAACCCCATCCCTCCTAGAAATAGCTGCACATCTGAGACTGATCGGATGAGTGAGGACATGGGTGGCTCCTTGCCCCCCTCCCCCTCTGTGCAGATTTGTTCTTGTCCATAGAACGGTGATAAAAATGGCAGCATGATATCAAGATGTGAGGGGAGAGACCCCAAGATCGTAGCACCTGTGGTTGGATGTGTCTGTGCCATGAGTCACGCATCCTCCTTCTATTGCGGGAGACAGAGAATGACACCAGTGTCGCTGATGGATAGGTTCTTCCCTGGGAGCCTTCCATGGATGGGTGGGTGGACAGTCAATAAGAGCAAGGTGAGCTGTACCATCTGCACCTCCAAACCACAGCCTTGAAAACGAGTGATCCCAAGGAAACTCAGTTAAACAATATTTAAATTAAACCAACAACCACAACAACACCAGCCACAGTAGCACCAGCATGTCGACGGTGTCTTTGATGTTCTTCCTTCTGTAGATTCTTGTGCCCACCTGCAGCCTTCCCTTCTTTGAACTTGGGGATGAATTTTGAAATTTCTTCTGATGGCATTAAAACATCAGAGTGTTTATTTTAAGCTATTTGCCAATGGTGTCGAGGATATGCTTGCATGGTCCGTTGTCATCACTCATATAATCCCATCTTTTTTGATATGTGGTCCCAGTAAGCATCATTAACTGAAGCACGTATTATGGACCCGGCGTTTCTCCTAGAGGAGAAAATTAAGCACTAATTGAAGAAAGAATTAGAGTCTCTGAATTCACAAAAATGCAGCCACCCTCTGTAATTAATCTTTGAAGGAAAGAAAATTAAATGCTTTGCCACCGGGTGAACATCTCTTAGCATTTTTATTAGACTTTGCATTTTCTGGCTCTTCAGTTGAAAGTGCCTCTCATCAGCCCGTCAATCAAAAGTACTTATCCAGCTCTGCTTTGTCATTCTTGAATGATGCTCTGTCCTTTTTAGGGATGGGATGGGAAGACACCAAGAAGAGTGGATAGAGCTTGGTGTGCACCCATGAGGGCACCTCATCTGGGGTGAATTGACTCAACCTCAGTTCCCTGTTCACCCCTCGTGGTAGTTGGGCATTTTTCGTCCCTCATTAAAAATTCAATCTCTAACTCCATGAACATTGAAAGGATTTTTAAATATCTCAGTAAACCAGATTAGCATCCCTATAAAACCATCGTAAATGATAGTACATTCTATAACGCATATAGAGCATAAGCTGCTACAATTATCATCGTTAGGATTACTAGTGGTCTTTTTTTTTTTTTAAAGATTTTATTTATTTGACAGAGAGAGACACAGCGAGAGAGGGAACACAAGCAGGGGGAGTGGGAGAGGGAGAAGCAGGCTTCCCGCAGAGCGGGGAGCCTGATGCGGGGCTCGATCCTAGGACCCTGGGATCGTGACCTGAGCCGAAGGCAGACGCTTAGCGACTGAGCCACCTAGGTGCCTCCAGAATTACTAGTGGTCTTTTAGAAAGTTCTATTAAAATGTGCATAGGAAATGTTCCCTTTGTAAGTCTTGCATTTTCTCTGACTAAATCCAGCACTACAACCAGCGTGTGGCAGAAGCTACAGGGCAGGGCCGTTGTTGTCTTCGTAACCCACTAAATGTGAGGGACCCATTCATGCCTGCCCCCAAATTCCAACTCCATCCTTCCCCTGAAGGTGCCATGAGACCTGGTATTCCTGATAGATAGATAGATAGATAGACAGATAGATAATTCTATATAATAATATAGATTTCCTATAGATAATTCATTTGGTCTTTAGTCATTCTACCATCAAATATCTACCTTTGGCCATGAGGGGGCAGAATATTAAGTTTTTGGCATTTAAAGAGCAGTAAGGATTTGTCTACATCCGCTAGTGGGTTTTAGGACAGTAAGCAACTAGGACATTCTCACCTGACTCAGTAAGAACCCAGCCATCTCAGCCGCCTGGTTTATAAACTCTTAAGCAACCACTGGGGTGAATGGTGATTCCAGGGTCATTATAGTTTCACGGCAGAGTCTGCCCTTTATCACCATTAAATTTCCAATATTTTTTTTACTTTGAATTTTTTTTTTCTCTGAAAATAATATTTTGACCCTGGATTTCTTTTAGTTTATATTCACCTGTAATCCCATTTTATGTTCAGCACAAATCACTCTTTTATTTATTTATTTATTTTTTGACAGACTGCATATTTACTTGTTGCTTTGAGGCTATGGGATAAGGTCCATAGTCCCTTGACTAGGCATGTTTCTCCCAATCACTTTCAAAAGATGTGCATTTGTGAGTGCTCTGTCCTCTTATTTAATATTTTCTATTGTGTGTGTGTGTGTGTGTGTGTATCTATGTGATTTTCTCCTTTCCTGACTTTTATGGTATGCTGTGTGTTTTGTTCCCATGGAGCCCCCATAGGTCATCACCCCAACTGCCTGGTAATTTTCGTGCCATTAGTTGAAACTGTCATAACTTCAGTCAAAGTTCTCATAAGCTACATTTCTCAATCGATCATTTTCAAGACTTGAACCATGACTATGGGCTCTGCTCTGTGAAGACATAGGAAGTCCCTAACTGCAAAATTCCACCAAACTTGTTCATGTTTTCAAGAACTTCTCTATGCCTCTAATAGTTTTAACAAATACAGCTGGTTTAGCAATGATGTTCCTTTCTCGAGAGGTATCGTGTTTCCCCTGCATTTCCTTCCCCCAGGTAGGTAGATGTGGTCCATGATTATTCAGTAACCCCAGATTTCCATGAATCCCTCATTCGATGCACTGCCCATCTTTGCCCAAAGGTGAGTTCTTGACTTGAGCATAACTCAGTGCTGGCAGGAGCACCTGAGCACATTTCATGGGAAACAGGAAATGACTGGTTTTCATTTCCCCGACACCTGGAGTATTGGACAGTGTCTCACTGTCCCACCTGAAGGATTTAGTCTCTTGGGTCTACAAGGAGTTGTTGACATCTTTTGTCATTCAAGACTCTGTGGATGTTTCTCTGCTCTTTAGTGAAATTTAACATTGGCAAAGAGGCATTCCAACCTTATTTGCTGTTGTCTTTGCCCTTTGTGCCCTGGATGCCCTTAGGATTGTCCAGCATTGAAGATCAACCACCTTATAGGATGTGGTCGCTGGCCATATGTGCAGTTAGAAACAATTTACATGGCTCACAGTCACTCTTGCCCTTGCAGATCTGAGTCTTTCTTTGCACAGACATTTGCATAAACTCTCTTTTTTTTTCCCTTAGTTCCTTTCTTCGGAGACACTGACTACCCTTGCGTCGAGTCCCCACTGTCTGTCTCCTGTCTCTGTGTCTCCATTTTCCCCTCTGTTGGTTTATCCCTTCACCTTTTTCTGCTGCATTCTGTGTTAAGCCTTCCCTCCATGTCATGGCCTCAATTCTTGGCAGTCTTGATTCTGATCCTTCTTCTGTCTGGTGCTGTCCCGGGTTCTCCAGAACACGGTTCCATAACCTCTCCCACGAATACCAGCAGGACCCTCAATCCCGTTACCTTACCCCTTCATCTCTTGGTGTCATTGAGATGGTGAAGGAATGGTCCTCAAAAGCTCGTTCTGTTCTCTCCCGCCTTCTGCAAACCTCCCCTTGAATTGATGCTCCTCATCCGTGTCTAACATAGTACTAGTATGTTCATGGTACCTGTTGTGACCACATACTTACATAGTGCATTCTGTTTCCTCTTTTGGTGTTTGCCCATTTTTTCTCATGGGTCCCAAGATTGTTTTCTCCCCCTGCATATAGGCAGTTTTTTTTAATGTGTTCTCTTTGCCCCTGAAGGATGTGGCTTGGTTCGGCCATCCAATGATGGTGGCAAGTAACAGTAGACAGTTGTCCAATGATGGCACCAGGCTAGAGTAGACAGCTGTGCAATGATGGTGGAAGGCCAGAGTAGACAGCTGTCTAGTGATGGCACCAGGTTAGAGTGGACAGCCATCTACTGATGGTGGCAGGCCAGAGTGGATGTTTAATGATGGCACCAGGCTAGAGTAGACAGCCATGCAATGATGGTGGATCATTTTTACCGCACAGCATTGCCTTCCAGGACACATTATTCATCTTCATCCTCATCACTGGGTCAGCAACCCCAGTATGGCTACGGCCCTGTGTTCCCTCATCTTCTGCTAGCACCATCTTGCTGGGGTCATGGACAGAAGACAGAACAGGGGCTCCCAAGAGGACTCCTGCCTTCCTTCCTGTCCCTACCCTGGTCTCTCTCCCACCTGGATACATCTTTCTTCTAAACTGAGGAATGTATGTGTGGGGGGGGGGGGGGGAGGACCTCTTAAGAAAAAAATTGACAAACTGGATGACCAATCTCCCCCTGAAATATTATTGTGTTTATTTTGCAACTCATTGAAGTATGACCCCAGGAGATGGATGATTTATTAGGGAATCCTTGTCCTAGGAATTATTTTGCAGACTTTGTGAATAAGTGGAACTTAGTGTCTCACTAGGTCGATGAGCACGTCTGAAATCCCCCAGGCTTTTCTTTATCTGCGCAACTCCGCTTGGTTATCAACGAGGCCAGCATCAGAGTTCACCCGGCCCCTTTGGGTTCCCTATGGATCCTGAATACACTTCTGCGGCTTTTTTGGGTATACCTTTGGCTCTGGGAGGTGGAAGATGGACCGTCAAGCTTGAGATTCCCTGAGATTTTGCTGGTTCAGGTGGCTGAATACCTTGTAGGAGGGATTGAAGTGTTAGGGCTCCATTTGGAGAGCTATTCTGAATCCCCGTGCTGGCCCTGTCTCTGCTTGTTCTTATTGACTTTGTGCCTGGAGTGACCCAAGGGAAATCCACCAGGTCCCTGCTGAGTCTTGCAGAGATGCCAAAATATGAGATTCTCACCCCAGAGAGGCTCCCACCCCGGTGAGTTCTCACAAGGCAGCCTGGAAGCAGCCCTCCAGAGCGGTGTCAGCACACAGCAGTGGGAGGTGATTTATAGCATCCTGGGTGGATCCTGCATATCACAGACTCAGGGATCTGACAGATCCATTGCAGAGTGCAATGCAGCTGCGGAAGGGTGAGTCAGCCCTCGGTGTCTGGGGCCATGGCCCCACGGGTAGGAAGGTGTTTTGACACCGCAGTTGATGGAGCATCTCAAGACAGCTCATGTCTTTGCAGACGGTCTTATAGGAGTTTTATTTTAAGCATAATCTGCTTCCTTGCCACCCATGTTTCTGTGACTCATTCCCACGATCTCCGTGGAGGAAGCAGGCATTACCCAGTTCCCTCACTTCCTGGTGTTCCCGAAACCATGCATTTTTGTGTTGAATGCCTCATGACACCATCTATTTTTCTTCAGAGTCATGGCCTCATTTAGGGACGGGTGATCCTCACAGTTGTGATGGAGGCTTCCCATTCTGCAGGTGACAAATGGCAAAGCAGGTCGAACAGAGTCTCTTGATGTTCATTTTAGCTCAGGTTCATGGTCTCCCACTGGGGCTTCGAGGGGACACACATGCACAGGTATTTGTCTAAGAGCAGGTGTCCTCCATGGCCCAGGAGACAGAGCCCAGAGGACAAAGCAGGTACAGAAGTACACCTTGGCCATGTTAACTGATCACGCTGAGCAGCCTCAACACTGGATGCTTAAGGCCATTGACTGGTAGCATCTTGGATGGGAGCTGGGGTGCCACAGTCTCCCCAAGGTGGCTTGGCAAAGGCCAGAGACAAAGCTGTCAATGCATTTCTTATGAGCAGTAATTTATATTCAAATACTTAATATGTGAATTACAAGTATTCTTATCTACTCATCAGAGCAGATGTGGAAAGTTAATCAGTCTCATTTTGAATTAAATTGTGTATTAGGGCATAAAAACTTTGATTTCTTTTTTAAAAAATGGCATTTAATTGTAGTAAGGACAGTTAACAGAAGATCTACCCTCTTAACACATTTTTAATGCACAATACCATATTGTTAGCTGCAGATATGCTGTTGTAGAGCAGATAATGTAGAACGTCTTCATCCCGAATGACTGACACTCTGTCCCTGCTGACCAGCATCTCCTCCCTTCCCTGTCCCCCTCCCCCAGCCCCTGGCAACACCATTCTACTTTCTATGGGTTTGACTATTTTATATAGAACATGAAAGTGGAATCATGCAATATTTGTCCTTCCATGAATGGCTTATTTCACTTAGCATCCTCCACGTTCACCCCTGTGGCTGATATGATATGATTTCCCTCCTTTTTAAGGCCGAGTAGTATTGCACTGTACATGTACACCGCCTTTTCTTCCTCCATCCATCCATCAGTGAGCATTCAGGTTGTTCTTAGGTCTTGGGTGTTGTGAGTAACGCCCCAATGAACACGGGCTGGACATCTCTTTGAGATCCTAATTTCCACCCTTTGGGTAAATACCAAGATGTGATGATACAGCTGTTCCATTTCTAATGTTTTGAGGACGTTTTATACTATTTTCCACATTAACATGTTTCTGTAGGCGACAGCTGGCCGTGGGACGAAGCTTCCACGTCCACTTGTGTTTTGATCCTGCTTCTTCCCATGCATTATCTGCATGTACCTCTTTCTTCTGTCTGGCAAGTCCTTCCTACATGTGACACACCTTTGAACTACTATTTTTTTTTTTTTTTGAGAGAGAGAGAAAGTAAGTAAAACCCATACAGCCAGAGTGAGTGTGTGAATGGCCCATGGTTGCAAAGGACCGACCCCAGTTGCAACCAGCCTAACCCACAAGACAGGTGCTTTTGCTTCTAAATCCATTCTACACCACACTTGATGTTCACTTCCCCTTTGGTGACCAGGATGGGAGTTCAGGCAGCTCCAGGATACCTGTTTCCAATCTCCAATGTCTACTTTTCCTGTAGATGAGCTGTATTCTCCCAGATGGGCTTCTCTTCTGTTCTGCTTCCTTTGTTCTGCCTCCAATGCTGAGAAACTGTGTTTTTCTCATTTGCACTCGGGCCATCCCACGGTAGTGTTCAGATTGGTCTAGTTTGGGTCCCACACCTGGTCCTGGGTTTGCATTGGGAGCATGGGGTGTCCTCATCATCAACTTTCCCAGAGCCCACAACAGGAGTGGGCGGATACAGGGAAGCAGCTCCCAGGGTGAAGCAGGAATGGAGGAGCAATCCTTGGGTGGGTAGAACCATGAAATCCACCAGCAATGGGAGCTGGTGGGGAGCTTACGGTCTAGTTGGGGACATATACCGCCATTTTGCACATGATACTGCAACATGGGTGGACTGCTCGTCTCTAGAAAGTAGAACTCCATTTGACGCAGGAAGACTCCTTGGGGCATTACATCCCTACCAAAGGGAGTGAGCAATGTGGGGTCCTGGGAGTTGTGATGGATTTATGGTGAGGTGAAGCCAGAGGAGGGTTGCAGAGGTGGTGGTCGGTGCTTGAGGTATCAGGAGATGAGGCTTCACAGCAGCATCAAGACAGCCGGCACGAAGGGAAGCCACAGGTGGGAAAACCAGGTGGGTGCGAGATACACTGATTTGCACAAAAAGGGGTCCCAGCCTGGGCTTTGGCTATAAGCTTGAGAGTCATTATCAGCTTATCCTAGAGATCAAGGCAGAAGTAGGGAGAAGATTTAAGAAGGTCAGTATAAAGGTGGCGGCCAACGAGGACCAGATCTGAGCCAAGGCATTGGTGGCCCAGAGAGAGAGGAGGGTCTCTGTAGGCCCTGCTGTGGGAACATGAGGGTGGAGTAGATGGTACCCAGGATGAATTCCATGATTCTTGCTTCAACAGTTTGATGGCGAGGAATGCTCTTCTCCAGCTCAAGAGGGACACCCACATCCGGGACGGAGCGTTGGGTATTGGAATACAATAGGCAAGACCCTAAGAACAGAAGCATCTGTCCAGGGAGGGAAGGAGGGCTGAGTAGGGAAGAAGGGCTGAGGGGGCAATCCGTGAAGGGCATCAACATACCGGGACAGGTCAGCTGATTCCACCTGACCCAGGAACATTGAAAGCCCACAGTCCCAACGATGGGGGCAACAGAGGCAGGTGACAGACTATCCCATTGACATTGCAGAATGACAATGCTTCAGGGAGCCGGGAGTCAGTTTGAAAAACGGTTGAACAGAGTGGGTTTCGGGTCTATCTTTGCTTTCTGAGCTGTGGCGTGGGATGCCATTTGGGGCATTGTCTCTGTCGTGGGCTGGATCATCTTTTCAAATATATGGTTCAAGAGTGAACATTGGCGTCTTCTGAAGGTTGCCACCATTTGGCATGCTGGGACCCTCGTTTTCAAGAGCCTCCTTATGTTGTTTTTATATCCCCAGTGCATGCTTTCCTGGGAATCACTGAATTTTTTGAATTATGAGATGGCGGGGGAGGCCAGATATGCCTTCCAAGGGACAAGTGAGAAGAACAGAGCCGTGTGGCTCCATTGGCAATGTGAGGAGTGGGTTGCATCACGGGACTGGGGCTTACTTTGGTCGTGCCCACTATCAGTGCCATGAGCTTGGGAGTTACGTAAGCTGTGAATGACTAGGAGCCAGTTTCTGCCAGAAGCCAACTGCTGTGTCTTGGGCCAGCCCAGGCATCTCTAAGATTCCAGGAGGAACACATAGCTCATGTGTTTGTCACCTGGTGAGTTCATCCGGTGACTGCTTTTATGCTTGGGGGCTCAGGAGAAGGGCCAAGCTGGCCCAAAGGCAGAGAGGGACCCGCCAGATGGGGACCGCCAGATGCCAGTCACCCTCCTGTGCAGGAGCTAGAAATAGAACCAGCCCCGGGTCAGCCAGTGCAGTGTCAGAGTGCGTACAGCCTGGTGAAGGTGAATCTGGGATGTTGGGGTGGTTGGCTTATGGCACAATGACAGAAGACACAGATCAGAGCTTTGACCCAGTGGCAACATGGTGTTCCTCTAGAGTGTTGGAATTCTCTCCTCAGCACTAATCGTCTGGCCCTGGAGTCTGCAAAGAGCCATCCCCGCTCACACCACCATCGATTTGGTGTGCATGACAAGAGTTGGAGCTCTAACTAGACCTCCGTGCCCAGAGGTTCGAGCTTCCAAATCATGCGCGGGTGTCCATCTATGAGGGGACAGATGAGGAACGTGAGCTGCATCCATAGGGTGGAATACTGTGTGTGGGAGCGTCCTACTGTGCTGTTGGCCTTAACCTGGAGCCCTCCACAAGATGTAATGTCCACGCAGAGGGCACGGGTCTCATGTGACCAACTGCAGGGCTACCCCGCATCCTGTTGTGCAAATTACATGGGCTGTTGTCCACCTGGTGCACCTGCTTCCTGAGAGTTCTGAGCTCCAGTAACAGGCAGGGAACGGGAGGTCTCGCATCTCCTGGAAACAGAGGGGCTGAGCACTCACTAATCAGTGGTGTTGGAGACAAAGCTGGGCACGCCAAGGTAAAATGCACACCATTCAGAGATTGTGTCTTGGTCATCCTGTGACCTGCATCACACAGAACGGTTCTATTACTTTAGAATGGCTGCAGGCTCTTCTTGCCACAACTCAGGTGTAGCATCTCCAACAGAGGACCCTAAAACCATGTTTTAATACTCCTCAAACCTTCATTACACACATTGGCATATAAGTAACGCTGCCCAGTTCCACGTGACACTTACATTTTTATCTCTACACAATCTGGTGTCATCATCCCCAATTTAACACCTACTTGTAAGGCTCACGTGTGCCAAGACCCAATGCTCAGGTGTCTCAAGCTCAATTTTGAATTTTCTTAAAGCGGGATATCTTCCTTGTCTAGAAATCAATTAACAGCCTGGCAAAGTCAGCTCTGTGTTTTGGTTTGTAAAAATATATATACGTGTATTTTTTTAATTGAAACTAGATTTTTTTTTTGTATAAGCAACCACTTTATTTCATTGCTTGGTTTGCTCCTTATACACTCACAGAATTGAAGATAATTAAATCACGTTACCTAGAAATAAAAGCCCAAGCATTTGAACAAGGCTGCTTGTATGCGAGGATGTATATGCAGGTGTGAAGCAGGTGATTACAAGTTTGTTGTCATGGTTTAACATAGGAAAAGCAACGAGGTGTTCACTTCAGGGGATATCAATTCCAATATTCGTGGTTTGAAATATGACCCTAATGACTGGACCTTCTGTTAAAATACTGCAGGAAATACTTAAGTAACCATATTAATACAGAATACAGGAGTGCTATGAAGTCAGTAGGCATGATCAAAAGCACTTTGATTTTTTAAATTACGTTGGTATACTTCTACATAATGACAGTCCTCCAACAATAGGGGTGGCTGTTGGAAACTGAAGTCAGGGCTGAGAAACCACCGAGGAACAGCCTCAGTTTGTTATGGATGCAGGGATTCCTCCCATCTGTGCCCCCTTTCTATAAGACGCCATGGCAATCACAGGAAAGATGGCGGCTTGCAGTGAGGTTGTCTTAAGATACAGGATTTGTTACTTTGCCATTATGGTGAGGCCACCAGGTCAGGACACAGGTGTCACTGAAAAGATTGTGGCTCACAGGTCCCAAAAGGAGGGGACATGCCACACCATGAGAGCCGCGTGGAGAAGCACCAAGTTTGGTCAGGACGCAGAGGGAGAGTGGGGACTGTGGAGAAGAGCCTTTCTTGTGGTTTCTGTGGGAGGGAACAGGGAAGGCAGGGTGAGCAGGCTTAGGATTGGCCAGTCTCATCAGCTCTGGGGCACAGGGCATTCCCTAGCTGTCTGGCACCTGCCCTGGGGAGCGGAAGGCTGGTGCACAGTAGCTCAGAGAATGGCAGCCCCGTAGGGATCAGAATTGGGATGTAGGCTCTGGATTGCTTGGCTTGCATTTAAAAGGAGAGTCATTTGCTCTCTCTAGGAATTGGCTAGTCCTGGGAGGGACCATCCCTCCAGGGTCAGCACGACCCTAGCTGTCAAGGCATCAGAATCCAAAAAATAAACATTGGACAGACTATGGAGATGATGAGAAGCCGATAGGATCTGGGATATATTTTGAATTTTCCAATTGAGTGGAGCATGGCAGAAATGCAGGACAGTGAAGGGACCCTGAGGCTTTTGTTCCAAGAAGCTGGAAAGATGAAGGTGGCATTGACTGAAGTGCAGAGGTTGATGCTCATGGTTCAGGAAGGAAAGATCCAGAGAAAGTTGGTTAAACTGTAGGACAAAAGAATTGTGAGCCTCAGCCTGAACAGTTGTTCATGTCTTTAATTAAGACTGTATTCGTTTCTTATGTCTGCCGTAACAAATCACAACAAACCAGGGGGCTTAAAACCACAGGAACTCATCCTCCCCCAGCTCTGGAGAGGAGAGTTTGAGATCCAGGAGGCTCCTGAGACCCAGGCGGGGCAGGGCAGCTGAGATCCAGGCGGGGCCGGGCCAGGCTCCCTCCAGAGCCTCCAGGGGAGGGTCCTTCCTGCCTCTTCCAGCTTCTGGGGCTCCAGGTGTCGGGCTTGTAGCCATGTCCCTCCCATTGCTGCCTCTGTTCTCACGTGGCTTCTCCTCTATGTCTGTGTCTCCTCCTCTGTATCTTACAAGGACACCTGTCAGTGGATTGGGGTCCACCCTGATCCAGGATGAGCTCATCTCAGATCCTTCACTTCATCACATCTGCAAAGACGTATTTCCAAATAAGGTCCCCTTCCCAAGTTCCAGGAGTTAGGACTTGGCCATATCATTTTGGGGACCCAATTCAACCCACTACTGAGGTCAAATAGTAAAAAACAGGAGGGGCATTGGGAGGGATGTAGCAACTGGGAGTTCTTGCAGAGTGAATGTTCATCCTGATTTTCATAAATCCTATTCAGTCCCATTTTGCTCCTTTTACCTCTGACAGGAGTGGTGACATTCTAAGTGCTATCCACATTTCAGCATTGACTTCCTGGCACCTTCCAGGGATCACAGTGTGATCCACCAGGGGTATTAATTCAGACTAAGTGGATTATAGAACAGCCCTGGGAACGTAGAGCTCCTCTGTGTTTTCACATGTCCCAGTCATTTTCCTAGAACCGGCTCCAACCTTTTTCCAAACTCACCAGGAGCCTCCCTGAGCTGGTGATACCTGTCACATGTCATTTCATTGCCGGGGCAGAAGAATCTGCCACGAATTACAACCACCCACTCTTTCCTGACTAACCTTCCAGCCAGGGCTGAGTCACCTCGGATCCAGATGAGAGTCAGAATAGAGAACACTGGCTGGTCCTCAAGGAGGATTTGCAGGGAAACAGAGACCCTGTGCCCGTCTTCCTCTGTGTCCCATGTCCACGGCTGGCCATGACTGCTACATGTCTTGGGATGTGGTCTTATCTGGTGGTTCCCAGTGTGGGGTTCCTGGACCAGTGGTATCAAACATCCACTGGGAATGTCTGAGAAATGCCACTTCTCAGGCCCCACCCCAGACCTGCGTGGGGCACAAAATTCTAGAGGTGAATCCCCCGACCTGCATTTCCACAACCCCTGCACCGACAGGTGACTCAGTATACCCTACAGTTTGAAAACCACCATTCTCCATCACACGTGTTCCTCTAGGGAGAACAGAATGTCTACTGACCGTCATTGGTATCAGGTCCATCCTAAGGCTGTGCATATATGAAACCTTATAAATTAATCCCCCGAAACCCCACAGACCTGATCTGAACGCTCCAGACAGTTGTGACAAAATGGATACAAGAGAAAACAGAATTCCCTCCTTATTCCTTATTGTGTTTCTCTGGAAACACAACCTGTTTTTGTTTGCTGAAAAGCAATTAACCTTGTTGCCCGATAAATGTTACCGCAGATGTCTGACATAACCAGGATGCATTATCCATAACAAAATGCTCTTTACCAAGAAAATCTGCAGGGGACTGTGGAGAAAGGGGACAGTGACTAAGGCTCCGTATCTCCAGATTAACCCTCTGACCAAGCAACAGCATAAGCATCTAAAGCAGCCAAGAAGGTTCCTCTTAAAAAAAAAAAAAAAAGCCAAGAACTCAGCACAGTATTAAAAACACTGCATTCTAGCTGGTGCAGCCACTCTGGAAAACAGTATGGCGGTTCCTCAAACAGCTGAAAATAGAGCTACCCTACGATCAGCAATTGCACTACTGGGTATTTACCCCAAAGATACAAATGTAGGGATCCGAAGGGGTACGTGCACCCCGATGTTTATAGCAGCAATGTCCACAATAGCCAAACTGTGGAAAGAGCCAAGATGTCCATCGACAGATGACTGGATAAAGAAGATGTGGTATATATATACAATGGAATATTATGCAGCCATCAAAAGGAATGAGATCTTGCCATTTGCAACGACGTGGATGGAACTGGAGGGTGTTATGCTGAGTGAAATAAGTCAATCAGAGAAAGACATGTATCATAGGACCTCACTGATATGAGGAATTCTTAATCTCAGGAACAAACTGAGGGTTGCTGGAGTGGTGGGGGGGTGGGAGGGATGGGGTGGCTGGGTGATAGACATTGGGGAGGGTATGTGCTATGGTGAGCGCTGTGAATTGTGCAAGACTGTTGAATCACAGATCTGTACTTCTGAAACAAATAATGCAACATATGTTAAGAAAAAAGAAAAAGAAGAAGATAGCAGGAGGGGAAGGATGAAGGGGAGTAAGTCGGAGGGGGAGATGAGCCATGAGAGACGATGGACTCTGAAAAACAAACTGAGGGTTCTAGAGGGGAGGGGGGTGGGGAGATGGGTTAGCCTGGTGATGGGTATTAAAGAGGGCACGTTCTGCGTGGAGCACTGGGTGTTATGCACAAACAATGAATATGGAACGCTACATCAAGAACATAATGATGTTATGTATGGTAATTAACATAACAATAAAAAATTTAAAAAAACCCACTTCATTCTGTGACTCACACCTACTTCAAGGGACCTGCCCTGGGTCCCTTTTCTGATGTCACCTAAGGAAATGAAAAATGGGAGCATGATAATAACAGAGACTATTTAGGGAGCTTTGGGGGTAAGCACAAATAAGATTACAAAATTAAATATGAATGGACCGAATTCTCTAAACAAATGGCACCAGAGTAAGTTAAAAAATTAAAGTCAAGGAAACGATTCCTTACAAAAAGTCGACTTAAGTCCAAATTTTGGTGCGGTTTATGATGGTAGTTCCTGGTCCAGTGCAGGACGTCTGGTTGTCCTGGATGTGTTAGGGATGCTGTGCACGTGCGCGTACGTGCACGGTCTTGGGAAAGGTGTGGACTCAAGGATTCACTTTGCCCAAAAAAGGTCTAGCATTGTCCCTGGCTCTTGAGAGGTCACCTCTAAGCTCTGGAGAAGTCCTGCCTCTGTTTACCTGGGGGCCTTGGGAGATGCCCAATAGCTTATGCTAACAGTGACACAGCGAGGGTCTTGTGCCATCAAGGGCCACGTGCTATCAGCCTGATCCCTGGAGGGACTGGAGACAAAGGTCCATGGTGCAGGTGGTCAGCCTCGTGTACGTGACTGACGCCCGTTACAAACCCTGTGCTTCACAACACAGGTGAGCTTCCCTCCATGGCAGTATTCCACGCATTTCGTATATCACTGCTGTGAGAATTAGACGTGTCCACAATCCACTGTAATACCCAGGATACTGGTATAGGAAAGTGCCTTCCTGGCCAAATCACGTGGAAATCGAAGCGCTCTACCGTGTTGGTGACCTGGAAGAGAACGTATTGTTGGATATTCTTGCTGGTTTTCAAAGGAGGAAGATCCAGGTGCCTCTACTGATGCATAAAATCGACACTCTGGTGACTTGGGGCTGCACCTCGATAGGCTGTCACCAAGTGGTGGTCATGTCCCAGAGAGAAGGGTCCAGCTAGCAGACATAAATTGTATTTCACATGCACACGGTGCTGTTGTTTCTTTGGTGCCCATGTGTGAGGCTCCAAGTGTTTGGTGTCATCTGTTTACCCAGAGTCCTGGCTAACACAGGGCAGCTAATCCCCACACGAGGTCACGCAGCCAATGCCTAATTTGTCCAATTAGCAACCTAGTTTAAAAAGCACTCCGAAAATACCACTGCAAGGCTATATTGCTTTTGCCCATCTCCCTCCTTCCTGGTACATTTCTCCAGAGTAATTTTTACTCAGTGCCTTTGCTTTCTTGGGAGCTGGTCGCTCCCTGGGGCTTCATTTTTATGGATGCCTTCAATCCATCAGTCTGTCCTTTCCCTCTCTGCCTTTCGTGACATCTTGCTTGTCACCTCCCCTAACAATCCATGATTCTTCTAACTAACAAAAACAGGAATTTCAGGGTGGAGGAAGTAGTTACTGAGCACTCAATATACGTTGGGCGTTATGCTAGGAACTTTGCACAGCTTGTTTCTAGAACATCCCAGAGGTGGGTACTATTCTTGGCTCCATTTCACACATGAGAAAACCAAGTTAAGGGGCCCAGCTTCCAAGTGTGGAAGCCTGGACCCCAACCCATGGGTGGACAGTTCCTGAGCCTTTTCTCTCATCTTCTAACCACATGGACCCCTCCATCATCACCTTGGGGTTCTTTGGCGGCACCTCTTCTACCTCCTCCTCTATATGTGCTGGATATTTTAGAGCCATTTAGGATGCCCCCTACCGTGTCCTTTCCTCCTCCCTCTAGTTCATACCCAAGGCTTCCCATCTTTCCTCTCTCTTGTTGACTTCCAAGTCTACACTTCCGCAATCAAAATGGCGCCCTCTTAGCTCATTGTGTGTGAACCGCCTCTTGCCCTTGGATTGTTCTGTCTTCTGTATCGGTTGTGGCTCGATGTGTCATCGGTATCAGGGAGAACCTTTTCTCTGGGACAGTAGGCACTAAGAGCTGGCTGCTGTGTGGTCCACAGATTACAAAGGATGTTGTTCGTATAAGATGGGCATGAGCCATTTGCTTGGTGGATTATAAGAAAGGCGTCCAGGAAAACCAAACCAAACAAAAAACTAATGGCAGCTTCCTTGGGGGTCTACAATTTGAAAGTCATATTAATGTCATTAAAAGGGTTGAATGTCAAGAATCGGAGCCAGTCTACTCTGTTTATATAACAAAAGAATGATGCTCTCCCAGGATTGTTCGCAACTTCCTAGGTTTACATTTCAAGTGATCTAATCAGTAGACAAGAGGGACAGTCAAGGCAGGCTGGGCTGATTCTAGCTTTCAGTAAATTCTCCACCCACAATTAATATTCCAAATGTGGGGAGTATGTATCTGTATCCACCTGTCATCCTGCTCATTGTTGGTGACTGTGGTGAGCTGCGCAGGGTGTCCGCAACCAGATTCCACAGCTGGGGCTCATGGTGTTGCTCTCGAGCGGACTTCCTTGGCTTTGCTGTCCCCACTGCCATTTTGTTGGGCTTCTTTGGCTTCGTTTTCCCCATTGCTGTCTTGGTGGACTTTCCTGGCTTAGCTGTTCCCAACACTGTCCTATTGGACTTCCTTAGCTTAGCTGTCTCCATCACCATCTTGTTGGATTTCCCTGGCTTTGCTGTCCCCACCACCATCTTGTTGTCCATTGGTCCAGCTTTGGAAACTCAGAGCTGCCTCAGTACTGCTGGGACAAGAGACCTGGAGAAAAGCCAACATGGCACTTGGACAGAAGACCCAGAGCATCATGGAAACTGTGATCTGTAGGCACGTCTTCATGAAATGACCTCTGGATCCCTTAAATGAAGTGTGAGCCCCACACATTTACCTGTGAGCCCCACACATTTACCTGGTATGAATGTGGGGCACCATACGCAGGCAAAATGTAGGTGCTCTGTTGGAAGAACACCATGCATCCTTAGTTTCTTTCCTTATTAGAAAGTGAGGGATGGGAAGGGAAGAATGTGTTGCACTTGGCATCCCTAAGTGGAACTCATCCTCCTTTGTGCAGAGTTCCATCTCTCAGATGACTCATGCTCTGCAGTCACCACCCAGAGGTCACAAAAAGAGAATAGGCTTCTGGCGACATAGCAGCCTTTGGGGTCCTTCATGACACCGCCTAAGGATTTTGAGCCTGAAAATCCATTTTGATGTGATTTATAAACCCATTCAAGCATATTTTCTGGGAGCCCTGACTCTGGGAGACATGGAGCAATGTGTATTCTGACTTCTGTTTTTCTCTAGAGTATACCTGAACGTCTACCCCGGTGTTGCTGAATGTGGCAGCATCTACTTACAGAGTCAGTGTCTGTCGCCGTGAGGACCCGTCATGGATCATCATTAGCTTTAAATTAGAAACAGGTGCAGAAGCAGGTTCTAAGGATAAATAGGATGAATGCAAGAAGCAAAGCCCCAACAAGTTGGTGTATGGCCTCCCTGCTAGAGAGCTCCGTGACACAGAAAGGCAAGAATACGATGTGTGCTTTGGAGCACTTTGGAGTGCTTGGCACCCACAAGGTTACTTAGCCCTGTGCCTTGACAAGACAGAGATTTAAAAACATCCTTGATAGCTTCTGTGCCGTGTCAGCTGAACACGCCAGAGCAGACACAAGACCCGACATGCACACCGTCCTGTATTTGCGGCATGGCTGTAAGCTGGGGAGGCCAACGTCTATCCTCGTGTCTCAGTGGTGGAAGCACTTACAACAGTAAGTGTTTGGCATGATTCCAGCGCTCCCACACTGGGTTTGCCGGACAGCTTTATGGGTGATGACAATCAGGTTTAGCTTGCAGCTAATGCTTATGGGCCCTTTGCTAGATTGCAGACACTGCACCGTGTTCTTGGTTGGCACACGGTTGCATTTACAGCTCACATGAGCCCCCCCCAAAAAGGAAGGCATTATCCCACCCTGCAGATGACGACCCTGCTATTAGAGTGAATGTTTGTGCCTCCAAAATTCACATGTGGAAACCTAACTCCAAAAATGTTAGGAGATGGGCCTTTGGGAGGTAATTAGCATTACAGGAGGTCATGAGAGTGGGGCCCCCATGATGGGACTGGTGTCCTTTAAAGACAAGACTCCAGAGAGCTTGTTCTCTAGCTCCTGTCCGCCATGTAAGGACAGAACAAGATGGCGGCCATCAACAAGCCAAGAAGACTGCTCTCACCAGACACCAACCACACGGGCAGCCTCATCCCAGACCTCCAGCCTCCGGCCTGCTCACCTTTAAACAATGTGGTCTGTGGTGCTTTCTTATGGCAGCCCCACCAGACTGATACCACCCCATAGCTCAAAGAGATGGAGGGACCTACCCAAAGTTGCCCAACCAACAAGTGCCTTGGAAGTGAAATCAGACTGAGGCAGGCAAGTGGGAACATGTGCCCGAATGTGAATATGTGCATTTGCGAACCTCCATGGCATGCTCTTGAACCAAGTCAGGGGAGGGTCTTGCGGGTGGCCTTTCTCTCCCATTAACATTTAAGTCTCTCCAGCCATGGAGATAAGGAACCTCTTAGGCCAGGAAGATGCATCTTTATAAATGAGAGACAAGAGCATATCCCTCTAGGTGACCGTTGTGAATCTCAGAATTGGGGGGTCTTCCAGTGTCTGCTCTGCCATGTAGAGTTTGCCGGTTGCCACTCTGTCCTCATACGAAAAAAGCGAGAGACTGAAAACCAGCAGGCCTTCCTAGGTCCTCAGAGAACGGCAATCACAGGGCCAACTGCTGTCCTGAAAACTGGAGGCGCGTGCACACACACACACACACACACACACACACACAGGTGCACATAGGTGGATGGTGAGGATGGAGGGTTAGCAGGAACAGAAGCTCCCACGGGTCCAGGCACAGGTGGGAACGCTTGCAGAGTGATTGATGAGCTTCTCGAGTCTGAGTGTGGACAAGCCTGAGAATTTGGAATCCCCAGGACTCAGTCTGGTCCAGGTGGAGGAGGCTGCACTTTTTGGGAGATCCCCCTGCAGGAGCGCCACCTGGTTCCAATGATGAGTATTGGAGAAATACTCCATCCTGCAGTGGGAGGGGGATGGTAGCCATTTCGGAAAATGCCCAGAGAATTCCTGTCCCCTCCTGTCCTCATGGGAAAGTGTTTCACCAGTGCCTGCAATGGTCTGTGGGGAATGAAATACTCACTCTGGAATTTGACAGATACTTTGTGTGGGTGAGTGAAGGCAATGGTGTTTTCTTAGCACTTCTGTCAGGGTGTTAGCAAAGCCATGTGTGGTCTAAGAAACACCACCTTGTTCTAAGGCGGCTGGCTTCCCTGCTCACCCTGTCCAGACATCCTCCCACTGTGGGGCACTGGTGCCAAGGATGACCAAGCCAGACCACCTGGTTGGAGGAACCCAAGTAGGAGACACCTTCAGCACAGCTAACCTGGATCTCACCATCCACAGACATTCTGGGTTAAATTGTGTCCCCAGAATTCATATGTAGGAGACCTGGACCTCAGAATGGAACTGTTTGGGTATAGGGCCTTTAAAGAGGGGATTAAGGTAAAATGAGGTCAGTAGGGTGGGCCCTGATCCCATAACACTGGAGTCTTTATAAGAAGAGATGAGGACACAGACACACACAGAGGGATGACCACGTGAGGACACGGGGAGGGCACGGAGCCTACAAGCCCAGGAAAGGGGCCTCCGGAGGAACCAACCTCAGCCCCTGCCTGGATCTCAGACTCCCAGCCTCAGCCCTGCCTGGATCTCAGACTCCCAGCCTCCAGGACCAGGAGAGAATAAATATGTGTTGTGTAAGCCTCTCTGATCACAGTACTATTACCACCAACCTCGTGAACTCATACAACAGGAAATTCAAACATTATTCTCTGAAGAACATTACTGCTAAAATCATCGCCATTTGGGCATTTTGAAATTGGCAAGAAAAAGGCAATTCAGATAGGCTGCAGGCAGAAAGAAAAAAAAATCTCAAAAGAAAATAAAACAAAACTGATCAGATGGAGTCAAATATTATGACAAACGCAAACACTTTAAATCTGCGCCTTAAAAACATTGGCAGACCCTTACAAAATAAGGACTGAGTTGACATTAGTTTCTAAAAAGATAACCAGGGACTTTCTTTTTTTTTGTAACAGAGAATATTTTTTTTAACTGTAGCGCATGTTGACTGTTTGGATCTGACCCAGAAGAAAAAGACAATGCGATTCCCCCGTTTTGTGTGTGTGTGTGTGTGTGTGTGTGTGTGTGTGTGTGTGTGTGTCCATTGGTCTGAAGATGCTGTATCCATCTTTCTAAATTGTTTGCTTTGCGAGTGCTTCAAAAGATAACCCCAAAGAAAGGACAGTCAGTGGCTCCCAGGCAGGAAATACAGGAACGGGAGAGATCTGTGGGGAAATTTCCTCTCCCCTGACTCGACAGACGTACCCATTTACATAGTTAACTTCACCGAGAACGCCATGTCTGTGTTTTGCAATGTGCCTTCTGGGAGCTTGTATGTCACCCACATGCATTGTTTCCAGCCAAAGATGCCAGTTGACCTCCTACAAACCCAGTGGTGTGCTGATGTGCTTTCGATTTTACCAGTTTTGTAGACAGTATCATTTCCAGGCTGATGGCTAGATGTGAGATCATTTTGCCAGACTTCAATATTTCTGGCATCTCAAGCTAAAGGTTTATTTGAGGCCAGTCATGGAGTTATTTGAATGTGCTGATAATTTTTTTTTTTTTTTGCTATTGGGAAGATTTCTAAAAGTATGTAAATGATATATACCTTTATATGTTATTTACTTTACGTATTTGTATTATATATAAACATAATATACAACATAATATAATATGTACTATGTATTAAATGGTACCTATATATCATATATTACATATTATATTTATATACTATTTATATATTTATATTACATACAATATAACATATACCACAATAAATATTATATACAAATAGACGTAATTTCTGTATTTGGCGTGCCTGGGTGGCTCAGTCGGTTGAGCATCTGACTCTTGGTTTTGGCTCAGGTCATGATCTCAGGGTCATGGGATTGAGCCCCATGTCAGGCTATGAACCCGGTGGGGAATCTGCCTGTCCCTCTCCCATCGCCTCTGCTCCTTTCCCCACTCAACGTGCTCTCTCTCTCTCTCTCAAATAAGTAAATAAAATTTAGCAAAAAAGTTCTGTCTTTAATATATAATAATATATGCAGATAGCTTTTGGTTTGGCAGATGTCTGTGACACTACATGTAGAAAAGGTTCAGATCGCCCGATATTCTAATTGACATGTGGTCTTATGGCTGCATTAATCTGAGAGCATAATAAAGCAGCACTGACATTTTTTCAGGGTGCTTTGAGGATGTGCATGCACCCCAAAGTGTTGTGCAACAGCACCCATTTGAGCCCGGTTTCTGTGCTCTCCCACGGCGATTAACGCCTTTTGCATTAGCTTGCCGCCAAGCCCGCGTCAGTGCAAGCATCCTGGCCAGACTTTTCCATCATCTGTGGGCACGTCTCAGCCATGTGATGCAGAAAGAAACAGTTTCCTGGGAGAAAAAGAAAACAAATAAAAGACAGTCCCCTGCACAAAAGACGTCCACCATTGGGCAATGCTGCGGTCCTTTGGAGGGAAAACAAAACATGTTCTGTGTCTTGATGGCGTGTGCTCTTTGGGAAGGTTTAACAGTGTTGATGAACAGGTTCTGCCAAATCTTAATGTGCGCTTTATGAGCACGGGAGGGAAATGATGCGGAAAATCGATGTGGCACCCCAACAAAATGACAGTCATTACCGTGCGGATGCTGGGACCTCATTCCCAGATCTGATCATCGGGCCCCCCGGGTGTGCCGCTGAAAGATGCAGGGCAAAGCGTCTGGCTGAGGATGACAAGTGCTGTAATTTCCAAGAGGGACAAATAATACTGGGATGCTTTCATCTTCCCCTTTTGATGGGATGCATTAACAGCTTCAGGGACAATGATTGGGGAGGCAGTACTCACTCTACGCCACCGTCTTCATGAAATATTCATAAAGTAAACACAGAGCACCAGGCACCATCATGCCTTGTTTGTCTGCAAGTCGGTGGAGAGGGGATAGCCCAAAACAAGAAACTAAACAAGACAAAACAAAGCGATATCCTGTTCTTAGGTAACATAAAACAAAAAAAAATCTAAGACCTGTTATTGAAATGGATTCTTTACTTCTGTTTTTAGGAAGTAAGTCCAAAAAAAACTTCCTGAAGTGTATTACCCATGATAAGCCAGAGGTGATATTGACAGAGGTGGTAAATTCTGGAGTTCCCCATAGTGCCCAAAGAATTTTTAAAAATCTGACATATTTAGAATGTTTCATTATGTCCCCTATGTCTGAAAACTTGATTAATAGTGGAATCAATTCATTTAGAGATTATCAGAGTCTGGATGTTTTCTGGAGAGCTTGTTTAAGAGAAGAAGGAAAGGAGGGAGGGAAGGAAGGAAGGAAGGGGAGGGATGGAGGGAGGGAAGGAAAAGGGGGGAAATGAGGGAGGAAGGAAGGAAGAGGGAAAGGAAGAATGAGGAAGGATGGAGGGAGGGAGAAGGAAGGGAACCGGACCCCAGTCCTACAAGTTCAGGGAACTGAATTTCACCTACAACCTGAATGAGACTGGACTGGAACAGGATCTCGAGCTACAGCTGAGAGCCCAGCCCCGTCTGACACCTTGGCTTCAGCCTCCTGAGACCCTGAGCTGAGGACCCGGTGCTCCCCCACCCAGACTTCCCATTTAAAGAACTGGGACATAATAAGTGGGTGTCATTTCAAGCCAGTACGTGTAGGATGTGTTGTTACACAGCATAGCTAGCTCCTACGGCTAGCTCCTCAAGCCCTCAGTCCCACCCAGAGGGGAGGCGGTCCTATATGTGGATGTGCATCTATGCTCCCTGGGTTCGAGCTGTTCATCCGCTGTCTATACCCAAGAAACCACACTCCCTCCTCACCAGTGAGTAATGAGGGGAAGCCTGAGAGCCTCCAAGGAGGTCAGATGCTGTAGATAGCAATTCTCTTCATGTCCTAAAAACCTGATTATGTACCACTGTTTCACTGTGCATCCCACGTGGCTGATGCTTGTCCTTTTTCTACCTGGTCTGTTAGCACCTCTGGCTCACCCATGATATCACCACTCAGCATGCTGGTTACATGGGCACAGGAGGACGTTTTATTGGGGTCCCATTTCCCTCATTTCTGGGCACCAAGCAATTCCCTTGAAGCATTTGAATTTTTTTTTTATGACCGAGGTATTTATGGAGGTACCCATGTATTTTAGGTTGTCCAGGTGATTTTTTTTAAAGGCATATGGTGTGATGATTTATTGTACATATACATTTCGAAATGATCACTCTATCCAATTCAGTTAACTCATCGATCATCTCACGTGGCTGCTACCTTGTTTGTGCAGTGAACAAACTTATGATCTCCGTGCAGTAAATTCCAGTATCTAATTCAGTGCTGTTAACTATCATCGTCATGCTGAGAACTTGGAGCTGGAACTTCATACCGTTTGACCAACATCTCCCCGTTCCCTGTCCCTAAAACCCCTGGCATCCTCCATTCTGTGTTTCTGTGGGTTCGACGTTTTTAGATTGCACACGTTAGTGAGATCATGCAGTATCTTTCTCTGTCTGAATTCTCTCACTGAGCATCATGCCCTCGAGGTCCATCCTTGTTGTGACAAATGGCAGGATCACCTTCTGTTTCAAGGTTGAGTCATGTTCTGTGCTGGGCATGCTAACAGGTGCGAGGTCACCTCCCCCTTGGATTTCAATTTGTGTTTCCCCCATGGTTGGTTATGTAGACATTGGTGTGGGATCCAATTGGGGAACTCCTCCTTAGGAATTAAATTTTAAGGGGGACACCATGCTGAGCCGGCACGAAGCCCGTGCTAACATCCTTGTGATGTTCTAATACCTAAGCCATGTGCAGCATCCACACTGCACCTGCATTAATGAGCAACCCATGAGCATCAGGGCTGGTGCAGCCCTGTGGGTGCATAAAGCAAATTAGATCTGCAGGAGGACGGTTCCCCTCCTTGGAGAAGGAATTGTTTCCAAGCTCCTTAGAAACCCCTGTTTCCATGCAACAAACTGAGTGCTTCCTAATCGGCTGGTCTATGCGTTGGTTCCAAGCTGCTCTTTTCTCTTTATGTTGAAAGCACTTTTGGGGGCACCTGCTGTTTGTCTTGGGGCTGATCAAGTATATTCTGTCAATTTCCACTTTCCTAATAAATGCGGGTAACACAGCCGTCTTCATACTCTATAATCTGAGAATTCCATGCATTTTGACAAGAATGCATGCCAAACCTCATGACTTATGTTGTTGTTGTTGGCCTTTTTGGGTTGCGGTTGTTGCCGTTTTATACTTGAGCTGCTTGGGCTCAAATCTGTAGGGCCTTACCGTGCTGGATGGTTGGGCCAAGTATCTCTAGAGAGAGAAAACCAGTCAGAGACACCAGGAGAAATGGGTTTCCCTGGAGGTGGCGTGGGTGTGTGTGCATAGGCATGGACAGTATCCCTCTGTAGGGCGGATTCTGTGAGGAGGAGTTTCCCTTGATAAGGACGAGCTGACACTCTAGTGGGCACAGAGAGGTGACAGGTTGCCCTTTCAAGCTGGTTCTAAGACAACACCTGATTTGTAGTACATTTTTGGTTAAGGGATGGGCGTCTTGAATACAAAAGGCTGGGCTGGTGAGCCAGCAGCAAGCTGAGCAGGTGACTGAGGACGAGCTGCACCTGCCTGGCTGTGCCCACCTTGTCCCTGTGAGGACGGACAGCTGTAGCACCCGGGCCACCGAGCGCGGGGCCCCAGGTCTCAGATGCTGGCCGTAAGGCTGGGTCGTGGTGCTTGGGTCCTTGTGGGAGGGCTGACCAGACAGAAGGCTTCAAACAGTACCATGCACCCTGTGTGTCAGAAAGGGAGGGGGCGGTGCACCATGTGGAATGGCATACTGTCGGAGCTGAGTCTCCCAATCTCCCTGTCTGGGAGAGGCCGTGTGGGACCCCAGTGCCTCACAGTCTTGGACTCCAGGACAGGCATCTGGACAAGTGCATGAGCCTCGTTCCAGATGGATGCCCAAGGCCTGACGCCATTCTCTGCCTGGACGGTGTCAGCACAGCCTACTTCTCTGGGGACCTTCCCTCCCTGCACACCCCGCCTGGAGATACAGCCCCAGCATTCAGCACTGACAGCATATGGCCTCAGAGCCAGCAGAGGGAGGATGAAAATGCTCCTTCCTTCTTTCACTTTGCTCCCTCCCTGCCACGGAGCTCTGCTTCTCTGGCTGTCTGCCTTTCTCTGTCTCTTTGTCTCTGTGACTGCCTCTGACTATCTCTCTGTCTCTGTGCGTCTGTCTGTCTTTGTGTCTGTGTCTCTGTATCTCTGTGTCTGTCTCTTTCTGATGGTCTCTCTGTTGCTGTCTCCCTGTCTGTCTCTGTTTATTCTTATCTCTGTGCCCGTCTCTCTGTCTCTCTCTGTCTCTGTCTCCCTCTATGTCTGTGTCTCTCTGTCTCTCTGCTTCCCTGCCTCTGTGTCTGTTTCTCTATCTCTCTGGGTCTCTGTGTCTGTCCTTCTGTCTCTCTCTGTCTTCCTCTGTCTCTGTCTCTCTGTTTCCCTTTGTCTCTGTGTTTGTCTCTCTGTTTCCCTTTGTCTTTTTCTTCCTCTGTCTCTGTCTCTATCTCCCTCTATCTCTGTGTTTGTCTCCCTGTGTCTCTGTGTCTGTCTCCCTGTGTCTCTGTCTGTCTCTCTGCTCTATCTCTGTGTCCCTGTGTCTCTCTGTCTCTCTCTCTCTCTCTCTGAGCTGTCTCTCCCTGTCTCTGCCTTGGTCTCTCCATCTCTTGTGCATGCACACAGAATACTCCCCCCGCCCCCTGTCACAACCACTTCTTGGGGGCAGGCTCACCTGTGGTGCACACCTGGAGAGCAGGATTTCACGCGTCTCAACAGACTAGCGCGGTATGTGCATAGACAGCCGGCCCCCACGTCTGCTTCACCTCTATTCTTCAGAGAAACAGAGCAACGCGGAGGGGCAGGGAGTGCTAAGGAAACCGCCCTCCTTCTGGGCAGACCCCGGCTCTTTGTGGGTCCCCGTTCCTCTGATAGCTGCCCCCCTGCCCTGGGGCTTGCCCGAAGTGGGTGCAGCAGCTGGAAGCTCCCGGAATGTGGTGTCAGGTCCCGGGACGGCTGTGGCTGCCCCCGAACACGGGCACAGGCGCGCCCCATGTCCTGTTTGCAGACAGACTTTCTGTTCCCCACCGGGGAGCAGGACACGGTTTCCTGGCACTAGCCGACCTTGGACACAGGGGACAGACGTGTTTGCTGTTGGGACAGGGCTGAGAGCTGTCATTTCCTACTGGTGAACCCCTCTTCCCCACAAACAATGCCTCTCCGCCTTTTGGGGGCCGTGTTGTTCCTAAATGCACGCCCATTCCATCGCAAGCGGTAGCGGTTACGGGCAGCTGAGTGGAGTCAGTTCTAGGAGGCTTTTGCGGCTGGGAAACATCTTTAAACAGATAACCTCTCTGGAAATGATCTTCTGCTTTTTCCCCTCCTGTTAGCTGCACTTGCTTTTGTTCATCCCCAACGGTTTTTCATTTACGTTTGTGTTTGCGACTTTTTCATCTGTGTGTATAGATGTTACCGGTGGGGTCAAGTGCTTCCCAGATTTTGTCTCCTCGCCTTCTGGTGCTGCCTTGTTGCAGATTTTTCTATCACAACAGTGCAAACTTCATCAAACGAAACAACTCAGCATTTTTTTGCCTGTGTCTGGAGTCAGTCAGTAGAGGTGCAATGGTCTGTTCTTTGAAACTATGAAAGAATTGGCTAAAACACCGTCACCACCCTCCCTTCTTTTCTGGATGCCATTCTTTTGTAATTTTTCTATTGCTCTTGTATTCATTGGTCTGATTACTCCTTATTTCCTTGATTAGGCTATAATAATCAGTATTTTCACAGAAAAGTATTCATCTCCCTGAAATTTTCATCTTTTTGTTACCAATTTCACATATTAATGTAGAGAGAATAAGGAACCCATAATTATAAAATCTTCCTCGTTACCAAAGACTCGCTCCTGTTTGTAAATTTGCATTCTTCAGCCTTGTCAAGTGTCTTAATCACAGCCTTCTCTGGGTCCTTTCTTTTCTTGTCTTTCGATCTGCCAAATGCTCAAAGTTGGACCCTCACTAAGCCTCCTAAGAATTGGGATTCTCGCTGTCTCTCCCTGCATATGCAAGAGTTCTTGAGCAATACAGCTCAATATTGTGCTACTCTGAAGAAGATGTGGCAGGAAGTGGCACAGCATGACCATAGTGCATCATATTGATTGAGCATTGAGTCCATAGCTAATAATTCTCTGTGTCCCATTAACGTTTTAATCTGGAGTTATCCTTACCTTGTAGGAATGGGGTCATTCCCCCATTGTGTTTGCTTGTTTGTTTGGTAACTTTTGGCCTTTCTATTCCTAATCCTCACTTTTCAAAACTATAATCAATATAGAAGAATTCACCTTCCCCCCCACCCTCAATGGGAGGCCACCATATTGGTTTTGAATCAGGACCAGTGGTTCAGGGCTCATGCCTCTTTCCTCTGTCTTCCATTTTGTCTATGTGGATGACTGGTATACCTCACATTTTCCAGTCATGTTTGGCAGATATGGTACTTCTTGCCCCTGAGGGGTACATTGAAGTCTCTCAAAACATTTTAACTTCCATTTCTGTAAATATCCAAATAGAAGTGTATGGTATCATTGATGGCGTTCCAGGTAGAATGGAAAATGCCACCCTTGTCTCCTTCTCCCACCTCCAACCCCCAGGTGCCCTGCTGGATCAATGACCCTTGCCCCATTTCCCAGTGCACATTTTGGGGCTTGGGCAGGGGAGGAAATGCAGATTTTAGGTGGATGTGCCAACTGAGCCCCTAGCAAATGTGATTTCCTGTGTCTTGTCTGAGCTCAGTCTTGGTGCTTCTGCTCAACGGGGGTGGTACCCCACGCTCTGCAACTTGCCTACTATGTTCCCATTGTCAGGGATGGACCCTGTGATGAGTTCTAGTCTGCAGTGACTGCTCTGTCCTCCCCGATGGTAGGGCTTGATTTACGGGCTCATATTCCCTATGCAATATCAGCCCCTCCGCCATGCAATCCTTCTCCTTCCTGCCAGTGATACCCTGGGGGGATCAGTTCCTGAATTAATGTAGGAAGGCAGGTGTTGATGGCAATAGCGTGCAGAAATGGAGCCAAGCCCTTCGGCTGCCTCACAAGGCAGCGATCTCAAAGTGGAAAGGTGACTCTCATGTTTCTGGCTGGTTAGGAACCCTTTCCTCCAGGGAGCGAAGAAAAAGCATCTTCTGACTTTACAAAGAGGCAGTAACATTGCTCTCGTTCTGGAAGCTGAGCGTGTGTGTCTACCAACCCTGTTATCATCGGTTCCAGTTATTGGACGTAGTGTAGGCTTTCCCCCTTTTTGAAAAAAAAATTATATTCTCATGAATATGTTAGGGGAGTATTCGAATGGTGTCTCAGGAATGCCTATCCAGATGGCACTGTGTTCTAGAACAGCACTTCCAAACCATCTGTGGCAAAACTCGCCTTTCCCAAATCTGTCACAGATTGATACTGATGTAGATGGGGCAGACAGGAATTACTAGAAAAATAAAATTTAAAAACATGCAAAATGGGGCCTCCAATTTTGCTTTTTATAAGTCATTGGATTCAGCAAACGTAAAATGACTGTCGATTTTTTTTTTTTTTTATATTTTCTAAACACTATTCTCAGTGTTGGGCTGTCTTATGGCAGACTGGTAACAAACACTTCACAGGAAGGCACCCATCTGTAGCTCTCACTTGGAGGGGCTTTGATCCAGAAGCATGCCTACCCCCACTCCCACTGCATTTCTTTGTAGAAAATATTGAAAACGGGTACTTCCTCATCCTCACTGGCCATGCGACTTGGCACGTACAGGCTTTGTTCTTCACACCAAAGAAGCTGGGGACTGTAGATGATCTTAAAATGCCCCTTCCATGAGAAAGCAAATATATATGTTCCAAAATATGTACCCTTCCAAACTAGTGCTTGTGGCTGGCTCTCTTGTGTTGTGATTATATTTTTTAGATTTATTTATTTATTTTAGGGGGTGGGGAGAGAGAGAGAGAGCAAGTAGGGGGAGGGAAAGGGAGAGAGAGAATCTCAAGCAGACTCCCTGCTGAGCACGGAGCCCCACAGGGCTCGAGCTTACAACCCTGAGATCATGACCTGAGCCGATACCAAGAATTGGATGCTTAACTGGCTGAGCCACCCAGGTGCCCCCATGTTGTGATATTTAAAATGTTTTACAGGGCGCCTGGGTGGCTCAGATGGATAAGCGTCTGCCTTCGGCTCAGGTCATGATCCCAGGGTCCTGGGATCGAGTCCCACATCGGGCTCCCTGCTCCTTGGGAGCCTGCTTCTCCCTCTGCTTCTCTCTCTCTCTCTCTCCCCCCCCTCCTCTGTCTCTCATGAATAAATAAATAAAATCTTTTAAAAAAATAAAATAAAATGTTTTACAAAAAGCACAAAACAACAAAACCGTGAAGACATGTCTCACTCCTGGGTTGTGTGCTGCAGTAAGCACTGGTTCTTGGGCATGGGAGCTGTGTACCCCCCTGTTCTGGGGTCTTGCCACCAGTGTCCAAGTGAGCATGTTCCCAAGAGCTGGTCCCAGAGACCCAAAGTGATGTCACCATACAAAGACCGTCATGCCGCAGGATGACCGAGGAAACTGATGTCAGCTCCGAAGGGCTGTATGCTCCGAGTTCCCCTCTGGCAGCTCAGAATGCCTTTCCAAACTCACTCGGTTGTTTGTTTGATGAATGCAGTTCCTTGAGGTTATAGGTCTGAGGCTCTGACATTCCTTCTGGCTGTTGGCCAGGGGCTGCTCTCAGCTGCCCAAAGCCACTGGAAGGATCTTGACCCATGGACTCTCAGAACATGGCGGCTTACTTCGTTAAAGCCAGCAGGAAAATCTCTCTCCAGCAAGCCTTAGCAAGAGGGGATTGACCTAAGGAAATGCAGTCATGGGAGTGACATCCCATCATCTTTGCCATATAACGGAGCCTACTCAAAGAACTGACATTCCATGTTTTGCCTTATTCTGTTGACGAGAAGCAAGTCACAGGTCCCATCCACACTCAAGGAGACGGGATCATCAAGGGCATGACTCATGGAGGGTCTTCTTAGGGTGTGTTCCCTGCTTTGTACCTTCACCTTAAAAATCCAGTGTCACTCCCCAGGTGGGAAGGAACTTAACTTACTGAGAAACCATCGTAGCTTCCGTGGTAGGTTGGAAGATAATCCGGTGTTTCTGTCCTTTTGCAGTGGAGTTTTTATACTGCGATCTGGCATCTCTGCAGTCCATCCGGCAATTTGTCCAGAAGTTCAAGAAGAAGAAAATCCCTCTCCATGTCCTGGTCAATAACGGTGAGTCGTGGGGAAATCCAGACGTTAACTCCGAGGCAGACATGCATGCTAGCTGCCCTGGGAGAGGAGTCCTTTCCTTTTTTGGGAGAGCAGGATTTCCATGGAAATTTGTGAGTATATGTTCTGTGGTCACCGCGGCTTTACCTCATTGATGCATTCAGCTTTTGTCATTGGCATAATCAATTTGAAATGATGGTAAGCCTGATAATACACTATATGGAGTCGATATTTTCTCTGGCCCATGTGAGCTAATAAGTAAGGTGTGTTATGAATGTGTAAAGGCTGGGCATTTTCACAAATGTTACTGTATTAAACCCTCAGCACGTCCCCACGGGGGTCATCAGTATGTGGGCTTCATGCCTAACTGTCCCTTGACTTCTTCCCTGTGGCCAACGCTCCTCAAATGGACATGTGGCGTCCACATCTCCCCTTCCCCTGCCTTCACCCTGCCCACCTGTCCATCTTCAACACCAACCAGCGTTGACCCTGACCCTTTCTTTCAGCCATGCTCAGCTCTTAAGGGCATCATGGACACATCTTGGTGCCTGAGACATTCCTCTCTTCCCTTGCTACACTCAAGAGATGTCATACAAGTTCATCCAAACCCTCCACAGTGAGGAGGCGGTGCCATTAACATGACCAAACTGAATCCATGTAGAACACCAAAACTATCAGAAGTATGGTGGGAAAACACCCGTGCCCACAGAATGTCACTCATCGCTTTCAGACTTGGAGACCAGCTGGTCCTGTGTAGGGGAGATAAATGGTAATATTAATAGGGTGAAAGGAGTAGCCATCAGTCAAACATGACACCTTCTTTCCAAAATTATGTAAAACATTTGCTAAATCGTTCATCTATTGGATGGCAGGGAGAACATTGCCATGGGACCCCTCTGCTTCCACTGAGCCCACTTGAATAATCTAGGTGAATTTCCGCAGCTAAAGAGACTTAATTGACTCTCTTCTCCAAAGTCCTTTTGCCATGGAAGGTACCATAGTAAGAAATTGCAAGAATGACAATATGGATGGACATGATCTGCAGGGAAGAGGGAGCATAAGTCTACATACTAAGGTTGCACCGCATTAGTCCATCTGATTCTGGCTTCCAGGATTCGATTTGCTGTCCCTTTGTCTTCTTTCTCTTTGTCTTAACATGTTTTAACATTTTCTGTCATAACAGTGGGGTTGGTGGGCAGGAAGGGGATGCAGACAGGCTTCTGCCCAGTACACCTGTTTGATTGGAAATTTCTCAGTGAAGGGAAAGAGGTAGCATTTACGACTTGGAGGGTCTGACTCCAATGATCTATTTATGCATGCGGATGTGTGCACATATACCTATGATGTTTGGGTGCCGAACAAAGTTATAACTAACGCCACTTCCACCTACTTAGCCTTGAAACAAACAGTGCATGTGTGTTATTAGTGCTGGTGACGCTCGTCGGAAGGCTCAGAATGATTTTAATTTCACTTTCTTCGTGACCTTTCTTGATATTTTTCAAGGTTTCCCGAAATGGGTGCACCTTAAATTTGTTTGCAGAAATCAGTTATTTGGGATTCCTCCGTCTTGGCACTGGTGGGGGCTTCCTTGGTCAGGGCATTTATCAGTGTTATAAATGTTGATAATTAGAATATTATGAATTGCCCAATGTAGACAGAAACTGGTGGGACTGTGGGGGATCCCGTCCAATTAGACATCCTATCTCCTCGATCTACGTAACACCCTCAATAATTAGCAACCAGAGGACTTTATCATGGAGCAATTTGTCAACAGCAGGACGAAAGCGCTGTGTTGCGCCAATCCAGAATTTGTGAGTTGTGATGGACACGTGCATGACAGGACTCTGTTATATCCATCAGTGGATGCTCCATGATTCACTCTCTGCCCTTCGCTTTCAAGATGGCCCCGGTGGTCCTACCATGGCCCCTGTTCTTCTTCTCTGCCGAGGGTAAACCAAGCATGCCTAGCTTGTCTAACATTTCTCTCGAGACTGGGACACGGTTTGAACGTGGACCGAGGGAGGCTGGACCCTCTGTATGCTGCATCCGTTTTCCCTCCGTAGGGAATCCTGTCGCCACGTTGGCTTCACTGCAGCCGGACTCTCCTCCACACACACCTTCCTCTGTGCTCAGGACCTACCATTGCTGCTCCCTGCCCCAGACACATGGAGACACAACACGCTCAGCGTGGAATCCCTGAGCCCCAGGTGGCACGGACCCTAAGGGACAATCCTTTGATTTCCCTTGAAACTTCCTTGATTTTCCTTGAAATTTCCTTGACTTCTCTTGAAGTGACTGGGCTTTTCCAGCTTCTAGAGGCTGTCGGCCTTCCTTGGCTCATGGCTGCTTCCCGCCCCCATCTTCAAAGCCAGTGAGGTAGTGTCTGCCGCCCCCACTCTGTCTCTCTGTGATGTCTGCTTCTGTCCACACATCACCTTCTCGGACTCTGAGCCTCCCATCTCCCTCTTATGAGGGCAGCTGTGGTGATCTTGGACCACTGGGGTCTTCCAGGACCATCCCCATCACAGGGTCCCTAACTCAATCCAGTCGGCAAAGTCCGACTTTATCCATGTTGGGGCACATATTCACGGGCTCTAGAGACCAAGATGTGGACATCTTTGGGGACGTTATTCTGTCCACCACAGTGGGACGGGAACGTGGATGTGTTTGGGGATGCCGTCCACCACACATGAACCAGGACACGGATGTCGGTGGGGACGTTATTCTGTCTCTCACACAGGGATTCAAGATGTGGGTGGCGGGGGGGGTGGTCATCAGTCAGCCCACCACACCCGCTATACGTGAGCTCGGTATTTCGCAGGCAGGAACAATACGGTGATAAACAAGCACCCTTGCCCTCACGGAAATCATTATCTAGCGAAGGAGATACTCAACAAGTAATTGTTCTGTGACATGTCTCACCCTAGAAAGTACCAGCTGCAATATGACAACGCGGTCATATAAATGAGAGAAAAGACTGCATCTCGGACGTGATCTGTCTGGAAAGCCCCCGGCTTCTGAAGTGGCGTCCCGTGGAACCCAGCATAAGGGGAAGGCCACAGGGACAAAGGCCCTGAGGCCAGTGGGGTGACTGGGACCGTGCGGGCGAGATTGCAGGTGGATGCATCTCCGGCCCAGTGCGCTCAGACTTAACCTCGATTTACATTTCTCCTGTGTCTCTCACCTTGGTTTGTGTATGAGCCTGGTTAAAAGGATGTGGGTTCACGGGACCCGCTTCTGTGAGCCAACCACATGTGTCGCACCTCCTGGAAAACAGCCCCGACTGCACTCCACAAAGGGGACTCCCAGGGGCCAAAGGGAGCCAGAATTTGTGCTTTTATTTTCTCTCTCTCTCTCTTATTTTTTATTCTTAAGATAAGAGTGATGAGGGCGCCTGGGTGGCTCAGTCAGTTAAGCGTCTGCCTTCGGCTCAGGTCATGATCCCAGGGTCCTGGGATCGAGTCCTGCGTCGGGCTCCCTGCTCCGCGGGGAGCCTGCTTCTCCCTCTCCCTCTGCTGCTCCCCCGGCTTGTGCTCTCTCATTCTCTCTGTCAAATAAATAAAATCTTTTTAAAAAAAAAAAAAGATAAGAGCGATCAAGATGTTGTAAATGTTAAGTACTTCAGAAGGGAAATGGTGTTTGCATTTGCTAGTGTGATGAAAATAGAACCAGACTGCCTCTTTCTGGAAGCTCAGGATCCAAGCTGAGGATTTATCCAACACAAGAAGAATCAATAGTATATCTCCTGCAGAGCCAGCATAGTATTTATAGTTGATTCACATCAAAATTTTATTTATCCAGTCTCTCATCCCCACACCTGATCACAGATAGTTTTGAAATAACCGCATGGAATTGATGTTTTATCCTTGTAGGACTTCTTCCCATACCTCTAATGGATGAATTTCCCAAAATCAAGAATCACTAAAAATAAATATGGCAGTGGTAACCCTTAAGAAATAAAATAACCCTGAGAAGTAAACAATTCTCGCCTGGCCAGGTACATACTGATGGAGTTTGCATCCACAGAAGACCGCAGAGCCGTTGAGCGAGGACTAACATGGTACCTGTTTCTTGGCGGGCAGATGCCTGAGCAGTTTTCCTATTTAGGCACTTGGCGTCCCCTGTGCAAAACAGGCTCTGCCATCATCTGGTCTCCCTTCCAGGAACACGGAAGCTAGTGAATCACCACCACACATGCATGCATCAATGGATTATTGGATCCAAATGTGTGTAGACCACTTCTCATCGATGCCTTCTGTTTGTTTTCCAACGTGTCTCCCTCCCCGTTTTCTGCTGTGTGATGGGTTTTCCTAGAACAGAAGGCAGTTGGATGTTCTTCTGGTGGTGGGCGTGTGCAGTGCCGTTTGACGTGATTTACCATGATCCCAGAACTGCCAGAACAGTAGGCTGGAGGCTGTGGGTGTGCATTGCATCTCCTGCATTGAACACCTTTGTTCTTGCAAATGCCCTTCATGAGCTTCTAGGAAGTGGGATGAGAAATACACTGGTTTTCCAATTATCCAGATGCCCCGGAAGCATGTCACCCCGAAGCTCTTCCAAGAGTTGTGTGTTGTAAAGCACCTGGTCTCAGGTGTCCTCGATGATGCATATGGCAGATCCAAGTGGATGGTACTTTCTGTCAAGATTCGTTGCCCATTTAAGAAACATACTCAGTAAACAACTGGATCCTTACCATCATCACGGTGTGTGGGGTGGGCGTTACATTTGCCTTTTATGACAACATGGAGAAAGTTATTCCAGAGTGGAAATGGGAATTATGAAGCCTGGGCATGCCATGGGGACCCATCCACACGACGGTCTTACCAATGTGTTTCCCATTGTATTCACATTGAAGACTTACTTTGGACACATGGAATTTTGCCTTTGAGTTCAACATTTTGACTGGCCTACATGTGACTGTGGGTTCACTAACCCCTAAGCAATCAACCCCAGTACCCATGCACCTGTGGGTTCATTGCCACCCCAGTCTTGCCTGGAACCACAGGCATTCATTGACCTATAGATTTTCCCAGCGTCCTTCTCCAAGGCACGTGGACTACCCCTTCCCTGTTCATGTTTTACCGGCAGAATCAGAATGCTCATTGCTCCATTCCAGAATGTTCTGTTACCCTGCCCCTACATTTTTGTATGCCTTTCCTGACTACCATGGTTTCCAGCTTCCAGACGTCTTTGGTTTTGTTTTCTGTGAGTGTCACTAATGCATAAGTCAACAGAATCCAAAGCTTGGGCGGGGACAGTGACTCTAAAGGTAGGGGTAGCATTCATTCCCCAGAGTGATGGTGGCATTTCTGAAATGTTCCTCATGTCGTGAAGTGAAGCCATCATCTGGCCACGTGCCACCAGCCGGGAAGTGCCCCCTTCTCTCTCTCCTTTCTGCCTTTCCTGTCTTCCGCAAGACACACAACTCTCTCTCCTCCCCCATGATTAGGACATACCTTTTCTGTTTCATTGTTTTGCTGCCTAAAGAACAACATGTTCTGCATGCAAGTCCACTTCCCAATCCAGTGCATGCATCAATGAGCAGATATTTTAATTTTCCTTTTCCCACTTTTCAGCGGGCAAAGGGAGATTCTGAGGTCTCAGCAATGCTCACTATCAAGGGACAACCCTCCGATGCACTCATGTGACGGCCATATCTCAAAAACGCAAATCCAGTTCCACTGATGCAGTTAAAGTTTCTCCCTCAGCACGTGTGAGATGTTCAATAAGTATTATCATCTGAGATCGATGATGCTCTGCACAGGCAGGCGTCTGGGACATTTTGCTTTAGAACAGAGAGGAACTTGGCGATTCTCGGTATGCGACACAAGCGTGAATTAGGATTAGGATTAGGACGGCTTTGGGTGCAGCCTCCGTGGTGCTGGAATCCCCCACCTCACTTCCATGAGCCCCAGAATGGATTGGACATTTCCAAGAGGCGACCGACTGTATGCATGGCACTGATGTTCTCGCTGCTCTTTAAAAGTACGCTTTCCTCAGTGATGCTGTTAATGCCAAGAATGTGCTCCAAACACTGGTTATGATTTCTGGAGTAACCTTGAACTCGCTCTTGGCCCAGAGCATCATTATTGTGAAATTCTTAGGGCCTGGGTCAGTGAGTTTGTGCCATGATCTGTCACCAGAACTTGCATCCAACAAAGATCCATGCTGGCATTTCCCCCCCAGCTCAACAGTTACCCCACATTTGCTTGTCATGTACATTATCATAGATAATCCATAACAGAAACGGAATGAGTTCGATATTGTACGCCTTCAGGAGATGAGGCTGTGGACCATTTGCACCCCGGAAAAAACTAATGAGTCCAGCCCTTCAGACCTGGGGGTGGGGTGAAACCCAAGGTCTGTGTACCTGCCCCAAGGTTTGGCGGACCAGAGTCCCCTAGCCATTTTCTCTGCTACCAACTTCCGGGCACTCAGAGGCCATCCCAAGGAAGGGAATAACCCACAACAGTTATTTCTTTTATGACAGATTGTTCTTAACTAACTAGATTGAACTGGAACTCACTAGAGAGTAATATCCCAAAATTCAGAATAATCCCTATGGAGCCTCACATCCCCTGCAGTTGCCTCTATTCCATTATGTGGGCTATTTTCCAATGAATTTGGATACTTGGAGGCTGAGTTTAGTGACAGTCATTTGCCGCACAAAATGGGGCTCTGTAACGTGGACTTGATAATGCATGCCTGCAGAGATATTCCAGGAATTGATAATTGAGGCATGCAGTAGTATTCCAGGAATTGGTAATGGGCATGCACTACTATTCCAGGAATTAATAATTTATGCATGCCAGGATGTTCCAGGAATTGATCATTTAGGCATGCACTGACATTCCAAGAATTGGTAATGGGCATGCACTGATATTCAAGGAATTCATAATCTAGGCATGCACTGGTATTCCGGGAATTGATAATTTAGTCACGCAGTGATATTCCAGGAACTGGTAATTTATGCATGCTCTGATATGCCAGGAATTGATATTGGGTATGCACTGGTATTCCAGGAATTGATAATTTAGTCATGCAGTGATACTCCAGGAGCTGATAATTTATGCATGCATTATGATGTTCCAGGAATCGATAATGTACTCATGCACTGATATGTCAGGAATTGGTATTGGGCATGCACTAGTATTCCAGGAATTGATAATTTAGTCATGCAGTGATACTCTAGGAACTGATAATTTATGCATGCAGTGATATTCCAGGAATTGGTAATTTATGCATGCATTGATATTCCAGGAATTGATAATTTATGCATGCACTGGTATTCCAGGAATTGATCATTTAGGCATGCAGTAATATTCCAGGAATTGATAGTTTATGCATGCAGTGATATTCCAGGAATTGATAATTTACGCATGCACTGGTATTCCAGGAGTTGATCATTTATGCATGCACTGGTATTCTAGGAATTGATCATTTATGCATGCAGTAATATTCCAGGAATTGATAATTTACCCCTGTACTGGTATTCCAGGAATTGATCATTTAGTCTTGCAGTGATATTCCAGGAATTGATAATTTACATGTGCACTGGTATTCCAGGAATTGATCATTTATGCATGCAGTGATATTCCAGTGGCTACTGCTGTGTTCCAAACCACCCCCAATCCTAGTGGCTCAAAAATAAACATTTCTATTGCTTGCAATTTTGGGGCACAGGAATTTGAGCGGTTCTAGCTCTGGGTGTCCTGTGCAGTTGCAGCTCGGGCTTCTGTTTACCTGACGGCTCACCTGGAGCTGGATGTCCAGATGGCTTGCTTCAGTGCTGGGAAGTTGGTGCTGCCCACCACTTGGGCTCAGCTAGGATGGTTGACCAGATGACCCTATGGGTTCTCTCCAATATGGCGGTCTCAGGGGCACCAGCCAGTCTTCTTCTTCTTCTTTTTTTTTTTTTTTTTTAACATATAATGTATTATTTGTTTCAGGGGTACAGGTCTGTGACTCATCAGTCTTACACAATTCACAGCGCTCACCATAGCACATACCCTCCCCAAATGTCCATCACCAGCCACCCCGTCCCCCCCACCCCCCTCCCCTCCAGCAACCCTCGGTTTGTTCCCTAGAGTTAAGAGTCTCTTATGGTTTGTCTCCCTCTCTGGTTTCGTCTTGTTTCATTTTTCCCTCCCTTCCCCTATGGTCCTCTGTCTTGTTTCTCAAATTCCTCCTATCATTGAGATCATATGACACTTGTCTTTCTCTGACTGACTTGTTTTGCTTAGCGTAATACCCTCTAGTTCCATCCACGTTGTTGCAAATACCAGCCAGTCTTCTTAAATGAAACTGGTTCCCCCCAGCATGCCTAGCAACCAGGCATGGGAGCCGCAGGGTCTTCCCTGACCAAGCCTTGTCACACTGCTGCCACATTCTGCTTATTGCAGAAAGTTAATGCGGTGACCAAGATCCGAGGGATGGGACACAGACTCCATCTCCTGAGGAAGCAGGTGTCAAAACCATCTGGAGGCTCGTTTCCAGCTGCCTTGACCTTGGCTTCCCTCTCAAGCAGCCTCATAGAAGCCCAGTGTTCGTGATGAGCCTGGCTCGCCCGACTAGGAATCTGTAATCCTCTAGGCATGGACAGAGTCCTGCTTATCTGGCTTCATCACGCTGAATATAATAATCAAGAAAATGACATCACCAGGGAGGTGTTTACCTGTTCTCAAAATGCCAGACTTCACATCTGCTTGACGCCGTGGAGGCCGGGTGCCCTTTGGGAATGTCTTCTTAGCTCAGCTGAGTGACTATGGGTGTTCTTAAATATACCTTTTATTCAATGTGTAAGACCCCATGTGGCTTCGTTTCCCCCATTTATGTCCTCGCCCTGTACATCCACCTGAGCGATGTTCTGTAGTAGTAAAGCTCAGGAGACACATTTTCAATCCCCTGGACCGTTTTCAGAGGGCTGAGCATTCAAGGGACATGGAAAAAAGCACTTAGCATAGCAGGTGTGTATGGGGTAGAGGTCATGGGCTCTCCTTTCTACCTCTTTAATGTGACTTACCACCTTACTGCACCCAAAACACTATATTGGTGCTGTGAAACCCACAGCCGGGGTCAGACGTTTCCTTTGCCCTGAGCACCCCACCAGTGATAAGCCTGCATGGAGGCCAGATGTGTAAGGTCGTGAATGCACAAAGTGCATCCTGAGTTGGCGCGGGTGTGATGGGGCGTGCATTGTGACCTGTGTGTGCAGGGAGGGACCCTGCAATCCAGCTGGAAAACTGTCTATCTACATGTATAGAAAGCACAGAGAATTACATGTAGAAATGCCTATGCATGCACACCAAATACACATGTACATGTGCAAATATATATCTATATGTGCACATGAAAGACAGACAGAAACACATACATAGATGCAAAACATACACCCAGAGAAATGCATACACATGAAATACAAGCATGTACAAATGCACACACAAATAAGTAGGTATGCCTATGTGCATGCAAATCCTACACAAATACAGATTCATTTGCAAATTCAAAATACGCACCAACACAAAAACTTGCAGGAATGCCGTGCAAGTGACCATATTGGTGTGCACGCATTACACATAAATACATATGCAAACAAATAAGCTGTGAACACTGAGGCATAGTCAAATACCTTTGCTCACACACTTATAAATACCAGCCCGTTTTCATCTGCAAGCACACACATAGATATATTTGCATAAATACAAATGTATGTGCCTGAAAACGTATAAGGACATATGTTTGTATATGTTTGTGTGTGGTTATGTGTGCACATATGTGCAAATGCATGTAAGCACCTGCGACATATGCAAACATGTCTACAACAAATGTACAGATGCACACAGAAGACATGTGAAATACACCTACATCCATACACATACGAGTAGGTAAGCACAATTACATACATGTACTCCAACAGATGCACATTCAAGCATGCTGGATTGCTCCAGGACACGGACCGATACGGGACAGGCATGGTTCCTGCACATCCGGGAGCCAGCATCCATGGAAAGGATGTGGGGATGGGCCACTGGCTGAGCTTTGCCCTGACGGGGGTAGAGTTGTTCTGAGCTTGGGGGAGAATGCCAGAAGCAAGCACAGAGCATATGAATGTGTTGGTGGATTTTTATGAATGTGTTGGTGGAATAACAGGGCTGGTCTGGGGTCTGGGGCAGGGATGGCCAGCGTGCATACTTGGGTCGGTATTTTGCACAGGGCACCCTGAAGAATGAATCCATTTCTGGGATGCCCTGTGAATTGGGGGAGGGTGCCATGGCAACATGAGTTTGGGGAACTCGGCTCTGGGCTCCATCCCCCTGCACCCTGCAGACCGCAGGACATCAGCGTCCCAGCGTGTCCGGGAAGCTCCTCCAACAAGGGAGCCTTTGTTTGTACAGACAGCTGTTCAGTCCAGGAGAACTAACTTCCCGGGGCCGGCCGGGGGGCATCTTCCGGTGATTCGGGACATTCTCACGTTCTTCCACATGCTGGACGGCCACATTGCAGGTGCCGTCTTGATGTCCTGGCACCTTTCCCGCTGTGTACGCAGCAGGAACCTGAGGCCCAGGAAGGTGACATGGCAGTGAGGACCAGAGCCCATCCTCCTGGCTGGCGCCCGGCCATGCGTCCCCATCCCTGGAGCCGTCTGTGGAACGGCTCCCCCATCTCATGTCATAACTCTCTCTGAAATCCCCTCTGTTCCAGCCGGGGTGATGATGGTCCCTCAGAGGAAAACCAGGGACGGATTTGAGGAGCACTTTGGGCTGAACTACCTGGGGCACTTCCTGCTCACCAACCTCCTCCTGGACACCATGAAGGAGTCTGGATCTCCTGGTTGCAGCGCAAGGGTGCTGGCCGTCTCGTCGGCCACACATTACATTGGGGAGCTGAACATGGATGACCTTCAGGGCAGGTGGGTGCTCTCTCCACTGACCGTCCGGGGGGCTCAAGGTTGCCCGTCAGCCTCGCGAGCCTGACATGGTGACACGTGGGGCACGGTGCTCAGCATCACAGGAAAACGGTGCACCTCACCGACCAGTGTTTGTTATAAACCTGTCTTATGAATAATCATAATGACAATTAGCTACTAATTATTTACTATTTTGCACTTAAGCACTTTATCTGTACCCGCCCATGAATACAGCACAGACATGCTTTTAAGTAAACACTACTATCCTCATTTTACATATGACGAAATCAAAGCATATGTTTTTTTTTTTTTTTAGATTTTATTTATTTATTTGAGAGAGAGAGAGAATGAGAGATAGAGAGCACGAGAGGGCAGAGGGTCAGAGGGAGAAGCAGACTCCCCGCCGAGCAGGGAGCCCGATGCGGGACTCGATCCCGGGACTCCAGGATCATGGCCTGAGCCGAAGGCAGTCGCTTAACCAACTGAGCCACCCAGGCGCCCCCATATGCTTTTTAAAAAAATATATATATATAAACATATATATATATATATCTCTTCCTTAATATCACTAGGCAATCACTCAGAGTCAAAATTCTATCCCAGCACAACAGTACAAAACCACTGATTTAGACTCAGCTCTGTTAGCAGAATCATTGAAAAACTCTGTGCAGACATTTTGTAGTGTTCTTTGTTACGGCATCCTCAAATGCATATTTTGTTTATAGCATTTCTTTATTGAGGTATAATTGCTATAGCTGAAAAATTATGTTTGTATCTCAATATTGTAATTGTTATGTAACATTATATATGTTATAACATATAATGTGGGATTATAATTGTTACATAACGTGTTATACATATGTAACTATAATTGTTACATAACGTATATGTATGACATAGTGTCGTAATTATATAATATGTGATGTTATATGTAATTATATAATAATATATAATGTTATATAGCATTATATGTTATACTGTAATTATAATTGTTATACAACATGTTATAGTGTAACTATAATTGTTATATATAACACACATACAGAACATTATAGTGTTGTAATTATTATATAACATGTTATAACATTATAATTGCTATATAATGTAACATACACATTACAATGTTTCATTGTTTTCATTGTTATACAGTGTAACATTGTATATGTTGCAATGTTATAATTGTTATATAATGTGACATTATATATGTTATAATGTCATTCTGTTACAGGCATTATATATGTTATAACACAATGTTATAATTGCTACATACTATGTTAGTGTCAGGTGTACAAGGTAATGATTTGCTACTTGCGTGTATCCTGAAATAATCACCATAGGAAGTGCACTTAGCATCCATCATCATCAAATCACATGCATCGTATCCTCAGGCAGCTTAGCTGTGTGATTTTTTTTTTTTTTTTTTTGGTAGAAAAACGGAAAGACAGAAGTTGGGCAAGGAGTGGGTATCAGAAGTAATGACACATTCTCCTTTGCTCGTAATTGCAAGTGCAACCCGCTAACTCTGTGTGGTGCATCCGGGTGACCCCTGGTGGTGTGGGAAGCACCACATTCTTATCTGTGTTTTCCACTATCTCCTCCTTAAGGATACAAGAGTCTGTGAGTGTGAGTGGGGTGCATGTTTATGTTTGTGTGTGTGCAGCTCTAACTGTGCATGGTGTAGACACCACGCTTGGAAGAACCTGGATGCTTGGTCGAGCGGGGCTTGCGTTCCAGGAGCAGCTCCGGGATGTGCACTGGGGTGGGCACCCTCAGCACCCCGGCCTGCGGACGCATGGAAGGAAGGTGGCTCAGCTGTGCAGCCCCAGGGGTGCTTTACGGTGTCGTGTTCCTGCACAGCGAGGGGCCAGCTGCCAGGAAGGCAGGGCTGGGGTCTTCCCAGGGTGTTCTCACCCATCTGATAGTCAACCTGGCTCCTGCGTGGAAGGGTGGGTTCTGCGCTTATAGCTGTGGGGTCAGGGAGAACCCTCACTGGGATTTCCCCTTGGGGGCGAGAGGGCGGGAATGCATCTGTGGCTCCTTGGGGGCAGGTGGCTCCCTGAGGAGGGGCCTGGGGAAGGGGCTGCCCAAGCGCCTGTGTCCCCTGTGCACAGAGGAAGTGAGTGAAGCAAAGGCCCGGGGTTGGGGGACAGCTGTGCTGCTGAGGGGCTGCTCCTTTGTGATGCCCTAAAGGAGCTCGGGGAAGGTATGTGTGTGCACCAGGGTGCAAGTGCATGTGTGTGAGCATGTGGGCACGCATGTGTGCATGCATGTGAGTGTGGCTGTGCAGTCCTCTGTGCTTTGTGCACGAATGTGTGTGCATGTGTGTGAGTGTAGGTATGAATGTCCTTGCAGCTTTGTGTACAAAAAATCAAATAACAGGCACTGAGCTGCATCACTTTCTTTGCTAAATGTTTATTAAAAGACAATGAGGGGCGCCTGGCTGGCTCAGTCAGTTACGCGTCCAACTCTTGATTTCAGCGCAGGTCAGGATTTCAGGGTCGTGGGATCGAGTCCTGCATTGGGTTCTGCGCTCAGCGGGGGTCTGCTTGTCCCTCTCTCTCTACCCCTCCTGCCCTGCTCTCTCACTCTGTCTCTCTAAAATAAATAAATCTTAAAAAATTAAAAGAGAATGAGACCACTCAGGGTGCCAGTTTTTGGAGTGTGGTCCCCAGGCCAGCAGCATCAGCATCCCCTGAAAAGTTACTAGAAATGCAGATGCCGAGACCGCACCCCAGACCTGCTCAGTCCAAACCCTGCGGGTGGGGAGCCGGGCAGTCAGACCTCTAACAAGCACTCTAGGAGATTCTGATGCACGTTAAAATGTGAGAACCACTTGGGCTTCAACCACTCTGCTTTGCTGCATGAAAAGACTTGGTCCTCGGCTTCCACCTGATGTCAACATCGCTGGCGATTAGTGATAATTGCCAAGACTGGTTTGCTGGAAATTCATGTTCTTGCAAAGGCATAAGTCCCAGTATGATAAAGCGTTCCAGAATCCAAGTGGGCTGTTAGCCATGAGAAGGTTTGTCTGCTCAGGGAGGCTGTGCCAGAACACTCCTCCACTAGAATACTTCCCCAAAGGAAAAGATGGGCAGAGTCTCTTGAAAATTGTTTGTAATCGCTGAAATTGACTCACGAAGAAATGGATAGCTTTGTCAAAAAAGGCGTTTCATTTTGCAGGAGGAGGGTGAGAAGAGTATCATTTAAGTTAAAAACACATATGTAAATATTTATAGATATTTTATATGTATGTATGAGAGAGAGAGAGATGGGCTGATTTGCTTTAAGGAATCGGCTCACGGATGGGAGGGATTGCCAAATCCCAGATTTGCAATGTAGACCAGCAGGCTAGAGATGCAGCTAAGAGTCAGTGTTCCCATCTTGAGCCAAAAGACTGATAATTCAGGCAGAATTTCCAGGCTACACTCTTGAGGCCAAATTCCTTCTTCTTTGGAGGAGAATTCTATCTTTCCTCTTCAGGCCTTCAACTGATTAGACAAGGCCCACCCACATTATGCAGTGTGACCTGCTTTACTCCAAATCTTCTGATTTCAGCGTTAGCCCCATCTAAGAAAATACCTTCCCGGCAGTGTCTAGGCTGGTGTCTGACAGAGCCATTGGACACCATAGCGCACTCAGCTCTACCCGCTACCTGCCCTGCACCTCGACCCGTCTGAGTGCTCAGCCTCCTGTAGCCATCAGCCGCCAAGGACCAAAGAGGTCCTCGATGGGTCTTGTCTGAGCTACCCCAGCTTTGGTCATGCCCTGAGGGTGACTGCTCCTGGGGAAGCCCATTGCATCTCCGCTGAGGACAGTTCATGCCCTGATTATCTTATGAACCTCACCTCCTAAAACACATGGCTGTGTCCTAGGATGCCTTGGGTGAGGAAGGACATGGCGCCATGCCGTCTGCCCTCCTCAGTCCCAAAGCAGGCGAGTGCCCCTGTCCTGGTTCCCGTCCTCAGGACACACGAGGGTGCTTCCAGGTGCAAAGGGTAGCAGAACCTCGTGGACCGAGAAATGGCTACTCCAGGTGTCACTAACGAAGATGCTCCTCTGTGGGTAAAACCGATAAGTGGGTGTCCATGCATCGTGGAGCCTTGTCCACAAAGATCCTCCCCATGGGCTCCTCCCCCACAAAACACTTGCTTCTTGGGGCGCCTGGGTGGCTCAGTCCGTCAGGCATCTGCCTTCGGCTCAGGTCATGATCCCAGGGTCCCCACAGAGCAGGGAGCCTGCTTCTCCCTCTCCCTTTGCCTGCAGTTCCCCCCTGCTTGTGCTCTCTCTCTCTTTCTCTCTCTCTAATAAATGAAATCTTAAAAAACAAACAGGCTTGTTTCCTAGCGGCTCACGTTCAAGGTGGTAGATTTGCTTGTTCTATATTCGCTTCCCCTCTTCTTGCAAAGATGGAACAAATTAACATCCTCGGGAAAGTGCACATTTTCGGGCTGCATACCAAGCAATTTTGATTTCATGCAACAGCTTGTGCTCATTGTGTGGGTGTCCTGGGGACACCAGAGACTGGGTGGCTTAGAACCACAGGAGTTTATTCTCTGCCAGTTCTGGAGGCTGGGCCTCTGAGATCCAGGCAGGGCCTGGCTGGTCCCTTCCTGAGGCTCTGGCGGAGAATCTGTTCCAGGTTCCTGTCTGGAGTCGTGGTGATGGCCAGCAAATTTTTACACATGCATACCCCCCAGCTCTGCCTCCATCCTCACAGGACCATCTTCCCCCTGTGCACCTGCACATGACATTCCCTCTGCCCATGGCCTTCGGTGCCCATATTCCTTTTTTTTATAAGTTCACCAGTCATATAGGGTTAGAGCCCCATTCTAAAGACCTCACGTTAACTCAGTTGCCTCTGTAAAAACCCTATTTCCGTGCAAGGTCGTGTTCTGCGATCCTGAGGGTAGGAATCCAACACATCTTTCTTGTGGGGGACACAATTCAATCCATAAGGATCCCTATGCATTGTTCCCAAGGTGACAGATCCTTAATCTCTTCTGGAACTGTTTCTTCCAGGCTGACCTCGCTTTGGAGCAATAATCCTTGGGATGTTACAGGCATCTGTATGCATCCAGGGGAAAATACCTGTTTCGGTTTGAGTTTCCCAAACTTTTTTAACTTTGGGGGGAGCTAATCCATCCATCCATTTGTAAGCATATATTCACAGCCTCTTATATCACTGTTTGTGAAACCCCATGCTATGAATAAACTCCCCTGTGCTGATTCAGGTTTCCCCCGAAGCTTTCAAGGATTTTACGCGGTGTTCTGGGATGCATGACAGGTCACGGACGTGCCCGCGATGGTTCTGTCAACAACTGCACCAGACGTTTGCACGGGGCTGGAATCTGCACGTGGTCGCCAACATCCTGGGCTGTTTCTGGGGAGACACAGAGCCCCTTCTTCACTCACGATATTTCCTGAGCCCTTCCTGGCTACCATATATTTCCATAGTCCTCTGGAATATGAAACGTGGAAAACCAGGGGTCAGGGCAATGCAACATTTGTCCGTCTCACCACGGGAAAGCTTGTGTCTGGAGATGAGGGATTATTTGCCTACCAACAGGTGCCGTTCATCCTTGCTCCCGGAGGGGCTGCTCGTGATCGGACCCAGTGAGCACCCGGGTTCACGGTAGCAGGCAGACGTTCCATCATTATTGGCCATGCACTTATGCATGAATGACCCAGAAGGGACATAATGCAGCTGATGAATATGACGCGCGCATGACACCCTCGGTTGTGCTGTCTTCTGCACACACATTTATCAGAGGCCAGTGGACAGATCATGACGGCTAATACTCCCTGCAGATCCGTATATACAAAGGAAGCCGTCCACAAGGCCAGCATGGTAGGCATTGAGCGGTGACTCACACACAGGGCACGGCATCCATCAACATCATTAACGAAGGCTTCCTTTCTTATAATAAACTCAGCGTCGGCTGGCACTTCACGATCTCCAACTGCAAGGAGAGAATTAAGTTGTATACGATGAGCTGAAAACGTGGACTGCAAATACCATGAACGATATGCAAATTCAGGGACACGTGTGTTCTGTTGAAATAAGAAAACTCAATAAATTGTGTTTTTCAACGGCTCAAGATATTGTCTGATACATCCCATAGTCCTATGCACAATTTCTGGCATAATGGGGGGACTTCAGGAAACCCATTCCTTCTGGAACACTTAAATTAATACGGAAGGTCCGTGGTTTTCTAGGACGGAGGGGGATGATAATCGTTCTTTGTGTGCGTCGTTAAATAACCCATGAAACAACATAGGAAGTATATCGATGGATGTGGTGTAGACGGGTGTATGATGGTCTTGCCAGATCTGATTAAAAGCAGAACTTCCAAGAAATCACAGAGTACTAAAGTAACCCTTTAACTTCCATTGGTATATATATACATATATACTAACATATATATACGTATACTAATAAATATATATAATGCATGTGTATATACACAAATACTTAAATACACACACACACACACACACACACACACACACGTTAACCTTTTCACAGTTTACCACCTCTGGAAGCCCAAACCTCCTTTCTTTTGTCTCTTCACCCCTCTCCCATTTACCAAGCATTGTTAAATAGTATATAAACCCAAGTCTAATGGTGTCTTTGGGGTTTTTACTTCTTTTCTATGAAGACCCCCATACATGTAAAGTTAAAAATAAAATTGGCATGATTTCCCCCTGTAAATGTGGCAGTCCTCAGTTTAGTTTGCAGCCGTCAGGCACAGGACACAAAAGTATAGGACAAAAGCTTTTCTGCCCCTCTGAAAGGCTACCACATTAACCGTCTCTAACTTTTGTTTCAGATCGACCTTCAAATTATTCTTTAAGTCATTACGCCGTTAAGTTTTTTATTTATCGAAAATAAAGATCTATGTTTGTGGCTTTGGGTTCTAGTTTCTGACACCCCTTACTACAAATCAACGAGCTAAAAATCCCGTGTAGTACCGAGCCACGCAGCCATTTCCTGAATTAGTTCGTTTATTCTCACGCAGTGAGAAGAGTGATTTGATTCTGTGTTTCTGCTCCCTTTTATCTGTTAACGTTCAATATCTTCATTGTTTTCCATGCCAAGTGCCTTTCTAGTCCTTGGGGTTTTATTTAGAAAACCTCAGTGGGGGGATCACGTCCCCCTGTTCATTTGCTCTGATTCCTTCCCATTTCCGCTGTGGATGTTTCTTTATCTGTAAATCTGCCAGGGGAACCTCTCCTGAAGTCCCCCGTCCTTCTTGGACTTTTTTCCTCCCTCCCGTAGAGAAACATATTCACTTTTTCTCCATTTAGTATTCCTAACGATCTTTGGTTCTTCCTTCTCCGTGCTACCCTATAAAACTGCAGTCATAGACCGCATCGGTTTACACTGGAGAAATGGGCATATTGATGTTTCACGCCCGTTAAGGGCCCGAACCAAGCAATGCTGAGAATGTGGCATCCAAGGCTGGTGTCCCCATGGCCCGAAGCCAAGACGAAACTGGGCATTGAATTCCCCGCACTTAGTCACTCTCCATTTCCGGCGCCTTCTCCCCTCCCCTGCGGGAAGCAGACAGAAGAAATTTGCCCCAAAACAAGTCTCTTGACAATAATTGGAGGGTTGCGGCTTGTCTTGAGTCAGGGAGGGAGTTTGGACTCTGAACTGCCCTATATTTTTCTCTGAATCCCTCCCTCCAAAAAAAAAAAAAAAAACAAAAACAAACCCATGTTTGGAATTCTTTGGGGCAATGCTCCTTTGGCAAGTTCGTCCGGTGACAGTTGCTCACCTGCCCCCCTGCACCAGTCCCTGAAGACAGAGGAACCAGGGGTTCGTTTTGCAGCAAAAATTGAGTGGACGCCCCGTGGGCAAACCTTGGGTTTTGCACGTGGGCTCCCATGACAGGAGGATGCACAAAGGCCACACTGTGAGGTCAAGTTTCTGGGGAAGAAAACCTGCTTCCTGGGGAATGGCATGAGGCAGGACCGAGTCCCCGAGGGCAGCGATGTGCTGGTCACGTGTGGACAGCCAAGCACCTGTGCGTCTGTCACGCAGTGGATCAGAAAATCTCACCATCAACTTACGAAAAGATCTTGCACATCCTAGGTCATCGGAGAACTCGCAAATTAAAACACCAGGGAGACCCCACGGCACGCCTGTGAGTGGCTGAAGTCTGGGACACCGGCAGCACCGCGTGCTGTTGGGCAAGCGCAGGAAGAGACAGGAGCTCTCCTCCGCTCCTCCGCGGGAATGCAAAATGGCTCGGTCAGTTAGGAGGAGGGTTGGGCGGTTTCTTACAGAACCGCACACGCCCTCATCATGCAATTCCTGAAATCATCCTCCTTGCAGTTCGCCCAGAGGAGCTGCAAACGTGCCCACACAGAAACCTGCCCACGGATGTTTCTAGCAGTGCGATTCCTGATTGCCGAAACTTGGAGGCAACCGAGCTGTCTTTCGGCAGGTGGATAGATAAAGACAGTACAAAGATGGGTGTCGCCAGGGGTTGGGGGAGGGAGGGATGAGCAGGTGGGGCACGGAGCGTTTTTAGGACAGTGAATCTACAGTGTATGACACCATGATGGTGCATACATGATTGTACGTTTGCCCAAATCCATAGAATGTGCACCCCAAGAATAAACTCTAATGCACATTAAGCTATGCATCTGGGTGGTGATGTTGTGTGGCCGCGGGCTCATCACGTGCACCAAATGCACCCTCTGGTGGGGATGCTGATGATGGGGGGAGAGGCAGGGAGGGGTGCACGGGAAATCTGCACCTGCCTGTTAACGGGCCCGTGTACCTAAAACTGCTCTAAAAACATAAATTCTATTTAAAAATACTGTGATTACGATCCTAGCACTTTACGAAGCTGCAAGGATCTCAAGGGCTTTGACACAGCTACATAGAAACAGATGTGCGTGTCTATATAGTTACAGTGAAACTTAACTACATGCTTCCCTGTTGAAAAACCAATAGAAACTAGAAGCCACCTGCAGGCAGGTCCTATTTCTCCCAAGCTTTCTGAGCGGGGCTCTGGGCGCTGTTTTCGTCTTCACGTTAAAGGTGGGCAGGGAGAATCTCCCCTCCTTCTGATCGCTGGGCGCTGTTTTCGTCTTCACGTTAAAGGTGGGCAGGGAGAATCGCCCCTCCTTGTGCGCTGTTTTCGTCTTCATGTTAAAGGTGGGCAGGGAGAATCGCCCCTCCTTGTGATCACTGGGCGCTGTTTTCATCTTCACGTTAAAGGTGGGCAGGGAGAATCGCCCCTCCTTCTGATCGCTGAAATGGTTGACGTTCTGTTCCTTTTCTGCGTGTCCTGTCAGGGGCCCACACAACACCCGGGTGATGAAGCCCCATGGTTGTCATGCAAACTACAAAAACCCTCATGTGCACGGGGAGTGGAAATCAAACCTCAGGATACCCTAGGGGCAGACAGCAGGTGGGAGGCCGTGGGTACTGCAGGTGTGGGGCCTGGGCAGGTAGGGACCCAGGCACATAAGGGACCTGGACGGGTGAGGGACCCAGGCAGGTGAGGGACCCTGCAAGTGAGGGACCTGGGCAGGTGAGGGACCCTACAGTGAGGGACCCTGCAGCTGAGGGGCCTGGGCAGGTAGGGACCTTGGCAGGTAGAGACCCAGGTAGGTAGGGACCCAGGCAAGTAGAGACCCGGGCAGGGGCAGGACCCCAGCAGGTGAGGGACCCAGGCAGGTAGGAACCCAGGCAGGTAGGGACCTTGGTCAGCAGGTAGACACCCAGGCAGGTGAGGGACCCAGGAGGTAGAGACCCGGACAGGTGAAGGACCCAGGTAGGTAGGGACCTTGGCAGGTAGAGACCGGGACAGATAGGGATCTGGGCAGGCAAGGACACGTGCAGGTGAGGGACCTGGGCAGGTGAAGGACCCGGGCGGGTGCAGGACCCGGCAGGTGAGGGACCTGGACAGGTGAAGGACCCCGTCAGGTGAGGGACTCAGACAGGTAGGAAGCCATGTAGGTAGGGACCTCAGCAGGTAGAGACCCGGTCATGTGAGGGACCTGGGCAGGTGAAGGACCCGGGTGGGTAGGGACCCAGGCAGGTGCAGGACCCTGGCAGGTGAGGGACCCAGGCAGGTAGGAACCCTGCAGGTGAGGGACCTGGACAGGTGAAGGACCCCGGCAGGTGAGGGACCCAGACAGGTAGGAGGCCATGCAGGTAGGGAGCTCAGCAGGTAGAGACCCGTGCAGGTGAGGGACCCAGGCAGGTGAAGGACCCAGGTAGGTAGGGACCTGGGCAGGTGCAGGACCCCGGCAGGTGAGGGACCCAGACAGGTGAGGAAAGCATTGGTGTCTTACACGTGTCCATCTTTGCTTCCACAGCCGCTGCTACTCTCCGCATGGCGCCTATGCCCAAAGCAAGCTGGCCCTCGTCCTGTTCATGTACCACCTGCAGAGACTGCTGGCCGCCCAGGGGAGCCCCGTGACCGCCAACGTGGTCGACCCCGGGGTGGTCAACACGGACCTCTACAAACACGTCTTCTGGGGCACGCGTCTCATCAAGAAGCTCTTCGGCTGGTGGTTTTTCAAGGTAAGCCTCCCGCGGCTACTCGGCTGTGCCCGCTTCTGAGGTCCCCGGCCCCACGGGCAGGCAGCCACCTCGAAGCCACTTAATACGCCGTGGGGCCAGCCGTCCGAAGAGTGAGCATCCCGGCATCCCGCGTTGCTGACGTCGGAAGCCAGCAGCATGGCCTCCCCGTGTGTGTATTCAGGCATTTGTTGGTGTTTTTTTCTGCGAAGGAAAACACAGATCTGGGGGCAGAGGACAGGGCTCAGCTCTGTGCCACCACCAGAGACTCCCACGTCATGCACGCGTTTCTGAATCAAAGTCTGGTTGATGTCAGAATGCAGTTCCTTCAAGGAAGACCCGTTGCCTGGGTTCTGCTTCTCGAGTCCCAGCGAACTTTGCTGTCTTCAGGGGCGTGGGAAGGGCACCGTCTTGCCCTCAGCCTCCCAGAGTGAGAGCGTGTGTGTTTTTGGCTCTGCTTTCCCCCCGGTTCAGGGATTTGGACGTGCTTTGCACACCTGTGTCTGTAAGGAGCCTGGTCTGACCGCACCCCTCAGCATCCCTACCGGGAGGATGCAGGCTGCCTCTAGTTTGCCAACATGGAGTCGCACAAAAGCCTCTGTGCAGGGCTCCTGTGGTCCTCCCAGATGTCCCAGGTGTCCCACGGGGTGATGGCAGAGGCTTTGCTCAAAGACGAGACACTCCCATTGTGGAGAGGCGCATGAGCAGGTGACACGCGGGGCCAAGGCCAGCAAGTACATCCTGCAGAGACACAGAGGGTCCCTGACGTGCACCTGCCCCCACGCAGATAGTTTGCATTCTGCACGAGGTGGAAACGAGGCGTTACAAGCCACCCCGAATCCCACCCGTTGGAGCTCCCTGGTGCTTCTGATTGGACCTTCATCCTTCCCGATCCGTGTTCCCCCAGGTGGAGTCAAGGCCAGGGATGATCATGTGGGCATCTCCGTTTCCGTATCCAGCTTCGTTTTTGCGACAATACAGGGTGTTGTCCCTTTTCCCCCATAAATGCAATAACCATAACACAAATTAACGTCCAGCCCATCTCAGTATAAGACACAGGCTGCCCAAAACGCCCTTGTACACACATTTAATCCCCACGTAGCCCAACGTGGTGCATGGACACCCTTGTAATTTCAGAGGTGCACACTTTGCTGTTTCTGGGATTATTTCTTTACGATAACTTCTCCAAAAGAGAGATTCACCCACAGGATATGCACTTTTAAAAATCTCATATCCCCAACCCTTTTCTCTTGATATTTTTATATTTCGTGCTTGGATATGCAGTCACATTTAAATTTGTGCTTCTTTTTTTTTTTTTATTGATCAGCGAGATCCCGTATTTACTGCGCGGGAATCCTGCTTCTTGGAACAATTCCTTGTTCATTTGCTGCTGTCCTGTTTCTGTGGGGGAATGCTGGCCCAGCCGTGGGACCCGGGCACATCGTCTGGCTTCCAGGGTCTTGGCGAGGGGACGGTATTGATTTCCTCCTTGCAGCGGGGTCGCAAAGATTAGAGATGACGCGGTGCAGAGTCGTGGAGGGTGGAATGCACAGCGATTGCTGTGAATTCCCCACCTCTGGGCTCTCCACGCACCAGCATTTTGGGGCCAGCCCCAGGACCCAGATTCTGGCAAATGGGAGTGATCATGTGCGACGGGGCTCTGGCATCTGGCTGCCACCAGATGTAATGACATCTGCATGACCCGGGGATCCTTCCTCCACGTCAGAGCTCCCCTCTTCGGCTCTGCTTAAAATCCAAATCCTCTTTATGGACATGACTTTTTCAATGAATTCCTTGTGCACTTCCTTTTTCCCATTTCCCGCCCCCCCGCCCCCGCATGGGGAGCTGCTGGCTCAGAAAAAAAAAAAAAAATTCTATATAATTAGGGATATTTAAGCATGTATGTCGTGTTGCACATCTCCCCGCCCCCGAATTTCTTGTACTTAAGGTCTCCAATGGGGTACTTTGAGCCAAAATCGAGTCACAGGCATTAAAATTGGTCATCAGTTCTCTCAAGAGGTTGAGTTTCGTTCTGTTGTGTTGTTGAGACTTCCCCAGGTTCCTGGGCTGACGTCCTGTTGAGAAACTGCCCCACCGGTGTTTTTACTCGTTAGAACCCGATCCGTCGTCAGTCTGGATGGTGTTTGCAGGGACTGGTGCCGGTCCATCTGTCCAAAAGCCCATCCTTCTCTGCTGATCCTGGAGGGGAAGGGCTCTCCTTTTTTCTAAATACCTGCACGTGCGCCTCTGTTCTGAATTCACCCTTCTGCTCTGGCGATGCCTCCCCCACCCCCGTGGCTCCGTTTTCTTAGCTTCCTTCTCTCTGTGCCCTGATGATTCACCCCCCGCCCCGCCCCCATCAACTTTTAGATGATTTGCAATTTGAAGAAAACACAACTTGATGATGAGGGCACGTATGTTTATTCACCCAATCTCTGTGTGTTTCTACATTTAGGCTGTTGCCAGCTTTTTAGAATAGAATAGAGCAGAGAGGAATAGAATAGAGCAGAGGGGAAGAGGGGAGAGTGGAGCGAGATGGAATAAGGCAGGATAGGGGAAGAGAGAGTGAGATGCTGATCAACGTAGTGGAAAAATAGGAAAAAAAAGAAATTAACTGAATTAACAAATCAAGTGAAAAAAAAAGAAAGAATGAGAGAGTAAAGTAGGCTCCGATGGGGTGCCGTTGGCCAAGAAAGAGTAAGGAAGAGGGTAGAATAGAGTAAGACTCGGGTTAGGGTGGAATAAAGTAGAACAGAGTCGAATAGAATAAGACAATAATAGAGGAAAAAAAGACTGAAGAATAGAATAGAATATACAACACGATAGAATAAGAAAGAATAGAATGAGATAAAAGAGAATAGCCTGCGATAACCAGCAGAACCAAACTTAATTGGGCGGGATTTCTCGCTTAATCTAATGGGAGGGACATTGAGATTTCGCAGAGTGATTACTTTTTTGTCCGAGGACACGTTGTCTTTCCTTTCGCTTGTTTCTTTCTCGATGCTCGCGATTTTGTGACTTACAATAAAAATACGTGTTTGGTCTTAGTCCTGTTTCTGGCAGAGAGCCCCTAAAATCCTTGGAATTTCCGGTGAGGATAGTGAGAGAGGTTTCTTTTGTTATGGGAATGAGGTGGCTTTTGGAAAGCCCCCGAGGATGCGGCCGGTTGCCAGGGGAACCAACCACGTGGTTAGAAGCTTGGCGCTTTCTGCCCCACCCCTTGACCTCTAGGGAGAGGAGAGGCGCTGGAGGTTGAATCAATCCCTAGTGGCCAATGATTTAATCAATCATGCCTCTGCAATAACGCCTCCCTTACTAGGAAACGAAGAGGACAGAGGGTTCGAAGAGATTCTGCGTTGGGGAACACATAGGGGTTTGGGGAGAGAGGTGCACCTGGGCAGACCATGGAAGCTGCACGCCCTTCCCCCACACACCTGGCCCCATACACCTCTTCATCTGGCCGTTCCTGAGTTATAGCCTTTTTAAAGTAAACCCATGATCTACTGAGTAACATGTTTCCCTGGGCTCTTGTGAGTCACTGCAGCAGGTTAATGGAACCCGAGGAGGGGGTCCTGGGAACGTCCGATCTGTAGCTTGGTGGGTCAGAACCACAGGTGTCAACCTGGATCTGTGATTGGCGTCTGACCCAGGGGGTGAAGGGCCGTCTTGTAGGGCTGAGGCCTGGGGGATCTGACGCCATGTCTAGGTGATGAGGGAACAGAAGGCAAGCTGAGGACAAAGGAGAAGCTGACACCCCACACCCCCCCACCGTGGGATATATGTGACATTCCTCAGGCACTCCCGGCTGCCCTAAAGAAAAAACAAATAGGTAACTTACAGAAACCACAGTCCTGCAAGACATGAGTCTCCCTTGGTTTACTTACAAAAGCCTGAGCAATAGCTTCCAGAAGGGAATGTCAGTACAATTAAAGGTCCTTATAACCTGCAGTCCATTGGCAGACGCTTGAAGCGGGCAGAGGGTAACGTTCCTCCACGGATCTCCCAACTGTCTTGCTGTTACTGCCTTGCTAGAGGGGAAGACGACCCTAACTTGACAATGGCAAGACCTCCGGTACCCTGTAAGGCTTCCTTAACATATGAAAATCCTTTTGAAACCTCCCCGTTTCCTAACCTCCCCCAACCCCCTGCATATAATCAGCCGCTCCTCACAACCGCAGGGCAGCAGCTCTTTCTGCCCACGGGTCCTGCCCCCGTGCTTTAATAAACCACCGTTTTGCACCAGAGAGTCTCAAGGATTCTTTCTTGGTCGTCGGCTCTGGACCTCACCCCACTGAACCTCACATATATTCCCAAACCCCATCACAGGTAGATAGGCCAGAACTGAGTTGGATTATAGGACACCCAGATGGTGTCTGCAAATTGCTTGGCGGTGTGGGGGGGGGTAACCCCATATCTTGGAATTGGTGACCAGAATCCTAATGCTTTTCTGGGGTGTTTTATTAATTCTCAGTAAATGCCCATACCATTCCTATTGCATTTATTCCTAATTGTTTTTATGAGCTTTTGATGTTTGTTTCTGTTGCGAATAGGTTTAATAATAAATAGGTTTAATAAAACCTATTATTAAGAATACTGCAAACCGTGAATACAGAAAAATACATGAAACACTTAAAAGTCGGTGATAAGTGAGTGCGCCATGTGGATGTGCCCACCCTTTTCCCCAAATGCACCTGCAAAAGAAGTAACCCCTAAACCACACGTACCATCAGCTGTTTTGTTGTTTCTCATTATAAATGTTTCACGTGTGTGTCTCTGAAATTTAACTTTGCGTTCCTTGACCCTTAAGTAAGTAGAGTAATATCTGTGATTTGCTTTTTTTGCTCATATAAGATTAGCTACCTGGGGGAAGCTGTAACAAATGACCACAAACCAAATGGCTAAAACCGCAGAGATTCATCCCCCCCCCCCAATTCTGGAGACCAGATGTCTCAGATCCAGGTGGGGGCAGGGCTGCTGAGATCCAGGCGGGGCAGGGCCGCCGAGATCCAGGCGGGGCAAGGCCATGTTCCCTCCTAAGGCTCCAGGGGAAGGTCCTTCCTGCCTCTTCCAACTTCTGGGGCTTGGGTGGCCCTGGGCTGGTGGCCGCGTCCCTCCCGTCTCTGCCTCTGTCTTCGTGTGGCTTCTCCTCTATGTCTGTGTGTCCTCTTCTGTCTCTTACAAGGACACCTGTCATTGGATTTAGGGCCACCCCGATCCAGGATGGGCTCATGTCAGATCCTTTACTTCATCACATCTGCAAAGACACTATTTCCAAATAATGTCATATTCACACATACAAGGGGCTAGGACTTCAACTTGTATTTGGGGGGGCACCCAACTGAACCCACAGTTCTCCATATTAAATGTTTGAAATCAATCCCTATGGACACGTAGAGAAGTAGATAATTGGGTTCTGTCCTGGTGAAGTATATTCCACATGCATGTACAACCTGGCTTAGATCCATCTGCTGGATCAGGAACATCTGGGGTGTTTCCAGTTCTTTGGTGTTTCCAGCAGTGTTGCTGTAAAGGATCAGTCATACATCTCCACATCTGCTTCTGTCCCAGTTTCTCTAGGGAACATGGCAGGCTCTGGCATGAGAAGGTTCTAGAAGATTCTCCTGTCCACGTTTTCTGGAGCATTCCGTTGGGCTTTCAAGGACAGTTTTACCAAAACATGCTCCAAGTACTGAGAATGCCTCAGGCCTTAGGTCTTTATTGATTCTATCACTGATGTCCTGTTTTTAATAGATTTTTCAGTCCATTTAATTTAATTAATTTAATTTTCAAGCCGTATTGATTAATGTGTAAATATCATATTCCCCCTTCTTTCTAATACGTATGCTTCTCTTGAAAATGTTCTTACCTATGGTATAGGCAGTTAAATAATAGATGGTGCAGGTGACTCATATCTTATTTGCCATTTTGAGGGCAAAACATGTAATGTCTCTTCTTATATTTATTAGCATTTGCATATTGTACTTTGTTATGTACGATGCTGCATATCATTCTGACTTTAACTTTGAGTGAGGTATGAATGTTGAACTTTACCAAAACAAAACAAAACAGTTCACTCCATAGGCAAACTATGGGCCACGGGCTGTCCACATGGTTTTGTCAATAAAGTTTTACTGACACACGTGCTTTTTCATTTACGTGTTGTCCCTGTTATAAAGGCAGAGCCGAGTAGTTAGGACAGAGACCAGATGGCCCACAAAGTGAGAAATATTTCCTGTCTGGCCCTTTACAGAAAATGTTTGCTCACTCGGATCTAGAGAGATGATTATGTTTTTGTTTGCTTTAACTCCCTTATTTGGATAATGTGGTTCAGTGTTTTACTCTAGAATGAACGGCCCCCAGTTTCTGGAATGCTTCTTGCTGTCATAGAGCATTATTCTCCAGTACACCAGAGGATTCCATTCCCCAGCCACCTCATTGATGACTTCTGTATTGATATTTACCCTGGCACTGTAGATCCCCTTCCATGCTATTTTTGTCAAGTTGGGATACGAAAGTTCTGATGATTTGTTTAAAAAAAAAAAAAAAAAAGCCAAAGAATGAGACAATCAAGAAGCTCATTTTTCCCTGTATTTTTCTCTCTTATGCTTCAGCCTAATGTAATTATAATGACAACTCTCTGCATTTGCCGACTGGAAATACTAGCCTTTGCAAACTCTCTGGGTTTGGGAATTTTCAGAAGGATGATTCCGATTCAGCTTTCAAAATTATCTTTAATGCGTATTGCTTTCTTGAGGATTCCTCCCTCTTCCCAAGTCAGTGTTGACAGCCTCGTCCCTTCGATAATTGTCCGTTTCTTCAAGTTTCGGGATTAATGAGGACGGTCACTGAACCTCTTCTCAGCGTCTGCCTTCCATGCCTGCTCCGAGCACCTCTCATGAAGTCAGCCATGTCCCTGAGCTCCCTTTAGGGCTTAATTATATTCCTTCCCTTTCAATTTGCCTTCCTACCAACACATCATTTGGTGTCTACTTCCCCAAGCAGAGGGATTTCGAAATATTTTCTTTCGCCAGGAAAGCATCCACACTTGGCCGGCCATGAACCGGGAACGCGTTGTGCAGCATCTGCCCTTTTGGATTGAAAATAACCTCAGGGCGCTGTCTGCATGATGGCGCCTCTGTACAGAAAAGAGAGGATTATGGAAGCTGTAAGACCAAGTCATGGAAGAATATTAATTACCATGGAAATGAAGTAAAAATGGGATAAGGAAACAGAAGAAAATCTGTAGCCCAGCGGAGGCTGTGATGCCCTCTTTATAACGATCACCGCGTATGCACGAATTACTTATACGGACACGTTTGTCTTTCTGTTCTTTTATATCATGCAGTGGCGTTGTTTTATACCAGTGAATCTCCGTCGGTGCCTCCCTGGAGAACGTGCCCTGGATTGCAAATTCAGAGCCACTCACCTGGGCGAGCCACTTTGTTCCTTGAGAGAAACCAGGAGGCGTTTGTAAAGACGAGAAGTTTAGCGAGGTCACAAATGAAGACCACTCTGTATGCATGTGCTCTATCAGGCTCTGTGTGAGTGTAGACGAAGCTTTTCAGAGGGTGCGAGACCCAGTGAAGCCAGTGCCAATGCAGAAAACCTGCATCTCCCAGGTGTTGGTCCCGTTGCATTGGGACGTCATCCCTATGTGCCTGTGTTACTGCCTTGGGAATCCGCGGGTACCGCGAAAAAGCATGATTCTCAGTGCTGGGTGCATCGGGACCCCTGTGCAGAGCTCCTGCCAAACAACGCCAGGCCTCTTTGAAATCGCTTTATACACCAGTCTCCAATTAAAAAGGATCAAATTGACAGTGTAGAACGTGCCCCTGTGACAACAACCTATATGACTAGTGATGTTTGGTTCTCTTTAATATGCATTTGAACCCCCCCAGTCACAGGGTCGTTTGATTGCTTTTTGATGGATGTGCCAGGAAGGTGGCACGTTTAATTAATCAACTCAAGGACACACGTCCAGCGATCCTTCTCCCCACCTCTGCATCATCAGCTTCTCCCTATCATCTGTCAGCATTCAAGCACACTGAATTAACAGCAACCTTCAGTTGACCTTCTCTCATGCCGTAGGAACCTACCACCATTACTCTTCCACCCTGGGATGTAGGAGATCCCCGATGATCCAGGGGAGCGCAGTGCCATCACAGGGATCGTCATAAGAGTGAGGATGGAGGGTTCGAGTCAGAGAAGGACAGGGAACAAGGAGGCAGACTCTCACCTGGAGCATCCAGTAGGAATGCAGCCCCTGCCAATCCCCCAGGTTTTAGCCCACTGAGATTCATTTTAGACTTCTGACCTTGTAGCATTTTAAGATGATAAATCTGTGCTGTATCAAGCCACCAAGTTTTTGATCATTCACCAAGAATAGCCAAAGGAAACTCTTACGTTCACCTTCCTTGGATCTCAGCTGTCAAGACCGCTCTCTTGTGTCTTTGCCCAGTGTGTTGGCTTCAGCTGCTCCCCTGTAAAGCTGGTGGCATAAGACCCACCTCACAGGTATATCGTGAAGATTACATCACATCAGGTGGGCTCACACAGGAGGCTTGGAGCAGGGCGTCAGTGCTTGATATTCGTTCAGGCATTGATGACATCTCATGCACCCCTCCAGGTGTAGAGTGATCAAGACTGATCACTGGGGCGTCAGGGTGGGCATGTCCCATAGTTGCACCCTGGGTTCTGGGAATTCTACCAGTTATCACTCGGTTTGACTTTGAGCATTTCATGAATGACAAAAGGACAAATATGGTGGCAGTAGTCTGCCCTAGTGTTGGGGGCAGGAGGAGAAGACTTTGCTGGGGATGGAGCCTCTGAAGGTGGATTGAAGGCTAGGCCAGGGTCCATGAGCAATGCTGGAACTGTAGGTGATGCAGAAAGTAGTTCAAGATGATGGGTGGTCAAACTGACACCACCTCTTTCTTAACTGCGTCCCCCATCTGAACCCAAGACTGGGAAATGATCTGAGCTACTACCCGCGTCTCCATTCTTCCAAAAGCAGCTGTCCCCGGCCCTATTTCAGGCATACAAGGAGAGAAGCTTATCATGTGTTAGAAGCAATGGCCACCTTAGGATGCTAGGGCTGGGTGCCTGTTGAGAAATGTCAGTGAGAAGGTTAGAAGATCAGACCCATCCAGCCTACAAAGCATCCAGTGGACTGACTGCAGGACATGCGGGCACCTGGGGTCAGCTTTCAGACCATTGCAGTGGTGGAGGTGGTACTGGACATGGTGGAGAGGGAGGAAAATCATTCCAAAACCTAGTCCAGAGATAAAATTAAGACATCTTGACTGGTTGACTGTGGGATGTGAATAAATAAAGACTCAAGGATAATTCTGGGGTTTCTCACTCAGGAAAGTCAGGGTAATGGTGGTGCCTATCCAAGAAATGGGGTGGTAGGAAATGCCCAGGTGGCGATTTGGGGATGCTTGACCTTGAGGTGGGTAAGTAGGGTGTTTACTTCCAATGCCAACTGGGCTGCCATAAATGTGTCCATGGCTCAAAGGAGAGCGAGGTCAGGTTTTCATTTCCAAGGTGAAGATAGGGAAAGAGATGAGAAAGGAAGCTATTGGCATGGGGGATGGGCTCATAGGGAGGCTCATTAAGGACCAAGATGGAGAGGTCTCTGGAGGAACCAAGATCTGGCCACCCCTTCCTTCTCCTTCCCACCCTCTGTGATGCCCCTCGCTTTGGTAATTTGTTAATTCTGGATAATAATATCTCATAAGATTGTTGTGAAAATTGCCAACGTAATATATGTGAAAGCATTTCCAAAACTGTAAAGCCCTATGTAATTATGTAATTATAAGGCATTCATGTTTCCTTCCAACCACACATTGCTTGCAGCTCTATTTAGCACATTTTAAATTCCATCCTCTTTCTACTAAGTGTGCTTCTTATTTTATTATTTTTTTTTTCATGCACTTGTGCCCAACCGTCAACCCACAGCCCCTGCCTATTGTCAGCTCCATGTTGGTGGGGGTTATTTTCAAAACTGCCTTTCTTTGCCCCAAGAGCCCACAAGACATTGGTGAGCATTTAATAAACATTTGTTGTGCTGAATCGAATTGAAACGGGGTGCATAGCTTCCAACTCCAGCCGTGGCTTCATGCAGAGAAAACCTTTAACTATAAATACATGGAGCCCTCTTCCCTGCTCTCCCAGCGGACATCTGGTTCTTTAGTGATCCTCCTGCCTCTGATAAAAGCAACACATCCATTCTTGGGTTCGGTTTCACATTGTAGACATCTTACAAATCTTTAAAGATGATTTTTTTTTTATTTTTTTACAAGCTGTAGATAAAATGGGGTCTGTTATTTATGCCAGAGGGAGCATTGTTTAGAGGGCCTTCTTATCTATTCAGAAGCTGACTGATTTTTCTGCACCCAGCACCCAGGAAACATACTTCATCATCCCGTGAATGAGCTGGAAGACAGATCATCTCAACTACAACTGCACAGGGACAGATGATCAGATTTTGCTGGGGGGTTCAGTAAATCTGCAGGTGCACCATTTGATGCTGGTCATCTGCCCTTGGTTCTCCTTGAGGCCAGAGAGAGAGAGAGAGAGAGAGAGAGAGAGAGAGAGAGAGAAACAGAGCTGATTTGGGTCTTTCTGCATATCCATCTTAATTAGATACTTTCCAGTTTGTCTCCATGATGCTTATCATCATGGACCTGAATTCCCAGACATTTTTTTTAAAGATTTTTTATTTATTTATTTGACAGAGAGAGACAGACAGAGAGAGCACAAGCAGGGGGAGCAGCAGAGGGAGGGGGAGAAGCAGGCTCTCTGCTGAGCAGGGAGCCCAATGCAGGGCTCAGTCCCAGGACCTTGAGATCATGACCTGAGCCAAAGGCAGACTGAGCTACCCAGGCGCCCCTCCCAGACATTTCTGAACACAGCTGAGTACCTGGATCCCAGGTACTTTCCTAGAGGAGAAAATTCCTACAGATGAATTAAACAAAACAAAAAAACAAATAGTGAATAAGTTGTGGAATTTCATGCTCAGCTTAGAGAACTCTGATAGGGGAGCGTGGTTATAGAAACCAGCACAAAATGTCCATTTTCTTGTTAGACAAGAGCAGTTTTGAATTTCATCAACTGTGTTCCTATTGATACTCCTTGGCAAATTAAGCTAGAGGTTCTGCCTCATTAACCCGTTCTGGTTGGCGATCATTAGTGTGTTGGAGTTTCATGAGCCTGGAGCTCTCGGCGGGTCATGGGCTCCGGTGAGCTTCTCTAGGACGTGAACTTTCATCACCGAATGACCCACGCAGTGATCCCAGGGAAGAAGAAAGGATTAATAACTCTCTTTGCTTGGAATGAACATCCCCAAGCTTGAGCTTATTAGTCATGAAATATCATCTACATGTTCACCATGCAAGGACGGACTGTAGAGGTCATAGGAGAGGAAGCCTTTTGATCTTGCCTTTTTGCCAACATGGCATCCCTACATGAAGCATTGAGTTAGTAAGGGAGAATCACGGTGCAAAAGATCTTTGAGAGCAGCAGGGCTTTATGCCGGCCCCTTTAGCAGTTAACCCATGTGGTTTTCCTTGTCAGTGTGTATGTATGGTGGCTCCCTGGGGACATCCAGCCTATGACCGGGTGCCCAGCCAATGGTGGATCACTGCACCATGAGCCACAGGTGCAAGACGTCAGGTGATAACACAAAATAAATAGAAACAAAGGAAAAGTAAGCGAAGAGAAAAGGAGTAGAAAAAGCAAGTATATGGTGCAGGTGCTTCTCATGCTCCCACTGACTGTGGTGTGCAGGGTTCTAGGTCAGAGAGATTCAGGAAAAAACAAGTGGTTGTCTCTTCTTTGTGGTTTTTTTTTTTTCATAACCTAGAACACAGCGTCATTCAAATATAGATCTTGGTGTTGGGCCATGTATTCGTCAGCTTGGGTGGCTTTAACAGAATCCCACAGACTGGGGATGTTTGAAAACAGGTACTTACTGCTCATAGGCTGGAGGCTGAAAATCTGAGATCCAGGCGTGGCCAGCATTACTTTTTTCTGGGACCTCTCTGCTGGACATGCCTGGCCATCTGTCTGTGTCCTCACGTGATGGAAGGAGGAAGAGGTGTCTCCTCCTCTTCTTATGAGGACACCAGTCCCATCATGGGGGCTCCTACCCTCGTGACCTCATGTAACCGTAATCGCCTCCCAAAGGCTCCACTGGCTAATGCCATGCCATTGAGGGTTAGGGCTTCCACATATGAATTGGGGAGGGAAGGGGCGTGCACATTCAGTCTATAATAGGACATATGCCTTCACTGGAGACATGTTTAAGAAGCATCTCCTGCCTGTCGTGGTCTTTGCTGGTCTTAGGTCTATCTGGCAGAACCTGAGTGTGTCTCTCCCATGAGTCTGAATGCAACAGAGGAGCAGAGGAATAAGCACCTGCTCCCTGGAAAAGGTGTGCGTGCGCACAGCTGCAGCCCTCCATAGGCTAACAGTCCCCGTCGGAGAGGAGGAATCATTTGGACATTGAATTAGTCTGTCTGGGCTGCCGTGACAACGTACCATGGACGGGGTGGCTTCAACAACAGACATTCACTGTCTCTCAGTCCTGGAGGCTGGGAGTCTGAGACCCAGGCGGGGCTGAGGCTGGTTCCTCCTGAGGCCGCTCTCCTTGGCGTGGAGACCCCGTGTCCTCCCTGTGTCCTCACGTGGTCGTCCCTCTGTGGCTGTCTGTGTTCTCATCCCCTCTTCTTATAAGAACACAGGTCCTGTTGGATCAGGGTCCACACCAACAACCTCATTTTACCTTAATCCCCTCTTTAAAGATCCCCACTTCCAAATACAGCCCCATCCTGACGTCCTGGGGGTGAGGACTTCAACATATGGATTTGGGGGGACATAGTCCAGCTCATTTCAGGCACTGTTGATGTTGATGTGATTCAGCCTTCCAGCTCAGCAGGAAGCCTGCTGCCCAGACAGAGGCAGGAGCTGTGCGCCATGGACATTCTTCCCTCTGGTGAAGCGGCTAGGGTGGCTCTCTCCCTGCATGAGACATTTCCTGCTGCAAGAGCTCACTTGGACTCAGAAGTCTCCCCAAACCCACTCTCCCGCCTGCATCCCCCAGCCTCTAGAGTCATTTCTTGGAGACGTCAGCACGTGCTATGAGTGAGGATGTTGACCGGGGAGCTGGTGGCCCTGGGTTTGAATCCTAGCTCCTCCACCCACCAGCTGTGTGCCCTGGGGAAAAGACAAGTCTTCTCTGAGCCTCGGGTCCTCATCTGTAAAAGGGGTGTTAGTGCTGGGCACAATGCCCAGCACACAATATGGTCACCCCTGTCGTGCTTACTGTTTATCATTTGCAATTGTGTTTATATTTGCCAAAAGCCTTTCCCTCGTAAGATGTCATGCGTTTTTCCCTGACAGTTGTGTGGGAAAACTATTTCTACGGTTATTGTTTTCCGGGAGAGGAAATAGGCTTAAGAGGGAGGATGAGTAGTGAAGATCTCACAGTTAACAGGTGGTGACACAGAAATTTGAACCCAGGTCCTGAGATTCTTGGGTGTCTCCTCCACCTCCAGGGAATGCAGATAAATTCCCAAAGGTTAAAGTCGTGCGTGTGCGAATGTCCGCAACTGTGTGTGAGAGCTTGGGGGTGAGCACATGTGTGTGCACATGGGCTAGTGTGCATGCAAGTGGATGAATATGTGTGTGTGCATGTGAGCTTATGTGTTGGGGGGTGAGAGCGTGTGTGTGTGTGTGTGAGCATATATGTGTGCATGGGAGCATGTGTGTGTGTGTGCATGTGAGCTTGTGTGTGGGGGGTGAGTGCGTGTGAGAGCGTGTGTGTGTGTGTGTGAGCATATATGTGTGCATGGGAGCATGTGTGTGTGTGCATGTGGGTGAGTGTGTGAGCACATGTGCGTGCATGTGGGTGAGTGTGTGAGTGCATGTGAGCATGTGTATGTGTGCATGTTTATACACACACATGTGTATCTCAACATTTATCATGGCACCCTCCCTTTTGCACGGGCACGACCTATAATTGCTCTGATGGGTGATGATTAGGATGTGATATGAGATGTAATGAGAAATAAATAAATAAAACCATCTATTTCATGAGCTGTCAAAACATTTAGGAATTAAAGAATACAAATGAAATCTCATTTCCATCTTCATTATAAGCCCAAGGCTTTGAAATAGTCTACAAACGATCAGCGGTTGCTTTTTTAAACCTAGCATCTATCATGTATTTAAGCACATGATAGTTGGGTAAGTGGATATGCACCACAAGATGCATTATAGCCAAGAAACAGATCTTTTTTTCTACCCCTTTGTATGTCAGCAGAGCTTCTTGGGTGACAGTGTGTATGTCTATGTGTAAATGTGTGTGTGGGTAACGTCGGTGTGTATGTGTGCATCCATGTGTGTGCGCATAAGCATATGTGTGTGCATGTGAGTATATATGTGCATCCACATGAGCATATGCATGTGCGTGAGTGTATGTGTATATGAGTATATATGTATGTATGTGAACATATGCATGTATGTGGGTATGAGTATATGTGTGTGCATGTGAGTATGTGTGTGTAGGAGTATATATGTATGTATGTGAACGTATGCATGTATGTGGGTATGAGTATGTGTGTGTGCATGTGAGTATATGAGTGTGTATGAGTATATATGTATGTATGTGAATGTGCATGTATGTGGGTATGAGCATACGTGTGTGCGTGTGACTATGTGAGTGTGTATGAGTATATATGTACGTATGTGAATGTATGCACATATGTGGGTATGAGTATATGTGTGTGCGTGTGACTATATGAGTGTGTATGAGTATATATGTATGTATGTGAATGCATGTATGTGAATGCATGTATGTGGGTATGAGTATATGTGTGTGCATGTGAGTATATGAGTGTGTATGAGTATATATGTATGTATGTGATTGTATGCATGTATGTGGGTATATGTGTGAGGCATGTGAGTATATGAGTGTCATGGGAGTACATGTACATGTGAATACATGTGTGCATGTGAGTTTATGTGTATGATTGTGAATGTGCATGAATGCATGGAAGTATGTTTGTGCATATGAGTGTGTGTGCATGGGAATCTATATGTGGCATGGAAGTATATGTATGTGCATGGGAATGCCAACCCCCCATGCCGCTGAAAATCCAGGTATCACTTCTGACTCCCCAGAGCTTCACTACTCATAGCCTACTATTGCCTAGAAGCCTTACTGATGCCATAAACAGTAGATTAACCCATATTTTGTACGTTGCATGTATTATGCACTGGATTATCACAATAGAATAAGCTGGAGAAAGAAAACGTGGTTAAGAAAATCCTAAGGAAGAGAAAACACATTTATGGGATTGTGCTACCTTTACCGAAAAAATCCGCATCTAAGTGGACCCGCGCAGTTCAAACCTGTTTTGTTCAGGGGTCAGCTGTGTAGACTTATAGAGACTCATAAGAAGCTCTAGAGTGGATGGGGTGGATTGAGCAGATTTCCACAAGATTAAACAAGATAAGCTCCTGAAAAAGTCTTTATCCTGACAATAAGAAGCGAGGGGGAAATTCTGTTGGTTTCTGGATCTGGAATCATAGCGCCAGACAGAGATGCCTCGGTTCCCACCATTTCCAATCTCTTGGGCTCCTCCTAGCTCGCCGGCACCCACTGACCATGCTAACCCGCTGGTCACTCGGACTCCGACCCCAGAATGCAGAGTGTGTCGTGTTCCCACGTTGCCGCATTCCGTCGGAACCAGAGTTCCAGCCCTCACGTGTTCTCTACGTTTCAAGCTTCTGCTTGGACTTTGTGTTCCCCCTAAGCAGTGACCATAACCCGGGAACTCTTCCATCCCCACCGGAAGCTCACCATGCTGCATCGACACCAAGAACCTTTCTGCAAGGTGGTCACATTTCACCTGGTTGCCAACTAGTGTTGCTGTAACACAGAGGCTCAGCATTCATGCCCTTTCAGCCAGTTCATACGCATTATGGCTACATCGGGAGTTGCAGAACTTGACTGTCCACATCAGGGATTTTAATATGCATTGTTGCCTATGGAGATGGATTAACCCATCAGCTTGGCTAGGTTGTGTATGTGGCTTTCTGCTTGAGTTTCCCGACCCAGGTGATGAGCATGCTGTGTGTACCCAGCAGCATCGGTGGGGGTCCTGAGAATCCCATGCGCTCTGCTCTGAAAGCTGACACATTCTGGCCTTCTTCCTTCTCCCCACAGACCCCAGATGAGGGAGCCTGGACGTCCGTCTATGCAGCGGTCACCCCGGACCTGGAAGGAATTGGCGGCCGCTACCTTTACAATGAGAAAGAGACCAAGTCTCTCACGATCACCTATGATCTGGATCTTCAAAGAGAACTGTGGGCCAGGAGTTGCCAGATGACCGGCATCACTGACATGACCCAGGACACCTTCTCGGGGTAGTTGCCACATCGGGGAAGACCTTGCCTTCAGTCCACCAAACACAGGTCTGTGACAGGTCCCTGTGCCCGCGTTTTTCGTAGCTGCCTGCCTTTGGGGCTGTGTCCCCAAAGGTCTCCTGTCTGCTGTCGTGCCTTTGCAGGAAGTCAAGGACGAAAAGGAACATTGAATGTAATTCCCAAGTAGGTCGTCCCGAGCCCTAAGTTGTGTGCCAAATGGCTACAAGTGCCATGAACAATTAAATGCTGCGTATAACCCAACTGTGCAGTCTTCCTTGTTGAGCACAGGGCAGGGACCAGGTTTGGGGAGACACATTCCAGGTGAGGCAAGCTCTTTCAAGGAGTATGAACCACTGGAGCTGTAGAGGGTCCAGGGTCTCCTGTGTCCTTTGTTCTTCCACTCACCCATTATTCCGAACACCCAGCTTTGACTCTTGGGTCTGTGAAACAGAGACATAAGCCTTCCTCAGTCTGCTGGGTTAAGGCTCCGGTGACAACTCATATTCTACTCCACACTTTGAGAGTGACCTGGTCCTGGGTGCTACCTGTAGTCCCCAGAGCTGCTGTCATGAGCTCAAGCCCGTGAGTCATGCGAATATAACCAGACGTGTCAGGGATTCTGTACAACGGGTGGGAGGAGAGGGTCCCAGACAGCATTCCCTGTATGGTTTTCCAGGACAGGATGAGAGGGGTCTGGACGGAGCTCACCATGGAGTTCTGTAGGACAGGGAGGAGGAGAAGGGTCTGGTTGGCCCTCATCATGGAGTTCTGTAGGACAGGGAGGAGGAGAAGGGTCTGGTTGGCCCTCATCATGGAGTTCTGTAGGACAGGGAGGAGGAGAAGGGTCTGGTTGGCCCTCATCATGGAGTTCTGTAGGACAGGGATGAGTAGAAGGGTCTGGTTGGCCCTCATCATGGAGTTCTGTAGGACAGGGAGGAGGAAAGCGTCTGATCAGCACTCCCCATGGGGTTCTGTAGGGCAGGGATGAGTAGAAGGGTCTGGTCGACACTCAACATGGAGTTCTGTAGGACAGGGAGGAGGGAAGGGTCTGGACAGCAATCCCCATGGGGTTCTATAGAACGGGATCTAGGAGAGGGGTCTGTAAACCACTCACCCTGGGTTTTTGTAGGACAGGAGAAAGAGAGGCGTCTTAGATAGCACTCCCTATGGGGTTCTGTAGGACAGGAAGGAGGAGAGAGGTCTGGTCAGCACTCAACCATGGAGTTCTGTAGGACAGGGACCAGGAGAGGGGTCTGGATGGAGATCCCCAGGGGCGTTCTCCAGGACAGGAATGAGGAGAAGGGTCTGTAATCACTCAGTACGGCATCCTGTGGGACAAGGAAAGATGTTCCTGACTTTGCTCACTATGTGTTTTGGGCAAAAGGTAAAGGAATGGGCCCTGGTTTCTCCCTCACCATCACATTCTCACACGTGACCTTCTCCTGGGTTGTTCCCCACTCAGAATGTCAGTGAACTTTTCTCTTGGCATCCTTCCTAGACACATCTGCAGGGCCTGGTTTATAGTTAAACCATGGTACTGAAGTAGCCATAAACATATTTGATGCCCAGTCGTGGGTGTTGAGCACAGTTCATCAGAGCCCACCTGAGCTGGACATTTTCTTCTGGTTCCTCCCATATCTGTGCGCAGAGGCAGCTTGTCTGCCAGGAACATGTAGGGTGGTCCATGCACTGGCAGTCGGAGAGAGGTGGAGGGTCTTTGGAATTGTGTCCAGTTGGTCTCTCTAGGAGTTGAATTATGACCCCCTCCAAAAGATACCTCCATGGGCTCACCCCCCAGAACCGATGCATGTGATTCTACTTGGAAAGATAATCTTGGCAATGGAATCAAGATCTTAGGATGAGGACATCATCCTGGCTTATCTAGCTACACTCAATGTAATCACAAGTTTCTGTATCAGAACGGGTAGAGGGAGATTTGATTATAGAATAGGAAGAGGTCACGTGACCATGACAGAGACGGGAGGGACGTGGCCACAAACCCAGGGACATCTAGAGCCCCCAGAAGTGGGAAGAGGCAGGAAGGACCTTCCTCTGGAGGGAGCACAGCTCTGCCCCGCCTGGGTCTCAGCAGCCCTGCCTCACCTGAATCTCAGCCCTGCCCTGCCTGGATCTCAGACTTCTGGTCTTCAGAGTTGGGGGAGGATGAATTCCTGTGGTTTTTAAGACACCAACATATTGATAGGAATTTGTTACAGGAAACTCATACAGTCCCCTATGGTTCTGAATATCTCCCGCAGTTTACTGGGCACCATCCTTGACTTCAGGGCTCACCCTTACTCACCCACCAGTCAGGCAAGGAAGGCTCAGTCCTTTCTCTGAGGATGTTCTCAATTCCAACATGGACAGACTAGCCACTTGAAATGCGGTGGAAAGGACACTGAGTGTGTGTTGCTGCACTCTGAATTTCCAGAACAGTGACTGCTGGTCAGCTGATCATCCATTCCCTCAACTGACAGAATCTCACCGAGGACCCAAACCTGATGTCAAATCTGGGCACCTGCATGCTTTGGTATCACAGCCAACAGCTCTTCCCGCGTGGGGTTCACACTGGATGCAGGGGCAGATGCTTTATCGATTGCCTCTTGATTGTTCCAGGATGGATGCAGTGGCACCATGAAGCAATTTAAGACTCTGCTCTCCTTCTGGAATGGAGCATGACTTAACGGGAACTTAACAAAATACAAAGGAATGTCATTGCTCTGGTCTGGGATATTTGAGAATGCCTGTGATAGATTCTTTGTTAGTGACAGAGTTCTCTGTCTTTTCTTGGCCAAGGTGGTAAACCCTAAACAAATCTTCTCAATAAAAATGCTGATAATCTCCCTGAAGGTCCAGTTAGGTTGATGGGTTCTGGTTGCCCACTGGGGGAGCATGTGAAAATGATTGTTGCTCATCCCTACCCTCAGTAGCGTTCCAGAGTTAATTCCTGTGGACATCAACATTTCTGTAGAGCTTCTCAAGCCATCCTGTTGTTCAGCCAAGTTCAAGACCCAACCTGAGCCAGACATATTGAGATTGCAACTTCCAGCCCTGAGTGCTGGCACCTCCTCGGACTGTTCAGATGTTCCACTAAAGCTCTAGAGCCCAGACTGATGTGTTTTAGAACTAGAATCATAATCAAGATGTGCCTCATCTGATTTTCTGAACAGCCAGGACTCTGCAGCAAAAAGCGGAACGTTGAATTCTGGAAGATGCCAACCTTGCAGCATTTATATGTCATCAAAGACCATACTACAACTTGAAGTGAAGTACATAAGTGCCAGGGACTGTTGTCATTATGACAAAGGTACTTTCCAAGTAGAGGCTCAGGACGGTGTGGTAGGATGGCTCCTGGCCAAAACGACATCCTCCATCACTGAGAAAACAAGCAGGCCAGGATTTGACAGATGCCGCATTCCCCAAGCTGAGAAGACACACTCCAAGAACAATTTGAACCTTGTAGGACCCTGGCCTCAGATTGTTCCTCCTTGTTACATGACAGCCCTTATGTTGCTCTTCCTCTCTGGGAGAGAGAAAGAGGAAAAAAACAAACAAACAAACAAAAACACATCGTTCTGGAGAAGTTAGCAGGCACCCTTGACATGTGATTGTAAGATTCCTCAGTGCTTGGAGACACTTCCCAGCAGCTGGAGAAATCGTGTGGCTCTCTGGGTGAGTAAAGTTGAATCCATGGCTTCGCGGGCACTGGGGATTCTGGGGTTAAGCCTGTCACTCACGTTAGGGGAGCCACGAGGGTCTCTGTGCCCACGCCAGGGTGACGACTTTCCATCCATGGGCAAGACTTGATTCAGTAGTTGGACTCAAGATGCATGTGTTTCTCTTCTCGGTAAAGCTGTTCTTTTGTTCCTTCAGTGTAGCAACAGTGAGTTTTGTTTGGGTTCAACAATGGGCGGGACCACTTCCTTCATTCATCTATTCATTCATTCGTTCATTCATTCATTCATTTCTACCAAACCAGGCTCTGAGGAAACAGAGGCTCGCTCAAGTTGAGCGGACCTAGCTCTTGTCCCAAAGGAGCTGAGGTCTGTGGTGGACTGATAATGGCCTCCACGGCTGTTAGGTCCTAATCCCTGGAATCTGGGGGTTTCACGGTGTAAGATAGCAGAGACTTCTAACAAGGAAGAGCGAGCTCAGCAAAGGCTGGTCCGTGTAGGACACAAGCTCTGGATGCCAACTAGATGCTGAAGGTTTCTGTATCATGAACAGGTGGCATGGGCACCTCTCGTTTTGGCTGTTTGGAAATACAACCATACAAGGTGCACTGGGCTCCCTCCAAGGCGGGACACAGGTTGGGAGGCAAGATGAGGGAAGTTTTTGGGTTGGTCTGCAGGTCAGCGAGGGCGTGCCCTGCCAGTTTCCCATTGGATGTGAACTTTGGGAATGTGAAGTCTTGCACTGGGCACCATCATCAAGCCTTTGGGCCTCTGTCTTTCTGATGCCTCATCTACTGAATGATGATGCTAACACAACCTTGTCGGCGCCCAGGTTTGCTGAGACAACAAAACCTATGTATGCACTGTGCTTGAGGAATGTTCAGGAATAAATATATGCACCTGTGGTTTTGCATGCAAGCTCTGGATTTAATTTGTCGTTTAAGTGGAAAAATTACACTTGACCCTTGAACGGCACAAGGCTAGGTGTGCCCAGCTCTAGGCTCTCAAAAATCCACGTATAATTTTTGACTCTTTCCAAAACTTAATTACTAGGAGCCTGCTGTTGCCCAGAAGCCTGACCAATAACGTAGCCAATTAATATGTATTGTATATTATATTATATATAATATTATATATATTATAATATATATTATCAATATGTGTATTATATACTGAGTTCTTACAATAAAAATAAGCTACAGAAAGTAAAGTGTGATTAAGAAAATCATAGGAAGAGGAGATACATCTACAGCACTGTGCTATATTTGTTGAAAAAATTCTGCATCTAAGTGGACCCGTGCAATTCACACCGCATTGTTCAAGCATCAGCTATAGTTGGAGTTGTATTTTCTGTCCTCTGGATACCAGTATCCTCGTCATTGGGCCTAGATCCCCATCTTTTTACCAAACGCCATAAAAGCACAAACATAAACCCTTAAGTCCCTCCTGCTTTGCAGCATGTGCCCTGAAGGGGCGGTGCGCAAATGTCTGCGCCTAGTAAAGAGTTTGAGGTTCTACTCAAGGAAGGACGTTCTCTGGTTCAGGATGAGAGCTTTACCAACGTGTGCGTTTGTTGCTAGTTTATCATTTTTGGTTATCTCAGCTGCCTAATTTCTTCCCTTCGTTCTGGGATATATCGTCTGACTTCCTGATTTGATGAATGCCATTTATTTTTTTACTTCCGTATGTCCAGTTGAAGCCTTCTGTGTCACTCATTTCTCCCTCTGACTTGGTCGACATCTCGTAGATACGCGGTGCCGTGCTTCTCTTCATTTTTCCCTCTTTAGCCCGTGGCTTACTCAAACCAACGTTTTAAAAACTCCCAGATAGAGAGGTGCCAGGTGTGGTTCAATGAGTTTTCATTCAAAATATCTTAGAGAAAATCATAGCATGGTAACTAAAAGGATCATTCTTTTAGGGGGAGAATATTCATTTTATTTTTCTGACTTTATTGAGGTATAACTTAGCAAAAATGTATATATTTAATGTGTAGGGTGCAGTATTTTGATTTACACTTACACTGTAAAATGTCTATTGGCCATGACTTGGACAGAGTGTCCTATTGTGTTCACTGGGTCTTTTTTTTTTTTAAAGATTTTATTTGTTTATTTATTTGAGAGAGAGAGAGAGAGAGTGTGGGGGAGGAGCAGAGGGAGAGGGACAAGCAGGCTCTGTGCTGAGTGGGGAGCCTGACACAGAGCTGGATCTCACGGCCCTGAGATCATGACCTAGGCTGAATTCAAGAGTCAGGCACTTGAATTGACTGAGCCACCCAGGTGCTCCTCAGTGGGTCTTTTTATGGTCCTCACACTCATGAGAGGGGGCAATAGAAGGGAGTTAAGGCTGCGGAAGATCTTGCCTATGTGAGGAATGCCACCATAGTGAGTTGGGTCCAAATCACACGTACCTGATGTGTTGGCTTGCCTTCCCAATGGCCTAGTGGTTTTCAATGCTGGTTGTTCTCTCCGTGGTTCATGGAAAGGTAGCGAAGGGCACGCTCAAGAAAAAACACAACACAACAAACAAAAAGCTGCTTTTCACATTTAACTGGGGGAGGCCAGGATGATAGATGTGTTGCAAGGCACAGGACAGGGCTACCCAGTGTACAGTGTCCCCCTGCCCACATGACTTCTCAGTGTCTGTCCAGGTGTCCAGGCAGGTGAACATCCTGTATGTCATGAACCCAAGCCTAGAACTTAATTCTGTTGACTCATAAATGCAATCATTTGAATTTTCCAGGCAAGCAGCCACTGCCTTAATACAAGATTGCCCTTGGTTGGATTGTTCACCATTTGCAGAAGTGCAGATGGCAGCTCATGGCATTTGCATTACAAACCGCAGCATGCCTGGGGCAGCCTCTGTTTGCAGCTGGCACCTTCTTGGGGATCTGACATGCAGAGGCAAGCATCTTAGTCCTTCATCATCTGCAAGCACTGACATGTTCAAATGCCTATCATTTTATTATAAATTGCATTACATGGACATGATGTGGCTACTATTAATTTGTCCATTGGTGTAAGTATCTATGATTTCATTTTAAGATAGTAGAAGCACATTAAAAATGCATTAGCAGGGTGCCTGGCTGGCTCTGTTGGTAGACCATATAACTCTTGATCTCAGGATTGTGAGTTTGAGCCCAGGTTGGGCGTGAAGCCTACTTAAAAAAATGCATTAGCATACATCCCTACAAGAGATTATTATTTGACCATGAAAAAGGAATGGACTACCCATACACACACCATGGACCAGCCTCAAAAACACTGTGACTGAAAGAAGCCAGGAACAAAAGACCACAGGGTATATGATGCCATTTCTATGAAATATGCAGAATGGTTAAATCCATAGACACAGAAAGATTAGTAGTTCCCAAGGGCTCAGGAGAGGGATGGAACTTGACTGCTAATGGGGACAGAGTCTCCTTTTTGAAGGATGAGAATGTTCTGGAACCAGGTAGAGGTGGTGGTTGCACAACACGGTAAACGTGCTGAATGCATCTGAATGTACATTTTAAACGGTTAATTGAATCCCAGATCAATAAAAGATTTGCTATGAAGAGCATGCAAAGCACCTCAAAGGAAGACTATGCTTTTCTTCTTGGGCAAAGCACCTCAAAGGAAGACTATGCTTTTCTTCTTGGGCACACACTGGGTGCCCACATGCATTGCTTCGAATTGCACCAAACTGCCTGATGCAACAGAGTGAGTTTTGCTGACTATCCACTTTTCTTTTCTCCAAATGCACAGAATGCTTCAGGAATCACCCCCTCTGGGGCAGCTCTTCTGAGCCATGATTTCCAATGGGGTGAGAAGCCCATGTTTTCGGAGATGTCTAAAAGGCAGCATTGGCCTAGCATGATTACCAATTCTCACAAACTAGAGAGATCGTCCTGTTTTTCCCAGAATAGAGATTACACCCAACTCCCAGAATAGAGATTATGCCCAACTCCCATCTGCTTAAACTAAGAACTTGACATAGGTGCGGGGAGCAGCCCCCCCGGTGGGCTGTTTGGTTGTTATGTCTTGTCATAGAGACGCAACAAGCCTCGAGGTAATTTGATTTTTGGTTCCATCTGGTCAAAAATAATGCATGTGGGATATTAGGTTCCTTTTCAAACAAGGTTGGGTCATAGAGGGGAGGTGTCGTTTCTAGCTGGGAAGCCAACATGTCATGGCAGGAGATTTCCAGCATCACCTCCTTTACCCTCTGTGACACCTGCAAATGAGGTGATCCCAACCTCACATTAATGTGGATAAAAACAGAGGGCAAAATGGCCAACAGACACATGAAAAAATGCTCCACATCGCTCGGCATCAGGGAAATCCAAATCAAAACCTCAGTGAGATACCACCTCACACCCATCAGCATGGCTAAAATTAACACGTCAGGAAACGACAGATGTTGGTGGGGATGCGGAGAAAGGGGAACCCTCCTACACTGTTGGTGGGAATGCAAGCTGGTGCAACCACTCTGGAAAACAGTATGGAGGTTCCTCAAACAGTTGAAAATAGAGCTACCATACGATCCAGCAATTGCACTACTGGGTTTTTACCACAAAGATACAAATATAGGGACCCGAAGGGGTACGTGCACCCCAATGTTTATAGCAGCAATGTCCGCAATAGCCAAACTGTGGAAAGAGCCAAGATGTCCATCGACAGATGAATGGATAAAGAAGAAGTGGTATATATACACAATGGAATATTATGCAGCCATCAAAAGGAATGAGATCTTGCCATTTGCAACGACGTGGATGGAACTGGAGGGTGTTATGCTGAGTGAAATAAGTCAATCAGAGAAAGACATGTATCCTATGACCTCACTGATATGAGGAATTCTTAATCTCAGGAAACAAACTGAGGGTTGCTGGAGTGGTGGGGGGTGGGAGGGATGGGGTGGCTGGGTGACAGACATTGGGGAGGGTATGTGCTATGGTGAGCGCTGTGAATTGTGCAAGACTGATGAATCACAGATCTGTACTTCTGAAACAAATAATGCAATATATGTTAAGAAAAAAAAAGAAGAAGATAGCAGGAGGGGAAGGATGAAGGGGAGTAAGTCGGAGGGGGAGACGAACCATGAGAGACGATGGACTCTGAAAAACAAACTGAGGGTTCTAGAGGGGAGGAGGGTGGGGGGATGGGTTAGCCTGGTGATGGGTATTAAAGAGGGCACACTCTGCGTGGAGCAGTGGGTGTTATGCACAAACAATGAATCATGGAACACTACATCAAGAATCAATGATGTAATGTATGGTGATTAACATAACAATAAAAATTAAAAAAAAACCCAGAGGGCAAAGATGTTCTGCAGCGCCCCACCCACCCCCAGCCTCTGTCCACCAGACCATTACGGGTGCTCTTTCTACGTTGGGACACCAGGTGCTTTGAATATGGCTCTCAAGATACCCTCGGCGATGGCACATCTTGCTTTTCAAACATAAAATCCTGCAATGTGTCAAATCATCCATTTGCATGTAGAATCAAGGTCCCAGGAAGAAAAGTACGCCTCCTCTCTTCAAAGACATTTCTACCTTATTCTCATGCTGTTTTCCATCCTTGCATATTTAGAAAATGTAATATCTGGGCAGTCTAGTCTCAGAACCGCCGAGGGTTGAAAGCCGACCCTCCTTCTTCAACCCCTGGGTTGGCCTCTCCTCCCCGGTCTGAATATAAATGGCTGCAGGCAGCTTTACTTTTTTCTCTTTGACCTTCCCTCGGGGCATCATTGGCAAAGGCTAGCAAAACTCCTGCTTCATTGGAACACGCTGGCTCCGTACCTCTGGAGGAAAAGGGGGAGCAGATGAACTGAAGAGTTCCGGCAACCTTCAAAATGGGAACGAACGGGTCCAGTTTGGTTTCATCATTTTCTGCACAACTTTGAAATTCTTTCCATGGCAGTTTTTACGAGCGCCAACGTGGAGTGAAATATGACGGTCAGTTCCCTAGGGATCGAGGACGCTGAGAGGTGCCACCCAAATGCAGCCCATCCCATGGCTGCAAGGGGTTATAAAACAGTCCCAGATGAGAAAGCAACTCAAGATGCTGTCAGAAAGCACAGGATTTACTTTCGGGACATGCCTTGGGTGTTAGGGAAAACGGCTCATGGTGAAGTTATATACACAAAATAATTCCCTGACGAAAACAACCGAAAGCATCACCAGCCAGTAGAAATAGCTGGTGAGACATGGATGAGCCCAAGCAGAAACTGGGTAGGAACAGCAGTTTATAAATCACCAGCCTGAGATCCGGACAGAGACAGGAAACACAACCATATGGGCAGACCTTGGGTTTTTCACAAATTTGATTCATATATTCACATGCAAATGCATATATATGTGTAGCTATTATGTATGCATGAGACAAATTTGTGACTTATACACAGACACACACATATAGGCATAGTTTGTATGGGAGGGTATTATCGGGTACCCCCAGGTATACCAGGTATTCTCCACCTGGACAACATGGGTGTTTTGAGTTGGTCTCTTCTCTGGGGTGGGGCATCCTGGGCACTGTAGGGGGTTGGTCTCTACCCACCAGGTGCCAGAAGCAGCCCCCCAACTGTGACAATCAAAAATGTCCCCAGACATCAGCAAGTATCCTCCAGGGAGTAAAAACTTGTCTCTGGTTGCAAACCACTGCCATACCTGATGAACGGATAGATGATAGATAGATAGATAGATAGATAGAGAGATAGATAGATAGATGATAGATAGATAGATAGACAGACATATGGACAGATAGACATTCAGAATCTGTTATGCTGAGACAGGTGTCTCTTCCTTAGCACTCTTAACATCTGGGGCTGAATGACTCTCTGATGTGGGGCATCCTGGGCACTGTGAGGTGTGGAGCAGCGTCCCTGGTCTGCACCCTACCACGTGCCAGTGCCAGCCCCCATTGTGACCATCTGCAGGTGTCCCCTGGGGGAGTCGAACTGCTCCCTTTGAGGAACCACAGAGCCATCCCAAATACAGTGCAGGTCCAAGCATTTCAAGCTGTGTGCACTAGATTTTACAATTGCAGAGCTGAAGTCCCCATTAACATTCCAAGTGAGCTATGACTTCTTTCCAGACCAAAAATGAAGAAATAAATTTTTAAAACAGCCCCTGAGATCCGCAGAAGCCCATGAGCACTTCCGCTTACTTTTCAAAGGAGAGGTGTCCTGGGGTGACATTCTTGGACTGCTGAGGGTCTGGGATGCTGGGGAGAGGCTAGTGGGGGTGTATCCCAGCCGCACCTGAGAGCATGCGTTCTCTGACCAGGTGCCCCTCTCTAAGGCAGCTTCCACATCTGTGCAGGGCTGACATCCACCCAAGAACCGTGATTAGGAATGTAAGCAGATCAAGGCAGGAGTGTCTGTGGCGCCAACTGACAACTGCACCCTTGCCCTTCCTCCTTTGCCACTTTCCCAGAATTGCTTTCAGCCCAGTTATGAGCTCTGGGCCCGACCTGGGGAGGGACGCTGGGTGTTTGTCCCTCCTGCAGGCTCTCGGGGCAAATGCCACACCCGGCAGGCAGAGCGTTTCACCCGTGCCCCAGGGCACGTCTGTGGACGAATACATCATACCGACCCGTTATGTATTCCACTGCAAATAAACAATTTAAAGGGATGGCATGAAAATATATGCAACTCACACAGTCCTAACCCTCTGAGTGTTTTTGCATGCTCTGTCTAGAGCAGGACATTTTTTCAACTAGGGGTTTTCAAACCAAAGAAAAATTGTTTTTAATTTTAAATTGTGGTAAGATACACACAGCATACAATTTGCCATCTTAACCGTTTTTAAGTGCAGAGCTCAGTGGCATCGAGCACATTCACGCTGTTGTGCAACCATCCCCACCATCCATTTCCAGAACTTTCCATCTTCCCAAACTGAAGCTCTATCCCCATGAAATGCTGAGACTCCCCATCCCCAGCCCCTGACTCCACCATCTACTCTCTGTCTCTGTGGTTGGGACTCCTCTAGGGACCCCGTATACGTGGAATCACACAGGATTTGTCCTTCTGTGTCTGGCTCATGTCACTGAGCACCACATCCTGAAGGTCCATCCCCGTCACAGCAGGTGCAGAATGTCCTTCCTCTGAGGCTGAGTCATATTCCGTTCTATGCATGGTCCATTTGCCCATCCATCCCTCCATCCATGGACGCTTGGATTGCTTCCGCTTGGCCGCTGTAGGTCATGCTGCTGTGAACACAGGTATTAAAAAATCTGTAAGTCCCTGCTTTCACTTCTTTCGGGTAAATACCCAAGTCATGGAATTGCTGGATCATACGGTCATTCTCTTTTCAATTTTTTGAACACCTGCAGGTTTTCTAAACATTTTACAAGCAGTACAACATTCACCATATCTTGGAGTACAGTCCTGTAAGCTTTAACACATGTACAGATTCATGTAAGCACCCCAGTGGGATTCAGGACTTGTCCATCATCCTGGACAATTCCCTCTTCCCCCAGCCCCTGAAAACACAGTCTGGCATTTTGTCCAGCAAGAATCATGGATAACCACTGCTCTGTTTTCTCTCCTTTTCCATAATATGGCATAAATGACCCCAGGCACTCGTTGGCCCTTTGAAATTATCGTCCTCTACTCAGCCATACGCATTTGACACTCAACAGGGTTGTGCACTCAACAATGGTCCCTCCCCTTTTGTGGCTGAGTGGTGTCCCATTGTATGCACACACCACTGTGCTTCGTCCATTCCCCACTCTAGGTTGTTTCCCCTCTGGGGCAAGTCAGGCAGAAGGCTGCTCTCAGCATTCACATCCAGGTTTTCAGTGAACGTGCGTTGTGACCGCTCGTGGATAAATACCTAGCAATGGGATTGCTGGATCCCACGTGAAGTGTACACTTAACTCCATAAGAAACCGCCAACCCGTTTCCCAGAGACGTGCTGCCGTTTTGCATCCCTGCCAACCACGTGTGAGCGTTCCAGCTGCAGCACATCCTCACCAGCCCTGGGTGTGATGAGTACTTTTAGTTTAGCTATTCTGTTACCTGTGTCATGGTACCTCCTTGTGCTTCTCACGTGCATCTTTTCATGGAATCTAGAGGCTTATCATGAGTATTCTTCAGTGGTTTTTTTTTTAAATATAGATTCTAAACCAACATTATGGTAAGTGACAGAAGCCACACATAAAATAGCACATAGCATATGATTCCATTTATATAAGAAACATCCAGAATAGGCGAATCCATAGAAACAGAAAGTGGATCCGTTGGTTGTCAGGGGGATGGGGTGTGACTGCTTACGGGAACGGGCTCTCCTTTTGAGGGAGTGAGAACATTCTGGAACCAGATACATGTACTGGTTGCACAATGTGATCAATGTACTTAAATCCAACTAAATTGTTTACTTTAAAATGGTTGCTTTTATGGGATGTGAAAAAAAATATATATATATATATCAGTGGGAGTAACTATTTTTCTCTCTCTCACCTGATACAAAGAAAAGAAAGAAGCCTGTTGTGAATGAAACATTACCTGGATACAATTACCAGATTTTTTTTTTCCTACTTGGTAATAAAATCACATGAGGATGGTGAAATCCTGAACGGGGTACCTGGTGGTGTGTAGATGAGCGCATGCGTGCAGTCAGGTCAACCAGCATCTGGACACCCCATGTTTGGGAAACCTTTCCCGTCTCATGGGAAGCCCCCGTGTCCCACACCCACCTGGAACGTGTCTTACTTTCCCTTCGAAGACTCTTGACTGGTGTTTGTGTGCACCTGACTTTAAGGACTGAACAGGAGATGCACCATAGCCTGTATCCAAGGCCCCCGTGTCTACGAGAGAAGGGCTTATCCACTGCAGTCCAACACTCAAAAAGGTCATTTGCACCATTTCAATGCAGAAACCATACGGACCTACTCGCAGCATCTGTTACTTCTTTCCTACAACCAGATGGCACACGGGACACTCAGAGGCAATAAGAATCATGCAGCCTGTGGAAATGGGCAAGAGAAAAATACCTTTCCCCTTTTTCATGTCCTGCATGAACATTTGTTGAACGAAACCATCTGGGGGAACCGGACCCTCAGCGATTGAAACCTTGTATGAATTACTATTGGTTATAGGTTAGGGCTCAACTCTTATCAACTGACGTGGGAACTTGCAGATGATGGGTAGTTTATTGTTATGCCTGCTGGAGAGAAGAGATGACCCTAAAGTTACGGGGGGGGGGGGTTGCCTGTATGACATTTATTTGCTTTGTACCTGCTTTTTTGCATCTCATTCTAGTGTCCTGACCATGTATCTACCAACGCCTCCAGCCTCCGTAGAGCCTCTATCAATGTCTTAATGCTTGCGAAGCTCCCTCACTTAAAAAAAAAAAAAAAATCCTTGGTGCAGCTCATGGTATGTTTGTAGGAGAATCGTGCCTTCAAGTTGCTGAAAATCATACGTTAATGACCTAAACCATACAAGGACTGGACAGGGAGCCAGTGTGTGTGTCCTGGGGGGACATCCGACCACCCCCATTTTATTCCAGAATCCACCGAACACCACTTGCTCTGCACATGTTTTTTCCTGCCTATGGTTAGCTGAATAATGGTCCTCATTAAGAGGGAGGTGGGAAGGTCAGATAGAGAGAAGGCAACATGATGTCAAAAGCAGAGTTTTAATGGCACTAGCCTGCTGGTTTTACAGGAAGGAACCAGGGAGCAAGGAATATGAAGAATGCAGCTCTAGAAGCTGCACGTAGGTGGGGAAAATGATTGTCTCCTGGAGCCTCTGGGAGGACCCAGCCATGCCTTGATTTTAGCCCTGTGAGAGCCATTTTTTCAGACTTCTGGCCTCCAGAATGGCAGGACCACACCTGTGTGTTGGTTTGAGTCCCTGAGTTTGGGGTCATTAGTGACAGGGGACTGATCCATCTTCCAGGGACTCATGCATGCTCATCACTCACGTGCATGCAGAGAATGCAAACCTTTCCAGATGCTGGGCATTCTTTGCAATCCTGGGAGGTTTTGCTGTTCTTTCACAGGACAGGAATTGAAATCAGTCACAACGGAGACACTCAGAGCGTCTTTTGTGGCACGGGGGCTTGCAGAGTGGGATGTCTCCGAGAATGGGTCTCGGCACCCACCTTTCTCCGCCTGTCTCCCTTGCTATAGAGTGCTCTCTTCTCCACACGGTACGTGCTCCATCCCCCCCTGCGTTTCTCCAAGTCTCACTCCCGTCCGTCTGAAACTCACCACACTGTGACTTCTGCCAGTCCCTTGGGCGTTAACTGAGCTGTTTTCACAGAGAGACACCATTTCTGACATCCAAGTGCCCAGCTCCGCTGGGGCTTAGTCCCCGGCCAAGGGCACAGACGCTGAGCATGCAGTCAGAGTTGGGGCCCCGCGGCTGTGCTGCAGACCACACAGAGACTCGGGCTCTGTCCCTCGGAAATTCTGCAAGTCACTCTGGGTCTGTGCATTGGCCAACAGGGACAGTAAGCTGTCAGGAAAAGAAGAAGAACAAGAAAAAAGAAATGCCTTCCCTTAAAGATGAAATACAATGGTACAATTTAGATGCAGCGGCTGTCCATAAAGGTGTTCACCTGTGGATCGATAGCACCTGTCCACCGCCCCCTGTGCATCACCTGACATTCTGCATAGAGGTTCTCATATAAGCACAACCTGGGTGGGATGGGGGAGCCTCAAACCATCTCTCTCTGACCTTCCTCTCTCAAAGCCAGGGAGCAGAGACATCTTAGATCCTGAAGCTGTCTGCAAAATGAATTTTCAAATATTGGATTTCTGTAAAAGGTCAGGTCCTGCGAGAAATGCCACTGAATCAGATGCCGCAATATGGCCGTGCTTGCCCGGGAACAACACCTTCCCTGAAGCCCGAGCGACTGTGAGAACATGGTGATTCTAACTGCAGCTTTTCAGACACACAGGCTGATTCAGGGACTACTCTGCACCAGAGTGTGTGCTTTTTGGGGGGTGTTCCCAGCCTGCTGTTTTGGCAGCAAAGATTCAGTCTCTTAAGATGGCTTCATCTGCTAGACCAGGGCTTCTTTGCCTGGGGACTACTGACATCTGGCGGGATGACTCTCAGATGCGGGGCATCCTCTGCACTGTAGGGTGCTGAGCAGCATCTCTGGTCTGCAACCAACAAATGCCAGTACCACTCCCCTGTCCCATTGTGACAACCAACAGTACCTCTAGGCATTGCATAGTGTCCCTTGGGGGTACGATCTTCCCCAGTTTTTAACCACCATCATAGATGATAGATAGATAGATAGATAGATAGATGATAGATTACAGGATAGAAGAGTGGGTGGGTGGCCAGCTGGATAGATGGGTAGATGGATAGGCATGTGGGTGTGTGGATGGATAGATAAGATGGATGGATGGATGGATGATGGATGGATGGATGGATGGTTGGTTGGATGGAAGGATGGATGGATGGATGGATGGATGGATGGATGGATGGATGGATGATGGATGATGGATGCATGGATGGATGGATGATGGATGCATGGATGGATGGTTGGTTGGATGGAAGGATGGATGGATGGATGGATGGATGGGTGGATGGATGGGTGGATGGATGGATGGATGGATGATGGATGATGGATGCATGGATGGATGGATGATGAATGCATGGATGGATGGTTGGTTGGATGGAAGGATGGATGGATGGATGGATGCATGGATGGATGATGGATGCATGGATGCATGGATGGATGGATGGATGGATGGATGGGTGGATGGATGGATGGATGGATGGATGATGGATGATGGATGCATGGATGGATGGATGATGAATGCATGGATGGATGGTTGGTTGGATGGAAGGATGGATGGATGGATGGATGGATGCATGGATGGATGATGGATGCATGGATGCATGGATGGATGGATGCATGGATGGATGGATGGATGGATGGATGGATGGGTGGATGGATGGATGGATGGATGATGGATGCATGGATGCATGGATGGATGGATGCATGGATGGATGGATGGATGGATGGATGCATGGATGGATGATGGATGGATGGATGCATGGATGGATGGATGCATGGATGGATGGATGGATGGATGGATGCATGGATGGATGATGGATGCATGGATGGATGGATGGATGGATGGATGGATGGGTGGATGGATGGGTGGATGGGTGGATGGAAGGATGGATGGATGGATGGATGGATGGATGGATGGATGGATGCATGGATGATGAATGCATGGATGGATGGATGGATGGATGGATGGATGGATGGATGGGTGGATGGATGGATGATGGATGGATGGATGGAAGGATGGATGGAAGGGTGGATGGATGGATGGATGGATGGATGGGTGGATGCATGGATGGATGGGTGGATGGATGGATGGAAGGATGGATGGAAGGGTGGATGGATGGATGGATGGATGGATGGGTGGATGGATGGATGGATGGATGGATGGATGGAAGGATGGATGGAAGGGTAGATAGATACATAGATATAAGCACATATAGAAATGGATCTGGATCTGGATATACACGTGAACACAAAGAATAATGAACACCAAGGAGAAATATGAAGCCAGGTAAGGCATAGAAGCAGGTGGAGAGAGTTGATAGAGGGTCAGAGAAGGGGTGATATTTCAGCAAAGAACTCCTTGATGGGAGGGCATGGGTCGTACGTATATCTGGGATGGCAGAGCGCTCCATGAGGAGGCACAAAGGCCCTGAGGCAGGGGTTAATGGTTTCGGGATTCCAGGAGCAAAGCAGACTCATGTCACTGGGGTGTGGGGAGAGCAAGTCCAGGAGAATGATATGACTCAGGTTGGAAAGATTTCTCTCTCCAGTAGCCCCACATGAGGAAATTGAGGGCGACAAGGGGGTATTCGCAGGAGAAGGGAAGAAAGGTGGGGAAGTGGTTGGAGCTGAGCTGATGAGAGCAGGGAAGGTTGGGAGGCAGGTTCTGAACATGGACACATCCATCAGTGAACAAGCGGAGCGCACCTTCAAACCTCCCCAGGGCCACAGTTCTTGGCTGGAGCCTCTGGGCATTGGGTGGTGATGGGGCCATCCAGGATCACATGTGGGCACCTCCTGGACTCCTCCAAGCTCTTGGGCGTGCCTTGCACACAGAGGCACTTGATGCAAAAGCTGGTGGAGAATGGCTGCTGGGGGTCTGGATTCCAGGGACAGATGGTGACACGAAAAGCCACGTTTGGGGCTCAGTGGGGTTCCTGTCATGGCATCCACCTGGAGGATGACTTCCAGCGTCTTCCCAGCAAGGATGTCTGATCATCACCGAGGGCTCCAGGGAGACCAGCACAGACGGGAAGATGAGGGGGCTGCACAGAGGAGCCCAAGCAGGTGGCCCAGCAGAGCTCTGGGCAGATGCACATAATGGCTCAGAAGTGAGCTCTGACTCGGAAGACTGTCTCGTGGTGACCAGTGGGAAAAGCCACAGAGATGAGGGTGGGTCCAGAGGCTTGTGTTTCTGAGCTGGAAGGAGGCCCAGGAGCCATGAAGGTAGAGAGATGGTTAGCAGCATGTCGTATAAATGGCACGACTTCATCATGGCATCGCCACTGCCTGCCTCTATGCCCACAACCCCAGGAGAGATGTGTAATCAGGCTGAGCCTTGGTGCCTCGGTCTGTAAAGCAGAAACCATTAAAGCCCCAGAGTAATGAGAAATGATGGGAACAGGTGCTTACTACGGTGACTATCATTGTCACATTGCGGTGGAGCCTTTTCTCCTTAGCGGGACAGGACAGGGAACGGAGACAGCAGAGTCATAGAACCAGAGAGCAGGTCGTACGTCAGTGCCTCCCGCAGGGCAGGCCGTGGGTCAGTACATCCCAAGGCTGCCTGTGAGCCTGAAAGAAGGCTCTTTGCCTCAGATGGCACCCTAGGAAAACAGAGGTAACCCCTGACAGCAGAAGTTGGAAGGGAGGGACTGGTTTGCAAAAAGAAGATGGATTTTGTAGTGGATTCACTGCATTTGCAGGGGCCATCCAAACGTAAACACTTGGACTTTGTTTTATGTTGTAAATGTCGCAAGGTGTTTCAGGGTTTGTATGTATGCATGCATGTGTGAAAATGTGCATGGCTGTGCGGATGCCTTGCACATGTGTAAATGCTTTGTGCATTTATGTTCACATGGGTGCGTGCACGAGTGTGTATGTGCACATGCACATATGAATGTGTGCACAAGTGTGTGAATGGCTGTGCATGATTAAATGTATGTGTGCCAATGATACACGCATGCATTTATATGCACATGTGTACAAGCATGCATGAATATGTGTGATGAGTAAATGTATCTGTGTAGGTGTGTGCTGCATGTGTGCATTTATATGCATATATGTGCATGCACGTGTGTGGGGGTGTATGAATGAGTGCACAAATGTGTGCATGATTAAGTGGATGTGTGTGTGAGAAACACATGCATGCATTTCTATGCACATGTGTGCATGCATGTGATGTCTAGATGAGTAAATGTACGTGTGTGCAGGCGTGTGCCCCATGTATGCATTTATATGAGTGCCTTGTGCACGTGTGCACTGCCTGTATGCATTTATGTTCAGATGTGTGTGAGTAGGTGTGCCTGGGTGTGAGTAGGTATTGAGAAAACAGAGCTGCAGGAAGGCACAGGAAGGCAGTGTGAATGCACAATTGCACAGAACATAGGAACCCCAAAAGGAGCCTCTCTCCAGCTTTCTAAAATACAGCTTGTAGACAGCCCGGGAGTTGAAAGCCACTAGGTTCATTCCGGGTGGGTGGTGATGAATCAAGACTGCTGTCAGGGTTGAGTGTCTTGCTTGCCATTTCTGTTTGGTTCTTACATCCATCCACTGTGTTGGCTGCAACATGTCACATAAAACACACAAGCCCATTTCCCACAGGCATGATTGCAACAGGTCCCGAACCCCAGCGTCATCGCTCTGTCACCACTTGATGACATCCATGGTAAGTCAGGGCTGAGCATATTGTGAAGTTGAAGCTTTCAGCTTTTTTTTTTCCCCAAAACAACCACACAAAAAAATGCCTGACTTTTTTTGGATGCAATGATTTATCACTTAAAATGTTTCTTTTTTTCTTTATTAGTCTTTAAAAACACAGAGCACGGATGGCGTATTACGAAGCAAAGGGTTTTGTGTTTACCTTAAAAGATAACTTTGGAAGGATTTTAAAGATAATAAAGGTCAGACATTAGCAACCTCTTTGTGTAGAGGACCAGACAGGAGATATTTGGGGTTTTCCAGGCGAGAAAGTCTTTGTTGCAACTCACCAGTGCTACTCTTTCAGGGAAGTAGCCGTGGACAATGTGTCAATCTATGCGCCTGACTGTGTGCCAATAAAACTTTATTTACAAAAGGCCAGGCACCACAGTTTGCAGATGCCCACTTTGGTGGGTGTGGCACTACATCACACAAATTCCCATCCTCTTGCTATAGGATAGAAATGCTTACTCTCTGACCCACTGGGAGCACTGACCACTGCAGACTCCAAGCTGAACGTCCCCAAACCAGGAGCTTCCCCGGGCCTGAGGGATCTGCCTCAAGGGAGGTCTCACCCCTCCTGTGGGGTGGGGGAAGCCTGCTTCCCCTCACTGGCGCCATGCCTGGCTCCCTGCTCCCAGCCCAGCAGCCCTACTACCGTGCCCTATCCTACCAAGATACCCAGAGCTTCCAGTCTCTACTCAGAGGGAAGTCCTACCACAGAGAAAAATGCATTTGCCTTTGGATTTTACCAACTTGTTTTTTTTTTTTCCCTATTTCTAGACCACAAGATAGGGACTTTGTATTCTCCCATTTGTTAGCGAGGTTAAAGTTTTAAAGTGATAATGCATTTTCCCCGGAAGCTTGGAGGCCCATGAGAGGCAGGGGGTGAGCAATGTCAGGGCAATGGGCCAGGCCAGTGTTGCTCCCCAGGGCCCTGAGCTCATTTGAGGTCAATGAAGATGGATTTTGCTCCATTGATCTTCACTACAAGGCGGTCTGGCCCCAGGGCACATCCAGCAGATTGTGACATCCTTGTACTAATCTGTGAGCTGAGTCCCTGCTCCCAGTTCTGCTTCCCTGTTAGGCTCATCCCCTTGCTGCCCCTTACCCACTCCGTCCCCCAAGCAGGGGAGGGAAGGAAGCAGGGAAGGCCTTCTCTTAAGCAGGTTTGAAGGGCAGAACAAGAGAAGCAGACCTCACTTACTGACCTCACTAATCACCACCTCCTGTCATTCATGGTGAACCATGGAAACTGCAACCCATACATTCAACAAAGGCTCCACCATGGCTCCCAAGGGCTCTAGTGAAATTGGGATTTGGGTGCTCTGAGCCCTTGGTCAGTGGGCTGGGCTGGGGTGAGGCAGAATCCCAGAGTTCATGGTCTCTGGCTGGATGCAGCTTTGTCTACCTACCCCAGTGTGTCTTACTACTACTTTCTGCATCAGTTAGGGTCTCCAAAGAAACAGAACCAATAGGAAAGATAGATAGATAGATAGATGATAGATGGATAGATAGATAGATAGATATAGATAGATAGATAGATAGATAGATAGATAGATACTGAGAGAGACACAGAGAGATTTATTTTAAAGAATTGGTTCATGATTGTGAAAATTGGCAAATCCAAGATATGCAAGGTAGACCAGCCATCTGGAGACCCAGGGAAGAAATGATGCTATAATTTGACTTAAGTTAAGTCCATCTGCTGGCAGAATTCTTTCTTCCCTGGGGGCCTTAGTCTTTTCCTCTCAAGGCCACCAACTGGAGGCCCACCTACATTACGGAAAATCATCTGCTTTACTGAAAGTCTACTGATTTAAATGTTAACCTCCTGTAAAAAACATCTTTACAGCCACATCTAGACTAGGGTTAGATCAAAAAATAAAAATTAAAAAAAATCTTGGTGGCACAACCTAGCCAGTTTGACACATAAAATTCACCATCACACTCTCTATGTGTGCCCTGGGGTAAAAGAAATATTGCACTGCATTGCAGACTGCTTGGGACTTCAGACTTGAAAAAACCTTATTTCCTCCAAAATATGAACATGAAATTGCAAAACTCAAATTAGCAAGCATTTGCTTAAATTTCTATAAAATGTTGAAGTATGTTCACTGCAACTAATTATTATTCCATTTACAACAGTCACACACATCCACACATGTAAATATGTGTTACTGTGTGTATATATATACATAGACATAAATATGTACATATACACAGGTATACATAAGTCATGTATATATGATTTAAATTGTATACCCCCCAAAATAAGTCCATTTTACAACTGCTGGTACCAGTAAATATGACCTTATTTTGAAATAGGGTCTTCGTAGATATAATTAGTTAAGGATTGAGATGAAGTCCATTGTACTAGGGTGGGCCCTAAGGTGTCCAAGGACAAGTCTCCTTTCAAGAGACAGAAGAGGAGAGACAGACATAGAGGAGAAGCCACAGAAGACAGAGGCAGAGATGGGAGCCATAAGCCCGGGAATATGCCTAGAGCTCCCAGAAGCTGGAAGAGACAGGGAGGACCCTCCCCTGGAGCCTCTGGAGGGAACGCCCTTCCCCGCCTGGATCTCAGTGGCCCTGCCCCGCCTGGATCTCAGTGGCCCTGCCCCGCCTGGATCTCAGTCTTCTGGTCTGCAGAGCTGGGAAGGTAATTCCTATGATTATGAGTCCCCAGTTTGTGGTAATTTCTTATGGCCACCATTGGTAACATATACATTAGGTAGGTTGTGTGTGTGTGTTACATTGGGTAAGGCAGTATTTTAAGTAACTCATGGTGGGGCATTTCCAGGAGAAGAGAGGCTTCTGGTGTGGTTAGGAACCCACAGACCCAGATTTGCGTCCCCAGCTCTGCCATTGACCAGCCCAGTGGACGTGAGGAAGTTGCCCCTCGGGAAAGTGGAAAATACCTATGTCTAGGGTCCTAACAGGGTTGAATGAAGTAAAGATTCATTTCGAGGACCACAATGAGTTCAACTGGAAGAGGTCGAAGGGGTGTCAGATTAGATACTGGACCAAGAAATTGAAACCGTCCTGCGGATAATGGAGAGAAACCGACACATTTTTTTCTTCCATATTTTATTATTTTTATTTTTTTTTTTACTGAAGCATAAGTAACCAACATGTTTTCAAAGAAGGGAACGACAGGATCAAATCCGTGTTTCAGAAAACACATCTTGCGGGCGCCTGGGTGGCTCAGTCAGTTAGGCGACTGCCTTCGGCTCAGGTCATGATCCTGGAGTCCCGGGATCGAGTCCCGCATCGGGCTCCCTGCTCGGCGGGGAGTCTGCTTCTCCCTCTGACCCTCCCCCCTCTCATGTGCTCTCTCTCATTCTTTCTATCAAATAAATAAATAAAATCTTAAAAAAAAAAAAAAAAGAAAACACATCTTGCTTTTTCCTCTTTGGCCCCTATCCCTTTCTGTCAGAGAAGGAAGGAAGGGTCATTGATGTCAACAGGTGATGGTCAATGGTTTTCTAAAATGGTACATTCACTTTGGCATATACTCATCAATTCCGGCATTTTCAGGTGTGGAGACTCAAAAATGTTATGTTCACAAAGCTACTTAGGGACGACCAAAGCCACTCTGTTGAGTAAAATGTCTAAAGTGGTGATCTCTTTACTCATTTCAACAGACTTCTCACACACTTGAGAAATGGTATTTGTGTTCCCGATCTTGCAACTTTCGGAAGAGAGCTCTGTGCATCCAGATGTTCGGATCATCCCCACTTCATGGTCCCTGCTGCTCCAATCTACCTTTGCTTCACCTTTACTTTTGTCTCATAGCCACTGTTTTCTTAAATTGCCCTTGATCCCAACACAGAGCAGTGCCCTGGTAACGCTTTTTTGTTTTCCGCTGTCAGGACTGAAGAATGTTCTCCAACCAGACACCAGACATACCTAATATCCTCAGGGGCTTGGGTTTCGCGTGACTGGGTATTTTGTTTGCTTTAAACACACACACCTCTCTTTCTGCTCACTGTTGTCATTAGAAGGACAGTTCCTGAAGCCATCCCTGTCTCCAAATAAAGGCTTGCTTCTTGCTTGTGTTTACATTTTCATTGTTACCCAATATTACCTATTTTCAAGAAAATCATATGACATTCTCTTTAAAGACAGCTAGCATCTAATTTTGCCAGTAGACGTTTAGAAACTTTTGGGAAAGCATTGAACAAAACTGCTTTTGGGGAGAACAGCAGAGATGTTTTATATATGCTGACAACTCTGGGTTCCTCTGAGGACTTTTCTGCCTGTCTTACTGTTTCCAAGGAGAGGGTTTCATTTCTGCGATGAAACAAAATAACTGGATATCTCCGAACAGAAATGTAGTCTGCTTCTGTCTCTTCACAGGGCCCTAAAATTTACTGAAATTGTCTATCTCCACTCTTGGTTTCCTTAGATAAATAAATTTCATCTTCTTTGGGGGAAATTGTCATTTTATTTGCAACACGGCATAAAGCATGACTCATAGGTTTACATTTCAAAAATGAAATCGATAGCCTTATAACAGTGTAAGATGTTTTCCCATTTACTTAGTTCAATGTCCTTTAAATGTGGGCTTCACAGGGAAATTTGGTCATAGGGTTTGAGACTTTCTGAGGATATTATTTTGTCCAAATCCTGAACCTTTGTGGCTGCACATTACAGAGAAATTAAAAAAGTGCACAGGCCAGCACTAAGTTAGGACTGAGTCCATTTGAGCTAGAATAAGGTGGAAGAAATTTACTATGGGATATATATTTTTATCACGATTAGCCATTAGCATGTGATTTATAATATTTTCAGTTAGCATCATGTCCAATTAGCATAATATTTTTCAATTAGTGTAATGTCCAACCAACATATTTTTTTAAGATTTTATTTTTAAGTAATCTCTATACCCAACTTGGGGCTCAAACTCACAACCCCAAGATCAAGAGTTATATCCTCCACCAACGGAGCCAGCCAGGCACCCCACCAATCAGCATAATATTTTTAAGATTCATCCACATTATGTGAATATTCTGTTGTGTGAATATAGCATATTTGTTTATCTCTTCACCCATTGATGGACATTTGGACCATTTCTACCATTTGGTTATTGTGAGTATATATCTAGTCCTGCCATAAACATCTGTGTACAGGTTTTGGTTGAAAACTATCAGCTTCAGTTTCCAATACTTTGGGGTATATGCCCTGGAGTGGAATTGCCAAGTCATATGGTAATTCGATGCTTAACTTTTGGAGAAACTCCCACACTTTTTTCCCCCCCCGATGTAGCTGTATTGTTTTACCTTTGTACCAGCAACATATGAAGATTCCCATTTCTTTGTGTCCTCACCCATACATGTGGTTATATGTCTTTTTAATCAAACCCATGCTGCTGTAGTGTGAACTGGTGACTCATTGTGGGTTTTACCTACGTTTCCCTGATGACTAAAGATGTCGAACACTTTTTCGAATGCTTACTGGCTTTTTTTTTTTTTTTTTTTTGGCCTGGAAAGTAGAACACCTCCATGGTTGCAGGAGAAACATTGCAGTGGTCTCCATTGTGTCCAAATCCCATGGGAGCACATCCGATGAGCTGCCCTAAGTCATCGTCGGCACTCATTCCTGTTTTAAGAGTCTAGAGAATGCTGTGTAGTGTTGGGGCTTCTGGAATGTAGGTAACCCTGATGTGTGCGTGAAAAGTGCATTCATCCCCAAGTAATCATACCCACTGATTCATACTCAACAAGCTTCAGGGAAAAATACTGTCAAGAGCGCATGGATAATGGAAGGCTTGGGTTCCAGTTCTTACATTACGTTTCACTGTGGCCACTTTTTATTGTTTTTATTTCCTTATCTGGTAAATGGGAGCTATAATTTCACCACCTTATGGGAGTTTCTTGAAGATTCAAGTCATTAAGGGTTTGTTGAGCGTCTATTATGTGCTGCTTGGAAACAAAACAACCAAAGATCCTCACCCTCATTTTGCTTATGACTAGGAGTGGATAGTGACCAGTAAGCATCATAATTACATATTATTACATAATAATAATAAATAGAGAAAGTGATCAGATTCTAGGAAAAAAAAAACAGATCAGAGTGGAAAGATCATGCATCCTAGAGTAAGGTATCATTTGCATAATTAAATAGATGGCCAAGCTCAGTCTTATTGGAAAGGTAAAGTTATATGAAGTAAAGGATGCAGAAGTCTGGTTTGTGAGAATCAGACATGTAGTAAGGGATCCAAATCTATTGGTAGCCATCGTTGTCACCCCCCTCATTACCATCTTAAGCTACCCATGGCCAGCTCAGATCTTCAGCATCATGGAGGGTATACCCAAGAAGAAAAAAATCCCAGTAGAAACAGCTACAGTACTACATGAGCTATAAAGCATCGGGTAAGACTATTTTATCCTGTTCTATATTCAAAACTCATGCATCCAGCAGTGCTGCCTTTAATCTGAGGCAGCAGCTGAAAACCCAGAAAGTGTCCAGAAATTCCATGCACACAGCAGCACATTAGGTGTGCGCCTGCTCGATCCGCTGCCTGGGGCTTGTGCTGTCTAACACCTGCATTCATGAGGTAGGGACTGGGACAGCAGGGCAGACTCTGCCCAACACTACCCTGCCCTCCCACAGGGTGCATTCTATCCTTTACAGGTGCATCAAAAGCTCATTTCCTAAGGCCACCAAGCAGCCCTCAGGTGATAGACACTTTGAGGAAAGCAGCAGAGAACATGTACCCTTCATTCATTGTCTAGACTCGAAGTCCAATTTAATTGTCCCTGTCGCCCAGCCACAGAGCTCTTCCGAGCAGTTGAACAACATTCCTCAGTTTGAATAGGAGCTCAGCCGTACATAAAATGGAGATGATCGTACATACCTCATCGTGCCTCAGTGAAAGTCAAAGAGAAAAAGGCATGCCACGCACAGCACAACACTTCTACGCAGGGATTCTTTGGAAAAGGCTGTTAATTCATGTAAAATGAAGGCAGCCTTCGAGACATTCTGTATGCATGAGCTCTGCCTTTCTACCCAGAAAACACAAGCAGGCATGTTATTCTCTCAGTCCTCTAGTGGCTTCATCATTAACTGGGTGAAATACATCCCTGGAAAGACACACTACAATATGGCGCCCAATGGAAACCAGTACTGGGAATTTGCATAATATACCTTTGCTCTACACAGTTTCCTATATGTGTCAATGGTTTGTCTTGGCTCTGTGACATCTGGACACATACTCAGTAGATTCAAGAAACAATACCAGCCCTAAGGCGAAAGCAGGTGTTTCTCCAGACAGCCCTGGAGACACCGTCAATGCCTTACTCTGGCCATTCTGATTTCAAATCTTTCGATGACTTTTTTTTTTTAATTGTTCCTTTTATTATTTTTTTTAATTGTGGTAAAATAACATAACACAAAATTTACCACCCTAACCATTTTTAAGTGTACAGTTCTGTGGTATTAAGTACATTCACATGGCAGTGCAGCCATCCCCACTCTCCGTCTCCAAAATTATTTTCATCTTGCAAAACTGAAACTCAGGACCCATTAAATGACTACTCCCCATTCCCCCTCGTCCCCAACCTGCCACTGGCTTTTGCTTTTTTGTGTTTGAATGATCTATGGATGGCTACTGTGATGATCTACACGGGAGCCTGGCCTGGATGGGACCTGGAGCCAAAGGGAGGCCCCCTTCTGTTGCCAATTCTCTCTGAATCAGAAAACCACCAGGGACCATCTTCCTCCCTGACCCAGACTGGAGCCCAGCGGTCCCTCTCAGGGTGCTGGCCACCTGGAGGCCAAACAAACAAGAGGGAGAGGGACAAGAGACCCTGGCCCAACCACACACCATGCAGTCAATGAATGTATCATCCTTGACATTACAATCAACTGTGGGATCCCTCTCGGGAGGGGTCTGTAGAAATGCAAAGGAGCAGAGGATGGACATGCCCTAGGGCTCCTACTGGAAGCCCCGTTTTTTGCAAATAAGGAAGGGAGGGCTTAAGGCTTCCACACTATGGAAGTTTCTAATCATGGTGCAAATGACATTCCCTCTGCCTGGACACACATCTGACACCTTCTGCCTCCGCTTGGCCAGGGTACATGGTGCTTCTTGTTTTGTAGTCCTTGACTTCTGTATGAGTCTGCTTGAGCTGCCACAACAAATTACCACAGATGGGGCAGCTTCAACAACATTTATTCCTCACAGTCCTGGAAGCTGGGAGTCTGGGATCCAGGCGGGACTGAGGCTGGGAGTCTGAGATCCAGGCGGGGCTGAGGCTGGTTTCTTGTGAGAGCTCTCTCCTTGGTGTGTAGACACTGTCTTGTCCCTGTGTCCTCACATGGTCATCCCTCTGTGCGTGTGTGTCCTCATCTACTCCTCTTGTAACAACACCAAGCCTATTGGATCAGGGCCTACCCTAGTGACCTCATTTTACCTTAATCCTCTCTTTAAAGACCCCACCTCCGAATATAGTCCCATTCTGAGGCACTGGGGAGTAGGGCTTCAACATAGGAATTGTAGGGGACATAATTCAGCCCATGATACTTGGTGACGCTGTCCAAGGAGACCAGACTCTTCCAGGCACATCTTATTTCTTTCACTTGCCCCTCGGCATCCTGCATTTAATTGGCATCTCATAAACATGTGTTGTTGCTCAATGAATGTACTCGGTGAGGCATTTTAGCACCCAGCTGAGAATTGTAGCTGGTGAGGCATTTCAACACCCACCTTCGTACAAGGCATGGGGGTGGGGGGGGGGACCACAGACCTAAATGAATGCCTAGGCCAGGTGGTAATTAGTAGACACAGGAAGGTGCTCATGAGCTCTTTGGACCGATGGCCCCCTTCAGTAACAGAGGGCAGATTTCCAGACCAGCCCTCCGTGGACGGGTTTCCTGAGTATTCCAGTGCTAACATTCAAAGTTGAGGCTATCAGATTTTAAAACCTGCACCTGGTATAGCCAATAGCATTCCTAGTGTAGTTGGAGGAGGTGGGGGGGGGAACAACATGCAAAGGAAGGGTCCTCAGTGGGAAGGTTGTAGATCTATAGGGAGGGGAAGTGAACAGGGCCGAGGGTAATGTATCAGTACATGGGATTGTCGATCCATATCCACACCAAGAGCTGCCCATAAACAGATAATACTCATAAATAATATGTGCCAACTATGAACACACATTTTTTTTTCAGATAAAACACAAATACATCACAAATTACAACAAAATGAGTAGTACCTATTTTGGCACATTGTACATCCCCATTCTAAGAACGCTGTGGTAGATTGCAATCATGTGGGGCTATATGAAGTTTTTGATATATCCAAAAGGAGTTCTGTTGCTCCATATGGTTGACGATGAGTGATGTCTGCCGCTGCTTGGAGCAGATGGCTCCCAAGATGAATCTTGATGGCAAATGACAGGAGCCGTGATAAGCAGAATAACGTCTGCTTCAGACACAACTACACAACACTCAGACCAGAAATTTTAGGACAGGAAACTGTTCTAAAATATAGACTTTATTATCATTCAGGTATAGGATGGGCAGCAAATCCAAAGGTGGCTGCCATTAAGAAGGTGGTTTGTACATGAGATTTACAGCAGTGTGATTATACTGAACAAAACTGTATTGCATACTTGAAATTTTCTGTGAAACAAAGAAATTGGTAATTCTTGGGGATGATAGATATTTGTTCATCAGCTGCCTTGTGGCAATTTCACAATATATACGTATATCAAAACGTCAAATGTACACCTTAAATATATACAACTTTTATTTGTCAATTTTATCTCAATAGAGATGGAGGAGTAGAGACAGTTGGCAGTCCCCAAGGGAGGGGGCACACCATGCCATGCACAGCCATGTGGGGAAGCAGCAGCTGGATTGGTCAGGAGGCAGAAGGAATGGGGGAAACATGGACAAGAAACTTTATTGTGGTTTTTGTGGGAAAGGAAGGGTGAGCAGGCTTACCACTGGCCACTGTGAATAGTTTCAGCAGGTTCCAGGGCACTGGGGCTGTCTCAGTTGTGTGGCACCTGGTCCTGGGGAGATTTGGGCAGGTGTCCCAGAATATGAGAGTCCCATAAAGGAGGCGGTGGGGAGCGTGGGCTCTGGTTCGTTTGCATTCGTTCGCATTCGAAAGGCATTCGTTTGCATTCGAAAGGCATCTTCCCCCTGCGTGTTGTTTGCTGTCTCTAGGAAGTGGCTAGCCCTGGGAGGGGCCAGTCCTTTTAGGGTCAGCAAAACACCATGATGTGAACATATCATAAATACAGAAACCAGGAAATTGGTTATTGTGGGAACCTTCCCATGTTAAAGGACACTTACACAATCCCTACTACTTTCATTCAAGGAGATGCTTGGAGCTAGGGGAAGGGGATCTCGAAATATCATGGTGTGGAAACTTGCTGTCTTCCAGAAGCACATGGACTTGTGCTTTGCTTTGAAAGAGAAGCTCTGTTGCCTCACCCAACCTTTTTGGAAACAGCCCACCGTATACATATGGCTTTACTTGTGCAGTAGAAGCACCTGTTTTTAATTACTGGAAAGCATAAAAATGGCATATCTTGACAGTTGGCTGCATCGTTCCCTGATTGTGACCAGATACATTTCCAACCTTCTTGTTCCTATTTACAATACTTTCAAAACCTCAAATTACATTGGAAGTTTCCTTACCAAGTCTTTGACACTCTCTGGGTTGGGGGGTGGGGGGAGGCATCTTTCCTAATTTAGTGTTCACCTTTTAAAGTAGCCTTTTGGAAACCTTTCCCTTCTGTAAATCTTGGCATCAAGTGCAACCCCGCATGCCTTGCTTTCTGGCTATCGAGAAAGATGACTAGATCCACAAAATGTGCACAGCAATGGAAGTTTCCCTTCTACTGTGTTTATTCCCAGAAATGCTTCCTTTCCACTCAGAACTCTCTAGGAAAGAGAGTTCCAGTGAAGCTTTCTGGTTGTTAAGGATGATGTCCTTTATGTAGCATGTGACTCTGTGCAACAGAGGAAACAGAGCTCAGATTCTGGAGCCTGCCCAGTGTTGCATGGCAGGAATGAGTGGTTCTGCCCCAAGGAGACCTTCTCTACCAGGTGTGGTGGGCCAAATAATGGCCCTCCAAATATCAGGCTCCCATCCTTAGAACGCATGAATGTGACCCTAAATGGGAACAGGGACTTTCCAGATGTACTTAAGTGAAGGATCTGAGATGAGACCATCCTGGATCATGGTGGCCCTAAAGTGAATGACCAGTGTTCTTAGAAGAGACAGAAGAGGAGACACAGACACAGAGGAGAAGCCACGTGAAGATGGAGGCAGAGATGGGAGGGATGCAGCCATAAGCCCAGGGACACCTGAAGCCCCCAGAAGCTGGAAGAGGCAGGAAGGATCCTCCCCTGGAGCCTCAGAAGGGAATGTGGCCCCATTGTTTAGAAATCACCTCCAAACTATAAGTAAATCAATGTTTTGTTTTGTTTTTTTAAATCATCTCTCTCTGGCTAGCAGGTAAGATATAAACTCTTGTCAACAGCATGGCTTAGGCTTTTCCACTCCCAGCTGATGGTCTCAAAAAGGGCCTCACCCTACTCATGAGGGATCTTGCCTAGAGATGCATCAACCACCTCCGTGGGCAGAGTTTGCAGATTTTGTGGTGATGTCCCACCCACAGATCACCCACCCCGTGGCTTCATGGCCATGACCATGGTTGACTTGCTCCAGGACAAAAGTTAAGAGCCAGTCCAATAACTAAGGGAAGGGGGTGGACTTCATGCTCTAGGTGTTGGTTGAGTACATAAAAAGCTGATTTCGTCAAGCTTCGATCATCGAGACATATCGTCAAGATGTGTCTACCATCTTCTCCTAAAGGACCATACTGTGGAGGCAGTAGGAGAAGGGAGTGAAGCCAGCGGGCAAGCTGAAACAAAGAAATACCCAAAACTCAGAGAGAGAAAAGGTAGGAACAAGAACATCCTGCATTGCTATGTGCTTCTCCACCCAGCACAGCTCATTCTCGGGGACAAAGCCAACAGAGAGAGTGAGATTGCCCAGTGTTGGGTAATTGGATTTGGGAAGTCAGAAAATTCCACAGGATGATGGAAGTAATTCATCACCTCTGAGGTTGGCGTCTCTGAGCTCCCACTTGTCCGCACCCAGGGCAGCCGCCAAGTCCTGCTCATTCACACCTCCATCATATTCTCCCGCCTGAAACTCTTCAATAGAACTTTCATTTTCAAGATCAACATTATTTCCTCCAAGTGGAGATAATTTCGTGACAGGCATTTATTACTGCATGTGTGCTGTGAATGGGGGGTCTACTCGATCATGGTTAGATTCCCCTTCCAGGTATGGGATGCTTTCACTGAGAGCTGAGAAGCAAAAAATAATATCAGGCCACTTTGTGAGACACTCAAGAAGCTCTGAGCCAAGGGAGAAAGGTGGATTAAGGATCCTTAAGCACTTAATTAGGCAGTTGTTATGACCGATGTACACAGAAATGAGAAGAAAGAACTAGAAAAACAGGACAGGGAAGGACCCATAGGAGGAGTTGAGGAGAGAAAAGTAAACCAGGCAGATAAAAACTCAAGAGTCCAAAAGCCCACCAACTCTTTGCTGGAATCTTTCAACTGTACCTCGAAGCGAGTTTTCCTAAGCACTTCCTAGGTAATCTTTTCTTCCATAGTCCTAAAAGACTCACATTCCTGGCCTCTCTAATGAATCATTTCACATGGGGATACTGTCAACACCAACTGGCCCAGGTTTTAAAATTTTGGTTCTACTCCAAAAATGAACATACTCAAAACCCTTGGACATAATTCCCATTATGAGAATCTGTGAACTTGTTGACAAACTGACCTTCCACATAGCTTATGGATGGTTGAGATGTCATGGGGCAATCCTTCCTGGGCAAATAAAAGGGGTCATGATTTTATGGATTTCCATGCTACTTTTTTTCTTTTCCTACACCACTACACTGCTCAAGGTCTATAATGGGTTGAATTGTTCCCCCGAAAGATATGTCCTGCATCCCAACCCTTGGTACCTGGGGATAATGGCCTTAATTCAGAAAAGGGTCTTTGCAGATGCTATTAATGTAAGAATCCCAAAATAGGGTAGACTCAAATCCAATGACTCATGTCCCCATAGCAGACGGAGGAGAAGAGAAACGTAGAGAACAAGTCCATCTGAAGACAGGCGGAAATTGGAATGATGCATCTACAAGCCCAGAAATGCCAAGGATGGCCAGCAGCCACTGAAACAGGGAGAGAGAAACATGGGACAGATTCTCCCCTCCAACCCTCAGAAGGAACCAATGCTGCCAACACCTTGATTTTGGAGTTCTGTCCCCCACACTGAGAAAGAATACATTTCTGTTGCTTGAAGGCACCCAGTTTGTAGACATTTGTCTTAAGATTTTCAGAAAACTAAGACAAACTTCACAGCGCAATTCTTTTTCCCATTCAAGGACTCTCCTGAGCCCCCCACGAATCACTCCGCCACTTGAAATGCCACCCCCCTTTCTTACACTTCTGTTGTGGGCTCCATACATGTGTTCTGTTTCCATAGATACTTTATTATTCGCTCACACATGTCAGCTCCTGGAGAAGGAGGATGAGGTCTTAGTACTTTTTACGTAACCTTCCTCACATTTGGAAAATGCTAAATAAACCCAATGTCCACAGAGGCAATGAATTGGCAGATGCTCAGAGCAGGATGTGTCCCACCTAGTGATGAATTTCTGCTACTGATGGCAGCCGAGTGGTCTCCAGGAATGAATTCTTTCTGTGCATGGTCCAAGTTTAATTTTGAACCTCCTCAATGGTTTCCTGTCAGATTGGGTTATGTTTACCTACTTCGCATTCCACCCTGGTTCCTGATAGGACTTGGCTGTGTGGAGACTGACATCTTCGGTCGCTTAAACAGCCCCAGCAGCTGAACTCTGTGGCTGACGGATATTGATCACCTTCTCATGAGGTTATTGGATGATGGTGAGTGAGTCCGATGTTTTCTGGTTGCCATGGGAAGCCTTCATTCCATCCAGCTAGGAAGGCATTGCTCTGCCACCCAGTGATGGGGGAGAGAAGAGACACCTAAACACACAAAACAGAATTTGAGAGATGAATCACCAAACCTCCCTATTTATATTTAGATAGGAAGCTTATAAGACTCTCTCAGATGGCTCAGGTTGGGGTGTCCATTTAGAACACTATAGAACATTCTAAATTCTCTGTTTCTTGAGAAATACCTTGGGTGTTGGAGAAGAGGAGGCAACCATATGTCCACAGAAATGTTCTGTAGTTTTTCTGTTGTCAGGATGCTGGAAAATAGAATATGAAATGTCCTCACCCATACTTATTTGCTTTGCTGGACTCTGAATGAGTCATTGAAAGTCTACCAAAATCAATGAAGAGATGGGCCAGGCTGGCTTTTGGAGATTATCGGCTTACACCATGGGATTACTCTTTCCCCAAGTGACTAATGAGAACCCAGCAGGTGTATCATCATCTATTTCTTTTTTCTTTCTTTTTCTTCTTTTTTTAAAGATTTTATTCATTTATTTGATAGAGAGAGAGAGCACAAGCAGGGAAGGGGCAGAGGGAGAGGGAGAAGCAGACTCCCCTCCCAGCAGGGAGCCCAACGTGGGGCTCGATCCCAGGACCCCGGGACCATGACCTGAGCCGAAGGCAGACGCTTAATGACTGAGCCACCCAGGTGCCATTCATCATCTATTTCTGACACGATGACAAAACTTGGTCGAGATGGAGTGATATACACCTTTAGGAATGTGTCCACGAGATTCAGAGTTTACAGTTGGAAAGAAGAAAGATAAACATTTTCATGGGGGCCTCAGGACTTGGAAAAACCAGTTACAACATGCTCAGGAAAAGAAAAGAAATGTTTATGTAATAGAGCACCCCAAAAGGGTAGACAGCTATATGATTCTATGGGATGAGGAAGAAAAATCTGTCACATCATTGGGTCTCTATGGATCTTTTTGGCCATGTATCAGTTTGGGAATTAGACTGTAGAGTTTGAGACGTTTTTCCAAAATGATTTAAAATAGTATCACTAGCGGCACGGCTGGCATAAAATATGCATTTCTAGCTGGGACATGATCTCATGAAATGTCTACATCCAAGGGTGTCATTTGAGTGTTTGTATCTACATCTTAAAAATCTCAAACCTGGACCAAAACAGGAAAGGTTCAATGGTCACAAACTTTCACCTCACCGATTCCATTTTCTGCTGGATGGCACAGGCCATTCTAAGAAATAAACTAAACTAAATAAACTAAAGAAATAAACTAAAATAAAATAAACTCTCCCCCTGCCTCTCCTACTACGTGTGCTCTCTCTCTCTGTATCTCAAATGAATAAATAAAATCTTTAAAAAAAAAAAGAAATAAACTAAAAGACAATAAGAACAGATGTCTCATACAGAGTTGCATGCAACTCTCTGTTGCCGGAGTAACAAATCTATGGCTATATGCTGTCAGTCCAGCACAATTCCTAATACTCAAGGAGGACCCTCCAATTTGGTTGTGCCTGACACCGTTTATGAACCTAATTCCTTTTGCAGTTTCTAAGAGCAAGAGTGCTGTATGCTCGTCTTCATTGTGAAGGGTCACAGTAGCTTAGCTCCTTTGGTATTTTCTAAAGTAATTTAGAAGGTGTACTTACACCAGCATCATTCCCCTGCACAGTCTTCCATTGAACGACATGGCTCTATTTCTCCTACAGCAACCCACTGCAGGCGTTTATTTTGGGATAAGTAGATTTTCCCAAAAGCTAAAATAAGCCTTTGCAAAGCACCGAGTAGCCCATGACAAGTAATTGACAATGAGCTGTTTGTTAGGTTTTTGGCAGCTCAAAGCAATTTCACCTGCCATTCTTTTTTTTTTTTTTTTTTTTTTTTGCAAAAGCTCCTGTGCGTGGGCCTTCTTGGTAAAGTCTGTGGCTCCATCACAGGATTAAACTCAAGACACAGCTGGAAGAAAGTGTCTAACTTTTTCAAAACAACACAACACTCAGAAAATGAAACTTAAGACTTCCCTTGGAAATTCATGCTATGAGACAGAGTTCATTCTAACGAGTCAGAATTTCTTCTTAATCTCTAGATCCAAACCACAGGTATAGTTGAGGGCTGCTGTCTAGTGAAGACAGTGCCCTCTTCTTTGTCAACCTCATAGTCACCACCAACCTCAACTCAATTTCTTACAGCTTTCCCTGGATGGCTTCTACTCACAGGCTTGCAAGTCCAAACGCTCACGGGATGTGCTTCCTCGTGGTATCTGCCCCCTCTCTGTTGGGCATTCTATCCATTGGCTTCCCCATCCTCTGTCAGCTCCCACTCTGGGCTTCCATGATTCTGCTCAGTGTTGGGACCACCTTCTTCTTCTCCGCCTCATGTTCTCTTGATTTCTCCCTCCTGTTCTTCCTCTTTTCTATTCCCAGATGCCAGGATTCCTCCAGACTTGGGTTCTTCTCCCTCTTCTTGGCCACATGAATAGTGTGTCTACCTAAAACTCCCATTACAGTGAGGGGAGGGGAAAGGGACTTAGGAATAGTGTGTCTACCTAAAACTCCCATTACAGTGAGGGGAGGGGAAAGGGACTTAGGTGGGCATCAGGACAGGCTCTGCTACAAAGTTGGGCATCCTTTGGCCCACATATACACCCCACAGTCAGGGACGGATGAACACTGCCAAGGGACAGCCCTTGGGTGTCATCTTTCTATGTCTTATGCTAGAAGGTCCCAAAATACATTCCACAGAACACTAAATCAGAGAGAAGGTCAGCAGATATCACAAGACTCCACCCATAAATGTTGAAGAGACATTTCTTGTTGGACTTCCTCTCCTTAGGAGTTCATAGTGGACATTTACTATATTAGAGCTGTGAGATGCCCCTCAGTATAGACACCTGTTGACTGTTTAACCCCATGCATTAATATGCTTAGCCTACTCAGCCATAGAAATATATCCTACATACAGGTACAAATTATATATATATATATATATATATATATATATATATGTATATATATATATATTTGATTCTTACACTGGTGTACTTTTCTATCATAATACATTTCATATTATATATGTACTAACTTGAGACTCTGAGGATATTGAGTCATATATATACAGTTTATTCACATCCATCCTATGAAAGTTTCATTGTTCCCCTGAACATTCTGGGCAATCGTGATGGAAGCTGATTGTTTCTCTTCTAATTAACACAGCCTTTCTGTATACCCAGAATAACATGATTAACTGGATTCCCACGTATTAAATCCCAGTCACGTTTCTGCCTGCCTCCAGGAGATCAGAGCCAGGTCATCTTAATTGGAATGTTGGGTGTTCCCCAACTCTTCAGTTAAACAGTTATAGACAGGCTCTTGGTTTGCATTCAACAGATGGCTGGCCGCATCCATTTGGCAAGATGTGAGTGTGGATTTATCAGTCTTAAATCTCGGGCAGACTTATTTCTGGTACCATCAAGTTCTTAGCGGGAAGATGCCACACGGATGCCCCCATCTGAAACATGATCCTGAACAGACTGCAGGGGCTATTTCTCTCCTTCTTTCAGCCTATCCAGAGTGTCACCAATCTGTAGGAACCCACTTGCCTTCCTCGTTCCCTTCCAATTAACGATTTATGGGCAAAGAAAGCCGGGCACCTTGTCCCCAGCACTCTGATTCTGATGGTAGTCAAGGCTGACAGTTGTCATTGGTTACCCTGTTGATTCAGAAGGTGCTCCATCATGGAGATTCCATGCTAACAGAGGAAATCCCAATTTAAGTTGTCTTTTCCTCCAGTAGAAGTCAGAACCTATGTGTGTGCTGAAGTCCCTGCATGTTAACTCCATTACTTTGCACACCTTGCTTCGTCTGCTGGTTGAGTTTGCCTCACGCTTTTGGACATTATATTAAAGAGATACTTTAAAAAAAATATTATATATTTGTGGGGCGCCTGGGTGGCAAAGTCAGTTGACCGTCAGACTCTTGATTTTTTTCAGTTCGGGTCATGATCTCAGGGTCCTGGGATCGAGCCCCACGGTCAGGCTCCATTCTCAGCGCAGGGTCTGCTTCAGATCCTCTCCCTCTCCTACCTTTCCCCCTCTGTCTGTCTGTCTGTCTGTCTCTCTCTCTCTCAAAAAATATATTTGCCTTAACTAAATTAAAACTAATCTAGTCGAAAACAGTTGACTGCTTTCTGTAGCCAAACCCCAGGATTTTATTACAGGCTGTAAAGTTGAATTGTGAGGGGGCCACTTTCCTTTAAAAGTCTGAATTTCCCACGAGCGCATCTTTATGGATGCCTGATGTTCTCAGTAAAACTTCCCTCTCTTGTTCACACAGTACTTTTAATTATACCATTGACACACACCCCCGTTGCCCACGTCTTCTACAAAAAGATAAACATCTTCATAATAAACATCTTCCGTTTATCCTATTTTAGGAACACAGTGGTTTCTTCTGAGAACAAAAATGATAAGCACCCACCACTACTCCTTCAGAGGGAGCGATTTTTGAAACTTCCATGCACTTCACATTCCTGTACCTAGCTCACTTTTCCAAAATCTCTTTGGCATCTTTGTTTTTCTGTTGTCACTCTCCTACTGTGAGCTGTTCTTTCCAATTATAATGGTCTCCTAAATGGTTTCCCCACTTCTACTCTCGCCCCACTGGAATCGGGGGATGCAGAAGAGTGACCTTCTACTTCCCATGCCTCCACCGGGGTCTCATTGCCTACAATCCAAAGTCCTTGGCCACCTGTCCATCTCTTCCTCAAGTTTCCCCAGCCATGCATCTTCCATGACACACCATGTGTCCTGCAGCTGGCCTGGATTCCATGTTGTTCTGCAAACAGGACCCTCGTAAATAACAGTCACCCTGGCTTCCAGAATTCCCTCTGCCTTGGATATTCTTTTTTTTTTTAAGATTTATTTATTTATTTGAGACAGAGAGAGAGTATGCGTGAGTGAGTGCAGGGAGGGGTAGAGGAAGACAGAGAGAATCCTCAAGCAGACTCCCCATTGAGCACACAGCCCAACCTGGGGCTCGATCCAGGACCCTGAGATCATGACCTGAGCCAAAATCAAGAGTTGGATGCTTAACTGACTAAGCCACCCAAGTGCCCTTGTCTTGGACATTCTTTTCTGCCCTTCACCGGGGCAAATGCTACCTCTTTTCCAACCGCTGCTCCAGATTCTTTTCACCTCTGCCCCTTCTCTTTAACTTTTTCTCATGGGTTTCGTTTTCCTCATTCCAGCCTCTAACTTCATCCAGGGAGTCCTTCACTGCCCCCTCCCAGTATCTCAACTAAGAGGCTCATTTCCATGTCAGTTCCCAGATCAATCTGGACCTGAGCAAGGGAGCTTTAAAGCAGACCACAGAGAAAGCCCTTCTTGTAGCAGCACCTTCATGGAGAGGGTAGAATTATGTTCCTTTTCTCAGTAGGCTGCCTGATTAGGGAGCACTTTGGTGCTGATCTCTAGATGCTGACTTGGACCCTACGTCATCGTCCACCATGCCCTTTGTAGTCAATCGGTCTTCTAAAGTAAGAGATTGCTGCCTCCGAATTACTGAGCCCAAATACTGAGCCCTTCCTCCTGTGTCCATGTTCTTTCTTCCTGGAGCCTCAACCCTGACTGGGAATCTGGAGTTCTGTTAACTGGACCATATCTTTATGCCTTCTTTGTGTCCCCAAGGCTGGAGAAGTTCTTCACATATCATGCATGCATGTTAAATGGATGCATGAATGCATGAATGCAAGCATGAGGAAACAGATGATGGATTGATGGATGGATGGCTGGTTGGATGCTGGGTGGCTGGATGAATACGTGGATGTGTAAATGGGTAGAGAGTTGGATAGGTGGATGACTGGATAGATAGATGGATGGATGGGTGGGTAGATGGTTGGGTGGATGATTGGAGAGATGAGTGGATGGATGGGTAGATGGATAGATTGATGGCTCATCCAATGACAAAAGTCTCCCTGCCTCAATTTCCAGAGTTTTCCTGCCTGCCTTTCCCTCACCAGGCTCCATCCCCCTGGATGCTTTGTCACTTCATCTTGGCAGCCTGATGCCATTCATCTGCTTGAACAATTATTTGAAACTGTGGGGTTGCAGGCAAGCCTGGTTGATGCACAGCACTAGGTGGACTGTCCTCCCAGATATACTAAGGTTTGGATCTCCAGCCCTAACTTTGCTAAGAGTACACTACCAGGTCTCACTAAATGGGGCCAAAATGCAACTGTCAGCCACAGAAGCTCAGATGTAAACAGCTAATTTGGCACCCTTCATTTTCTGTGGCTCCTCCATGGGACTCAGGTGTGGCATGAGCTGTGGCCATAAGAAGACTTGTGCCTTTGGTCTGGTCAGATACAACCACATCTGATCTAAATAAATACCATTGTTTTAATTTTTCTCCTCCAATTCTTTCCTAGTGTATTTTCCAAGCATAGGTTTTTTGGATCCCTTCTCTGACATATCTAAGTTTACTCTCACAGATGCACACCATACATCTCAAGCCACTGTTTCAAAATTAGGTGATGGAGCCAAGTGAGTATTTTAGTATCCAGATGGCCATAACCAGAGATGGCTCATCCTTACTCCGGCTATTTTTCCCAGAAGGGCGAAGTAACAAAATGAGGATTTCTGTGCCTACACTTGTTCAGGACAGTGAGTTCCCACAGAGAAAAAAAAAATACTTGTTGCAGGGAAGTTAAAGGAGAGAAAAAGACAACATTCAGTTCAGTTTTCATTAATTTATTCCCAAGGAACTATGGGAAGTGACAGGGCAACAAATGAGTGTACAAGAACAGAAACTACACTGGAAATCATTTAGGATGCTCAGACCAGACCGATTTGTCAACAGGCCACTTAGACGGTGTCTCACAAGGAAGTTCGATCATCACTTTGAGCTGTTTCTAGGCCACCAAGGAAGCTCCACAGCTCGAAGGAAAAAATCAGTCAGACCACTCTCTTCCTGGGATAAAGTAGAGAGGGAGAAGGTCCTTTGGGGTCAGGTTGTTCTTCCAGAAGCCCAAAATGGCAGCTGGTAATGGTAGTGATGATAATGATGGCAATGATGATGGTGATGATCATGTGATGGTGATGATGGTGGTGGTGGTGGTGGTGAGGACACTTTATGCTAAGCTATGAGGCACATATCAAAAAAATAGATCATGCACACTTCAGCTTTAAGTTTTCATGTAAGATCTCTTTTGGTCTGAATAAACACAGTTTAAGGCAAATATCGAAATGCTTCTCCCAGAGTTTGGGCTATGGATTTTGTGAGGAATGGAATTGTGTTTCAAAAGCTAACATTTTTTTGAGTGCCACTGGGCATCCCTTGATGACCACAGACCAATAACTGAACACTATTATTGAATGTGTGTGGCAGGGCGTGAGAGAGAGAGAGGTATTACTTGTCTCTGCTCTTCTTGGCTGACATGGCATCAGTATCCCGTAAATATTGGTTGAATATATAAAGTGGTGATGACTTAACTATGATTTTCCAAAGAAGTGAAAGCCAATCAAATTCAGGAGTCATCCACTTTTATGTATTACTCCATCAGTTCATATCTTTCCCCCAAAGATTTAACCAGGAAGATATTCATCTGTATGAAATGAGACTGTATAAATTGATGTGAAAATCACCATGGAAAGATACTTCTGCTGAGAAACGCTTTGTTCAACAGCAGTTGTTGAATGTCCTTTAAAATTAGGTTTTCAAAGAAGGAAGTTGAACATTTTGCATCTTTTCAGATACGATTATCCTGGGTGATCAGAAGTGATTCAAGGAATGTACAAAATTAACTCCCATAAATTGAACCTTGTAAGTGTTGAGACTTGGGGCTGGGTTCCATGTGTCTGAGCACCTGCTGTTGTGACATGGGGATTCTTGTGCTCCTTGTACAGATGGTAGTGTGAGTTGAATAAAGCTGACATTGTGAAGTGAGGTTAGACCTTCAGGCTGTATTGCCCAAGTTAAAAAAAAAAAAAAAAGCGTTGTAGTTTTTTTTTTTTTTAAAGTAACTGAGCTATAAGCATGTCATATATAAGGGCAGATCAATGACATTGGTCTCTCATTGCTATTCATTCTTTTAATAAACAAACCAACGAGTGAGCCAACAGAGGGAATACTCAGAATAGAATATTTCCTCCCACAAAGAAAGATGAACAGAAGGAAGCTATCGTGTAGAATTGTCTGATGTGACAGGTAGAATGCCATGCTTCACTTCCAAAGCCCCATTCTTTGCAACCAATATTTGTGCTTTATCATATACACCTTTGTGTCCATCTCCCCATCACCTTTCCACCAGGTGGCTTTCAGCATTGACTGGCAGCCTGCTGCCGATCTGAAAGGAAATGAAATATGCTGGGTTTAACAAGTCAATCGCTAGGTCAACAATAAGTGGAACATTCTGCCTACAGGCTGCGTGTGTGTGTGTGTGTGTGTGTGTGTGTGTGTGCGCGCGCGCGTGCCAGGTGCAGCAGAAAGGCTGCTGAGCAGGGCTCTGAGGGATGCCCACTTGCTGCAAGACTCCTCCTGGCATTTCTGTTTCAGTGTAGATGATATCCATTAAGACACCCTCCACATTTCATTCCCAAGCATCCCAGCAGAGCCTGCACCAAGATGGAGCTATGTGGTCCTAGAAGATCACTATTTATATGACCCCTAGGGTAGGATATATCGATTTTATCAACCCTTAACACAATGATAATATCAAGTATGACATCACTTGTGTAAGGTTTGTACACCCTGAAAATTACTTTTAATCTTTTTCCATGGAAAGTTTTCTTTGGTAAGCACTAATTTCAGATGCGGCTCCTCATTTTATGACCAGATGTTCCACCTTCACAAGACATGAGTAATACTGTGTTATGCATTCAGTGTTTCTGATTTCTTCACCCCTTGTATTCTCACAGGTTCCAACTCGGGTTAGTTTCAATTTTCTTAATGCACAGTCTTTACACTTTCCTTCTGTGATGGTCCACTCGTAAAAATGTTCTCAGGGTATTGTTTTTGCAACTGTGTTGATTTCAGCCCCCATTTTGGGGGAAATATTTTCTCTGGGGTCTATTTCTTTCAACCCTTAAATTATTTTATTTTTCTGTCTTCTTGTATTTCTGGCTTTCACTGCTTGGTAGACGTCAGTTGTAAGCCTTACCATCCAGCCTTTGTAATTTGTTATTTTTTGTTCTTCTCTGGCTGCTTTTAATAGACTATTTTTTTTGTCTTTGGTATTCTGAAGTTTCATATGATGTGTATGTGTGCATTTATTTTTAGTCTTCCTGAGACTGATGTTATTTCCTGTTCACGTGGGTTGCTGCCTTTTCAATTCTGGTTGATTCTCAACCATCATCTCTTCAAATATTCCTGTTGGCTTAGGAATCCAACTCTCTCTCTGTCTTTCTGACATTCATTAACTCTTCTTCTTGTACCTTCAGCAATTCTTCACATCTCTTTCACGTGTTTAATTTCTATGTCCCTCTGTGCTGGCTTCTGGATCATTGAGCCCTCCAGTTCACTAATTCTCTCTTCGGTTATGTCTGATCTACTTTTAAACCCCATCCAGTGAGTTTCAAATGTCACTGTTAGTATTTTTCATTTCTTGGAGCTTAATTTGAAAAAGTGAGTTTTCAAATCAAGCTTGCTTTGCTTTCTTCGAGTTGGTCACACTACCATTTGTAGCCAATAATTCAGACCTCTGAAATCCTTGTTGCTCTGTTCCTGTGTCATGCCCACTGGAATTGGCTCACAGTGACTTGAGTCCTTATGGGTTTAGTGAGCTTTACATTTGAACGACTCATTTTCCTTGTGCCCAGAAGAAAGGGACATTCCTCCAGAGAAGATATGTGTTTGGTTCTTCTGGGTGTCTCTATGGGGTTGAAACTCAGCCTGAATGCATGATCTAATGATGTTATTCATCCTGAATAGTTAGGTCCCTTTGCTGTAGAAGTTGTTGTATCTTTGATATTTCAAATTTCATCACTGTGCCATAGGACAGTATCAATTCAGGAACATTTTAAACTAAATTTAGAGTTTGGGATTTTGGGGGGAGGAGTGCTAGCTAAGTGGTGTGAATTTCTCCTAATACTCTGCAAGAGGGTACATGGTTGTTTAAAAATTCTCAGGAACTTCCCTTTGCCTAATTAGCTTAGTGCCAATGTTTCTCTTCTGCAGATTAGCATGGAGCCCAAGTTTGCATCTTGTCCACTCTTATATTGAGAGTATAGTCAGTGTCTCTCCAACCCCTTAGTGTTAGAACCTCTTTACAGTCTCAATGATTGACGACCCCAAATTTGTCTGTGTAATTTATATCAATTCATATTTACTGCATTAGCAATTAAAACTGAGAAGATTTGGGGGGTCCCTCACTGGCTCAGTTGGTAGAGCATGTGACTCCTGACCTCGGGGTTGAGTTCAAGCCCCACATTTGGTGTATAGATACTTAAAAATAAAATCTTAAAAAAATTGAGAAGATTTTTACCCATCTGTTGATTGGTATATTTAAAGGTAATGATGGGGCACCTGGTGGCGCAGTCAGTTGAGCATCTGACTCTTGATTTCGGCTCAGGTTGTGACCTCAGTGTCCTGAGATTGAGCCCCGCGTCGGGCTCCATGCTGGGCATAGAGTCTGCTTGCCCCTCTCCCTCTGCTCTTCCCTCTATTTTCTCATAAATAAATAAAAAAAAAGTCTTAAAAAAATAAAAGTAGTGATAATAAAACCATTACTTGTTAACACAAGTAATGCATGCTTTATGGTAAGCATATTATATTCTCACTGTATGAAAAACATATAGTCTTATTATATGATGAATCTATTGTATTCTTACACTATAGGATATAGATGTTCTGTGTATTACAGTCTCAGTAATGTGATAATATTAGTGATAAAAATAGCTTTGTTTTACACTTTTGCCAATCCCTTTGCACACTCATAGATGCTTCTGCTTTCTATCCCCATCACATTTCTCCCAAAAAGTCCACTGGACACTTGGAAGAGAATGAAAAAGATAAATGTCATCTCCAAGTTACTATGAAAATAGTTTTGACTCAAGGAACCCCCCCCCAGGGTTCCCTGTACCACACTTTGAGAATCGCTGGGGTAGAACCTCAGAATTGTGACTCAGGGCAGGAAAATCCCCCCCGTTAGACTTCCCACCCTGACAAGGACATAAAGCCTTTGTCTTCTCTTTCTGGAGATGTGAGGAGACATTAAAAATGAGGTTTAATTTTGACCAGGTCGCTGACTACCCTCTGGGAAAAGGTGGCTCCGAGGCTCCCATTACTTCTCTGCATCCCTGCCTCCCTCGAGACCGTGGCGGATGATTCGGTGCCATCCCACCAGTGCTGCGATGCTTTTAATAAGATAGGCTCATCCAGCACATTCAATTTGTTTCAGTAGGCATGTTGGGTCAAATAACCTCATCTTCCCTGTGACCAGAAATAAAACTCACTCATATTAAGACACTTACGCATGACAGATTGCAGAAGACAAAGGAGAAAATAAAGACATTAAGGATTTAAATTATAGAGCAGAAGGAAAATCTAATGGCTGTATAATCAAATCCATATCCCTAAAATACACATTATGTTTTTTTTAAACCATATATTAGCTCAAAATCAAAACATCATTAATCCAAACAGTGTAAACATGATTAACCATATTTTTGGCCATAATGTCATGAAGTTAGAGTTTAATCACAAGAAATTAACAAACGAAGCTACTGTGGGACTGGCATTTTAAAACTCTCTTTTAAAGGGCTTTGGGTAAGGGAAAAAAATGGAAATGAATACCATTTCAGAAATTTGGGGGATATGGCAAAAATTACTCTCACTGGGCGCCAAGGGGGGTTGACTGTTTTGGAATGAATTTAGTTTTTATCTAATGAATGGAGCACCAGATTGAGGAATTTTTAAAGAGAAACCTAAGTTTCAAGAAAGCAAGAAAATGATTTTTTTAATTAGTAAAGGAGGAATTTACTACATGAGTATGTAGATAAAGAGCAGAAATGATAGATCATTTACTGGGAATATAAAATCTAAACTTGTTCCCAAAGCCTTACAGGGGTCTGAGTGACATGGACAAAAGCTAGGTGTTTGTCCCCTCCATTTCAGACACTTGGACCTCCTTGCTGTGCAGGGATTGCAGTCTGCCTCAGGGCCTTTGCACTGGAGGCCCCCCTCCCCCCTAGAATTTATGATGCCCAGAGATGAGCATCACTGGCTACTTCTGCCCTCTCTCACCTGCATTCAAATGTTACCTTGTCATGTACTCTTTATCACTGTTAATTCTTCAACCTGTTTAACCAAGATTTGGTAGTGCACATCGGGACATGTTATGCATTTCCTACACATGCACAGACACGTGTTTATTTTCGGTACTTGCCCACCGATACATTTCACCATCTGTATCACTATCAGTATCCACTAAGTGGATGCTATTGTGTCCATTGCTTTATGTCCACCTTCTAGAACACTGTGTGGTCTAAAAGAGAGGCCCAATAAATATTTTTTAAGAAGTGTGCAGTAGGGGTGCCTGAGTGGCTCAGTTGGTTAAGCATCTGCCTTCTCAGGGTCCTGGGATCAAGCCCCGCATCGGGCTCCCTGCTCGGCGGGGAATCTGCTTCTCCCTCTCCCTCTGTGCTCTCTCTCTCTCTCTCTCTCTCTCTCTGTGCTCCAAATAAATAAATAAAGTCTTAAAAAAAAAAAGAAGTGTGTGCAATATAGCAGAGACTTAGTTTTCTGGAAACAAAAAATTCACATAAACCCTGGAAAGCAATTTGAAAAGAAGGACAAAGTGCACGTACCCAAAACAGACTTGGAAATGGTGCACTAATCATGAAAATCAAGTTGATTTGCGATGGTCTATGCAAATGCCTCTGGAAACCAGAATTAAAGGAACAATTCCAGGAAAAGCACGCACTACCAAAATTTAGCAAAGCAAAGTAAATGTCCCTAAATCAGTTTCAATGATGAAATTTGGAAAGATCTACCTCTGCATAAAAATGCTCCAGCTCATAGAATGCTTAATTAAGTTCTCTGAAACCTTCAAGGATCCCTCAAGGTATTGATATTATTCAGAGCTTGGGGCAAGGAGAAATGCCTCCAAATGATTTGTGAGAGCTTCAAAAGAATCATTTAAAATTCTATTTAAATATCACGGGAAAAGAGTTCTTCCAACTTACAGAAATATCACTGCAAAGAATATGAACATTGAGGGGTGCTTTGGTGGCCCAGTCGGTTGAGCGTCTGACCCTTGATTTCAGCTCTGGTCTTGATGTCAGGGTCATGAGTCCAAGCCCCCATGTGGAGCCTACTTAAAAAAAATTTTTTTTCTGAAAAAAAAAAAAAGAATATGAACACTGGTGAAGCAAATAGCATCAGTCACTACATCACAAGAATAGTGCACCTGAAAAAGTGAGGTTAATTTAAGGAATTTCAAACGCACACTGTGGGTCATTTATATGAATAGAGAGACAGGAAGTGAAGGGTCTGACAGGAAGTGAGGGGTCTCATTGCTAGTTACCCAGAGACCCCAAACCCTGGTGGCCATGAAGACATACACGCATCTGGATTTCTAATCAACACACGGTGCCTGTTGTTTTGGTTCTGAGTTTGTTTTTGTTTTTTTTTGAGGGGGTTTTCTCATTAAAAAAAATTTTTTTTTGGGTAGATTTGGTTCTTGCTATGATTGGCACAGGAGCAATCTGAATGCAGTGTATTTTCTGCTCCAGATCAAGAGAAAATTGTATATTCTGTGACTCACGCTACCAACCCCATACTTTTCACTGCAAGTGTGGCTAATTATTGGCTGCAATATCTCTTCGGGTTAATTTATGCACGCCTATTTCTTGTTCCCGAGAAGCAAAAATAAGGCACAACACCGGGGCTGTGAAAACCCATACTTTGAGCTGTCAGCATCGCCTCCCCACAGTTAGAAAGCCTGCAAGTTTAATCTCATCGTTCATGCAAATTTAGAGACTTAAGGTATCTGAGTGTGAGCTCTTTTCTGCACCTCAGTGACAGACTTGCAAGGAGTGGTCCCCCGTGGGGCTCTGTGGTTTCCCAACTTGGTACAAAAGTCATGCCTCCGAGAAACCTTAACCCTCTCTCCTTATCTGCGGCGATCCCATAAACTGTGGTTTCCTGGGTTCATCTTGTCAAGATCATCTTTTGCTTTATTTTAATGGCGGCTGTCCACTTGGCCGTGTTTCAGACAAGGACTGGATTTGCTCAGATCGGATCTTGCGGGTTTCGCCCAACGCCTACTTCCTTTGTCTCAAAGGGTCAGATCCCCAGTTGATAGCTTGCTTGCTGTCCTCGGAAGGAGTGACTCATCCGTTCCTTTCTCCCTCACAACCTTGAGTAAAGCTGGAAAAGTCAGTTGCAGGTCTTGACACGTCTCTGTGAACTGTACAGAGGGGAAGGCATTTTCCACTTGGCTTGCTTTTGATGGAAATGAGCATAGCATGAAGATAGGAGGCGGGGAGGGGCAGGTACAACTTTTTTAAAAGGGACAAGTCCTCGGGCATTGCCCGCCTCAACCCCTTGCTTCTCAATTCCCTTTGGAGGAGCAAAGCTGCATGGGTATTTTCTCGGCAGGAAAGACATCAGGAAAACATCTGTAGGGTAGCTACAGCACAGATGCTGAGCATTAATGGTGAGGTAGAGCCTGACATGTCAGTCCTGCCGCCGTGCACCGTCAAATGGGGGCATCAAAATCGGGAATGAAATAATATGAGCAGGCACAATAAGGAGAAGGGCACCTCACCCCTATCTGCCCACAGGAAAGTCCCTCTGGAAAATGAGCATGTTTGCTAATACGGCTTGACTTCTGCTCTGCTGTATGCTCCGCACCCAGAAATTCTGGAAAGACAGTGATCCACAGTGACAATTTAAGAGCACGGCGGATCGAAGAAATATCCTTCCCTGTAGAAACGAACACAGAACCCCGGTTTTGAGCTTAGGCTCTCATCTCATCAAGTATAAGAATATTGCCAGTCCTCTGAGTCTTTCCCATAATATATAAAGAAGTGCTATGTGATTTCGCCTTGACGTAGGATTTTTCTCACTATACTACATTGTTCCTTTAATAGGTCCCAAATCATTATACGTGCAGTTGCCAGGAAAAAAGTCACTGGTGTTATTCTGCATTTGTAATTATGATTGCATTCCACTGTCAAAAAGTGAAAGCACGTGAGGGTATTTATTTCGTATTTGTGTAACGCTGCGAAATAAGACCGTAATGAATTCACAGGTTGACAAACTTCCTTGGAATGTGAACAGCTATCTGAACCAAAGACCTTAAACGATTTCAATCGCATTGATTTGAAATGGAAGAAGGAATTGCATGATCCTGTCATGACTGTGAACCTCTTTAACCAGGGATAGAATTTCTATCTTTGTCGGTCTCTTGTAATATCCGTCAAGTGCAAGGGGATAAATACGTTTTTGTTAAACAACTGACTGATGATGAAGTTCATGAACAGACTGTGGTGTTTTCTTCCCAGTTGTAGGAGTCAATGAAGGTTTTTTTTTTTTAAAGTATTGGGTTTTTATATAGTTTTCCGATTTGGCCCCTAAGAAAATTTTAGGGTTAGACCTGATGGGAACCAGGGTATCTGAATATACAAACACCAGGTGTTTGTTTGTTTCTTTTTTTGCTCTTTTGTTTTGTTCTCAATGACCTGATAGGAACCACGTTTATCTGAATATACAGAATAGCAGGTGGGGGATTGTTTGTTTTTTGCTCTTTTGTTTTGTTTTGTTCTCAATGAACTCTGACACTGAGGCCGAGCACTTCTGTGGCCGGGGTGAGTGACCTTTATCTACTCAGACAATGCTTCAGTCTAGACTGGCTCACACAGTGACAATAGGATCACCTGCCCGTGCCTCGGCTGACCTGCATTATCCCCACTGCTGAATATAAATGTCACTGCAGGCTTTTGAGACCCTGAAGTGAAACACTTCTTTTATCCCTCTATTTTGTTCACATTGCTGTCTATTGACCGAGATTCGGAACTCTGCAGGAGGTAGGAGGTGGTGGTGGCATTGTGCAATTTATCAAGGCACACGTATTAAAAACAAACAAACAAACAAAAAACAAAACCACTTAGTTTACAAAAATAGAAGTGTTAGAAAGCAGTGGAAAACCCAGTCAGTCAGGTAGGAAAAGAACCTCGGAGGGGAGGGTCTTAGGAGTCCCACAGAGCAGGTAGGAAACTGAGGCACGGTTCTGGCTTCGAGCAGTGGGGACCAGCACAGGTGAGCCCATAGAAAGGGTGAGGACAGGGTACAGGGAATGGAGGAAAAGACAAAGACCCAAAAACCAGAAGACTACCTCCGGCAATAGGGCTAGACCCCGCTCTGAGGGCCCAGTGCCCATGTCCAAGAAGTGGCAACATATGTTTAATGTTGTAGTGGGGTGAATAGTGGCCCCCCAGAAAGACAGATCCACCTCCTGACCTTCAGGAACCTGAGAACAGGGTCTTATTTAGGAATATGGTCTTTGAAGATGGGATTAAGTGAAAGATCTGAGAAGAGGTTGTCCTGGATGAGGGTGGCCAATGACAGGTGTCCTTGTAAGGGACAGACACAGAGAAGGAGCCATGTGAGGATGGAGGCAGAGATGGGCGGGAAGTGGCCACAAGCCCAGGGACACCTGGAGCCCCAGAAACTGAAGAGGCGGGAAGGACCCTCCCCTGGACCCTCAGGAAAGAGCATGGCCTGGATCCCCGCCCGGATCTCAGCAGCCCTGCCCCGCCTGGATCTCAAACTTCTGGCCTCCACAGCTTGCAGAGGGGATACACTTCCGTAGTTTAAGCGCCAAGTTTGGGGTACTTGATTAAAGCTGCCCCGGGGCCAGGGCACACATACAGATATCAACCCTGATTTGGGGGATGATGAAATTTTGAGAAAGTTAAGACACCTAACAGAAACATCCTAGAACAGTTAGAGAGAGACAAGGAATCCGTGCAGGAAATGTTTTGGAGCACCCATTAGACCCTGTGAAAGCTGATGTTTTGGGGAGTAGAGGGGCTTTTTGGACGAGAAAAGAAGAAAAACGAAACCCCCACGGTGCACCCCTTTGAAGGAACAGCAGAACCAGTCACTCAAAATGGAAAGACAAAGATGAATTAGAGGTATTAAGAAAAGATTTATGAATAACATGGGAAATAAGCCCAAATTAGCCTGAGAGAGAGAAAATCCTGTCTGCAGAGCCCCATCTGGTGGCCAGGAGGACTCACTCTGGGCTTTGGGCGGTGGCACCAACTCACAAAAACATGGAGAATTCATGGAAACCTGAAATATAAGAATGGGGGAGGCTTTGGAGACCATTTGCAGAGCCCTCTGACTTCCAGATGAGGAATAGGAAGCCCCACTTACAAACACCCCCGCCCTTGGTTACTGCGCCGACCCCCGGGGCCCATGTGCCTGCATAGAGCCACATCCCCTTCTCTGTCAGCAGGTGAGGGTCAACACCTGTGAAATGCATCGTCAATCCCTTTTATGAAAAGGAGACTTTTTTTTTAAGCAAAGAATTCTACTCAACATTAAAACTGTCAATTCACATTTGCATACATGATAAACCCTATCTTAGAGTGATGTATTCTGGCTTGTGAAAAGATCCGTTCCAACGTTACTCTCTCCTAGGTAAATCTGTCGGTGGATAGAGTCCTCCGAGCCCACTGTTTCTTTGCACAATAATGGAAATTCAGCCATCAGACAAGTTAGGGTGGTGACTTCTGGGCTACCCAGGAGATGAAGGTAATATTTTTTATTCTTTTTTTTTTAAGTTTTTATTTAAATTCCAGATAGTTAACAACAGTGTAGTATTAGTTTCAGATGTACAATATAGTGGTTCAACAATTCTATATATTACTCAATGCTCATCATGGTAAGTGCCCTCCTTAATCCCCATCACCCCCACCCACCTCCCCTCTGGCAACCATCAGTGTGTTCTCCAGAGTCAAGAGTCCGTTTCTTGGTATGTCTCTTTTTTCTCTTTGCTCATTTGTTTTGTTTTTTAAATTCCACATATGAGTGAGATCGTATGGTATCTGACTTTCTCTGATTGACTTATTTCACCCAGCATAATCCCCTCCAGTCCCATCCATGTCGATGCAAATGGTGGGTATTCATCCTTTCTGACGGCTGAGTAATCTTCCACTGTATCTATGGACCACATCTTCTTGATCCATTCTTCTGTGGAAGGGCATCTGGGCTCCTTCCACACTTTGGCTATTGTGGACATTGCTGCTATGAACATTGGGGTGCACGTACCCCTTCAAATCACTGTGTTTGTATCCTTTGGGTAAATGCCTACTAGTGCAATTGCTGGGTTGTAGGGTAGATCTATTTTTAACTTTCTGAGGAGCCTCCATGCTGTTTTCCAGAGTGGCTGCACCAGCTTGCATTCCCACCAACAGTGTAGGAGGGCTCCCCTTTCTCCGCATCCTTGCCATCACCTGTTGTTTCGTGTGTGGTTGATTTTAGCCATTCTGACGGGTATGAGATATCTCATTGTGGTTTTGATTTCTATTTCCCTGATGATCAGTAATTTTTTTCCTTTTAATCAGCTGATATGTCCATAGTTATTGTGAATGGTCTTCGCGATGTATCTATTAGTGTTGTGTTTACCGGCATTCTTGAAGCCTGATCTTCACTTTCATTCTTGGAAACTTTCCATTCTAATAGTGTTCCTCCAATGAGTCCCCGGCTACTGAGAACCTGGCATATACCAGGGACCAGGAAGGGGAAAGAGGGAAAAGATCCACCTCATCACCCGGGAAGGTATGGCAACACAGAGGTGAGCTCTGCATCCCTCAGCGCACTGCCTGGGCCTGCCTATGCCTCCGTGACTTTGTTTGCTTCACGCCTCCTCTGCCCCCCATGGCTCACCTGACTATTTCCCAGATTTTCTTTTCTGGATTGTCAGGGTATGACCCTTACGGGGCCCCACACCTATAAACAAAGCAGAGCTCAAAAGACAACGCCGCACATAATAGTCCTGCCGGCTTTAATAACGACTCCATCCTTGCGGGTTGATCACTACCAGATGGTCAGAGGCCGTTAAGCAAGCCGGCTGAAAACCACAATAAATCCATGGGAGCAACAGGGTAGAGAAGGAGCCAGGCTTTTACACCATGGGAGGGACTCCTCATACAGTAGTAAACAAGAAGCCAGGTTGGGGTCTGCAGATTTCTCATGGCTCCCACATCACTCGTCCGGCACTCGCTTGCTCCTGTCCCTCTCCCTCAGGTATCCGATGCTGCGCTGCATCTCTTCCCCTGGCACAACAAACTGACTTTGTTCCTTGGTGGAGAAATGCCTTTCCTCCACTTGTCTACTGTCCAGATTCTTCGTACGCCTTCCACCCTGCTGTGGGTTGAATTGAGTCCCTGTCTCTTTCCAAAATAATCCTGAAGTCCTAAACCCCAGGCTCCGCGAATGTGACCCTATTTAGAAATAGGGTCTTTGCATATGATCGCGTCAAGGTGACATCACGAGGGTGGGCTCGAGTCCAATATGACTGATGTCCTTATAAGATGGAGAGAAGGGACCAAGATAGAGACCAACAGAGAGAAGTCCGAGTGAACACACAGGTGCACAGGGGATGTGATGTGGACCTGGAAGCACAGATGGGGTGTGGTGTCCCCAAGCCGAGGACCACCAGCAACGGCTGGCAAACACTAGATGCTTGCTAAAGACACACATAGAACACCCTCCGTGAGCCTCTAGGAGGAACCACCCCCGCCCACACCAGGACGGCCCATCTCCGGCCTCCAGAACCAGGACAGGACACGTCTCTTGTCTTACGCCCTCTGATCTGTGGCACCCTGTGATGGCAAGCAGCCACGGGGAAGTCACTAAATGTCCCGACAGAGATGCCACCGCTCCATGAAGCCTTCTTTGACATGGCTGGTGCAATTGGCCGTGTCTTCCTGTGTGTTCCTGCAATATTCAGATCATAGTTCCCTGGAGCCAAGTCACTTGTACGAGCAACGGACTCAAACCTGAAAATCTCCCTGGGGGTGGATCATGGCAGTGTGGGGTGGAGATGCGTACTCATTGATCTTCCCGGAGGGGCCCTAGATGCCCATCCCTGGGGCCAGTGACTGCAGAGTTGGATGGTGCGTCACCCAAAGGACTCTTCCTTAACTGTACACATGGTCTAGTTCTGCGCTTTCTGAAATGAACGCGTCACCCCTGTAGCCCATCCTTTCCCTGCCATCACTGTCCTTGCTCCTCCTGTCCCATGCGTGCCTCTTACACCGGCTCCTGCCTCCACAGGGCATGGCATGCACCCAGGTGAACCATGTCGCCATCCCTAAATACAAAGAGCACCGGTCTGCATCTTCTTAACCCCCTTGTGGCGTTGGTGGTACTTTCTTTTTTTAAGATTTTATTTATATATTTGTTTAGAGAAAGAGCGTGAGTTGTGGGGGAGGTGGGGAGGCGCAGAGGGAGAGGGAAAAGGAACCTCAAGCCGACTCCATGCTGAGCGCAGAGCCTGATGCGGGGCTCCATCTCACGACCTTGAGATCATGACCTGAGCCAAAACCAAGAGCCAGAGGCTCAGCTGACTGAGCCACCCAGGGGCCCCCATGTTGGTGATTCTTACTTTAAAGCTTAGTCACTCTTATGGTTGCCGATCCCCATCCACCCACTCCAGCCATTCTGTTCCTTCTCTTTTTCTATCTTGGTGTGAAATGTGCATAACATAAAAAAAAAAAAAAATCAAAGTGTTCAGTTGAGCACGTGCACCATGTTGTGCAAGGACCACCTGTTGTGCCAGAGCATGACCCCAAACGGAAATGCTGCACCCGTCAAGTACCCTTCCCCACCCGCCTCCCTCCGACCCCTGGACACCAGTACTGTTTTCCTCTCTGTGGATTTCCTTATTCTAGGTCTTGCGTATAAATGCAGCCATGCAATGTGTGGTCTTCTGTGTCTGGCTTCTTTCACTTAAGGCTTTCAAGGTCCGTCCACACTGTAGCATGGGCTAGGGTGTCATTCCTTTTCACGCCTGAGTAATATTCCGCGGTACGGCTAGACCACGTTCTGTTTCTCTGTTCATTCATCCGTGGGCATTTGAGTTGTCTCCACCTTTTGGCTGTCGTGAATAATCCTGCTATGAACACGGGTGTGGGAGTTTTATTTCCTACACCTATTCCGTTTTGGGGGCGGGTATATATTCACGAGTGGAATGGGTGGGTCATAAGGTGACTCTATGTTTTCATGTTTTCGGCGCTGGCAAGCTCTGTCTTGATCATTTTTCCACGCCTGGCACTCTGGTCCCTGGCTCCTGGGTCTGGTCCTGTTACCTTTTCATTGCCCACATGCTCACATCCGTGGTTGCCATTACGTCCCAAACCCCGTGTGCCCACGTTATCCCTGGAACTCACTGCACGCAAAACCAACTGACCCTTTTGGGTCTTCTCCTGGCCCCAGAGGAAACATCATACGTGCTTATTTCTACAGTTTGCCTTGAGATGGTCATCTGCCTCACCTTCCAAATCTAGTTCCCCTCTTGTGTTCCGATCTTAGCCAATGGAACCTACTGCCCCCCTAAGTGCCTCATGTAGGGTTGTGGAGGTCTCCCTTGCATCACTAATTTCTTCTCATGAACTATAGATTCTGCATCCTAAAGGCATCTCAAGTCGACATTCCTCTTTCGGCATGTCATCAGGGTGCTGCTGTCTCAGCGAGTACCTTTTTATCTGTGCCACCAATGCTTTGGACCATTCCAGTACCTTCCAAGGTGGTTCCTTGGTCCTGTGTCCTCTAAGCCTCCAGCTGAGAGGCCATTCAGGGGCATCTTTCTAAAAACACATTCAAATTGCATGTTCCCAGGTTGGCCTCCCTGACGACGTGGCTGATATGATCATCTTTATTCACACACCTGCCTCTAGACCCTAGAACAACGTGTAGTATAGGATATGTCTTCAATATGTGTGTATGAACAGGTGCGCGCTATTTATACAGCTCAAAAGGACATCCGGCAGGTGTCCACTCACACCACAGGTAGATGTGCTCATCCTTCTAAGGGGAAGTTCAAACACCAACACACAATTCCACTTTATCTTCAATAAGCACCCTGACCCAGTTAGCTCCCGCTTTACTCCCAGCTTCAGCGTGCACATTCAAAGCACTGTCTACACATATTCTCTTCTCTCCAGTCAGGATGTGGATTTCTCATCTGAATTTCCTTTCTGACTTTTTTTTTTTCCCATTTAGAATGTGTTTTTTTTTTTTATCAAGTTTTTCATTTTAATTGCACTATAGTTAACATCCCGTGTGATATTAGGTTCAGGGGTGCAATCTAGTGATTGAACACTTCCATCCATCACCCAGTGCTCTCCATTCTGACTTGTTACACACACAGGGGTGCCATGTTGTTCTGCTTTGGTGATGGCAAATTTCGCGTATCATTTTCTTCCCAGATCTTGGCAAACCACTTTTATTTAAACCCTTGCTCCATCTATCCGGACTCATTCATTCATTCGTTCATTCACTCATTCATTCAGCAAAGTCAAGTTTTAGAGAGGGATCTTGGGTAAGGATCAAAGTGCTTTCTTTGTGAAATGTAGTTGTTTTTGCTCTGAAATCTTACTTTGTCTCATTCGCAGGAAGATACACATATTCCTGGTCTCCTTGTCCTTTGCTATCCCCCAAAGCCTTCAATTCTTTGAGGGCAGAGACTGTGGATTATTTGCCCCAAACACCCACGTGGTGTTGGAAACCTAGTGGAGATGACTGGTGCCAGAAAACATGGCAGACAGATGCAAGAATAGGGTGGATGGGGCTGGCATGGCAGGGCTGTAATCATAACCACAGGCTTTTGTCATGACCTGTGCTGTCCTGGCTGTGCCCCCAGGCCCTCCCCTGCCTCATTCGCCCAGCAGGCCCCATCTCATCCTGCGATAATGACCGAGCTATTGCACATTTCATTTGCCATTCGATGGGAGGATGATTCCAGCATCATCCCTGGCACGTAGACACCCTCATCGGAAACACCCACTCATCACCCCTCCCATTTCCAGAAGATGTTATTTGTCACTTGCCAGTGGACGAAACATGGCACCGTATCAGATTCCGAATCTAAGTCACTGCAGGTCCCTGGATTGTTGCTGAGGCCGGTGTGTGTGTGTGGGGGGGGGGTGGTAGGGGGAGGCAGCCACGTGGGTTTGTGTGTGGTTCCTGTCAGCCACACTTTCCATACTGCTGTGTTCTCTCCACCAGGAGGCCAGCAGATACGGTGGCTCTGTCCACACTTTCTACCTGTTTCTCCAGAAATTCGTGGTCCTGATGATACATCTGTGCATTTCACATTTTTCTTAAGGATGTAGTTTGAATTTTGAAAAGTGTTGGGGGCAAATAGTATAGGAAGTACAGGATGAAATGGGATTCCACAAAGCATTTGTCAGAGAATGGGACTTTATGCTCATTGGTATACAAATACTGTATATTTGTATATAAATAGTGTGTATTTGATTATAGCTCAGACCTCAGTCCAGTGGGATCTTCTAAACTCTCGAATGTCCGTCAAAACCCCCAATCTGTATGTATACACGATGGAATATTATTCAGTCTCTTGAGAAAGAAGGAAATCCCGCCATTTGCAACAACATGGCTGGACCTGGAGGGTGTTAGGTGAAGTGACATAAGTCAGACAGAGAACAAATAATTGCACAGTATCACTTGCACTTGGAATCCGAAATAACCAGACTCATGGAACCAGAGGCTAGAATAGTTGTTGCCAGGGACTGGGGGGAGCAGGGGGGAAATGGGGAGATGCTGGTCGAAAGGTGCAAACGTTCAATGATATGGTAAGTTCCAAAGGTTTAGCATCCAGCATGGTGACTCTAGCTAACAATGGGTTGGTTGGCATTGTGTGTGCCCTGCGTTGGACACAATAAACCTGCTATACACATCAGTGTGCAGGTTATGGTGTAGATGGATGTTGTTAGCTCATTTGGGTAAATACAAAGGAGAGATCCACCCACCTTGTTGCAAACGTGCCAGCCTTCATGGACTAGCTCCAGCGTGGTTGTGGGATTGTTCAGGGCTAACTGGCGGCATTCCTCAGTAATGGTGGTCATTGGTCATTGGCTGGTTTCTTGAGAGGTAAAGACATTGCCCTAAAGCACCGAGTTGGCTGGAAACCAAGGAAGAGTCAAAACAAAACCCATAAGGGTTTTAAGAACATGGTCTCTAGATGTTGCCCTGAGGGCATTGGAGAACCAGCCAAAGGTGGGCATCAGTGTTTCCTGATCTCAATGTCAATGCAGGCAGCTCATAGGAGACCCTCCCCAGGCAAGTGTGGGATTGGCTTCATCCCAGCATGAAGAATGCCCACCGCCGAACCGAGAAAGACGTCAAGCATCTCGTCGGAAAAACAAATACCCAGAAAACAAATCACTGCAAAAGAAGCAAGACGCCACAAAGAAACAAAATCACCAGGCAGGTGAAGGCACAGACCCGCCTGTGAAAGTCAAGATGAGCCAGAAGAAACAGGATGTTTGCACAGACTCAGAATATCTCCCCCAAATTTCTATTTGCCCCTGCCTATAAAGCGTATAAAAATTTAACACGCGGAACGCACACAGAACGTTAAACATCCCTCACGAGTTCGGTTGATGCCAGGAAGGCAAAGTTGGGCAAGCGCTTTCAACAATTGGGAAAGAGTTCTCAACATGGAGGAGAAAACCACATGCTCTCTCAATATGTGCCGAATATTTGGGTACAGAATTTGGGCGGGTTTAAGAGACTCACGATGGCAACGAAGGACAGAACCCAGCTGTGGGACCCGGGCACATCCTCCGGCTTCCAGGGTCTTGGCGAGGGAACGGTATTAATTTCCTCCTCGCGGCGGGGTCTCAAAGATTAGAAATGACGAGGCCCAGAGCCGTGGAGGGGGGCGGGATGTGTGCCTTAGGTGATAGCTATTGCTGTGAATTCCCCACCTCCGGGCTCTCCACACGCCAGCGTTTTGGGGCCAGCACCGGAACCCAGATTCTGGCAAATGGGAATGATCATGTGCAACGGGGCACTGGCATCTGGCCGCCACCACTGTAATTACATCTGCATGACCAGGGGATCCTTCCCCCGTGCCAGAGCTCCCCTGTGCGGCTTTGCTGAAAGTCCAAATCCCCTTTATGCACATTTTCCACTGGGGGCAAGGCAATGTCTTCTCCGTCCGCAAGCCTCCCTCTGTCCCACTGGTACAGTCACACACCTGTCATTTCCTATCTGTGGAGCTCCCAGGGTGGCCTGGGTGGGCAATTCGTGCTATTTATTCTGAGTTTTATTCAATTCTGCAGGTCCCAGGGCATGGTGGAGAATTGATCTGTGACCTCCAGCCTTGGGAACACCTGTTTGTATCTTCACACATCGTGTCCCCCCACCCAGGACCCCAGCTCAGAGCAGGTCCCCATTCCTACCCTTCATGGCACTCACAGAATTCACTAATTACTCTTTTTCATAATTAGCCGGCTTTTTCTCTTGAGTCAAGGTTTAGATTTATGGAAAAACTGAGCATGTAGTACCGAGGCTTCCCAGCTACTCCCCCACACAATTTTCCTCTACTCTTTACATTTTGTGCATTTGGGATATTTGGTGCACCTGTTACAAAGGATGAGCCAATGGTGATGCATGGTTACTAACCAATGTCCATACTTGATCTTAGGGTCACTGCTGGTGGTGTATGTTCTGTAGGTGTAGACACTTATATAATGATAGGTACCCATCATTGTATCACACAGTGTTTTCCCTGCCCTACTATTCTGTACAATCCCATAATCCTGAATACACATCATTATACATTCGTCCGAACCCACAGAAGGCATGTTTGCCTGCTGCGGTGTGTTTTCGAGGGGGCAGGCTCCATTCTCTGTCTGTACTGCACAAGGGTCCCATGGGGTAACATTGTCACTGTTTGGTAGGTGAAGAAACAGACACATGGGATGTTCCAGCCCTTTTCTTGAGGTCACGAGCACAGGGAATGGTGGAGAAAGAATTCTAATCCAAGTTCGGGACCGCAACTACTCATTCATTCACTGATCCTTCCATGCTATGGGTATTTATTCAGCACCTTTTGTATATACCAGGCTCTAGGTAATAAGGATGTAAGGCTGAAGAAAAAAAAAAACAAACAAACAAGAAACAGGAATCAGTAAAATACAATGGTCTGTGTGCATCACTGTGTGTGTGTAGAAGAAAGAAGAAACAGAGAGAAATGGAGGGGAACACACTTAGTATAAGTTAGAAAGAGGATTATGGTTTCTCCACAATAAGATAAGAAAGTAAAAGCCCTAAGAAAATACAGGTGATTGAGACATGGTCCCTTGCCAAGAGCTTGCTAAGGACATCACCAAATCTTTAAGTTCCTGCCTCTCTCCCCCTCAACAGTCCGCTAGCTTGTGGAAAGAGAGAAGCCTGGAGCAGGAAACCTGGTGGATTTGTAATGTCACCCAGCACACACGGTCATTCTCATTCCCAGGTCACCCACCACCTGCTCATCTCCAGGTCACCCAGGACACCTTCTGGTCCCCAGGTCACCCAGCACCTGCTCAACCCCAGGTCACCCAGCACACCTGCTGGTCCCCAGGTCACCCAGTGCACCTGCTCATCCCCAGGTCACCTAGCACACCTGCTGGTTCCCAGGTCACCCAGTGCACCTGCTCATCCCCAGGTCACCCAGCACACCTGCTGGTTCCCAGGTCACCCAGCACCTGCTCATCTCTAGGTCACCTGGTGCACGTGCTCATCCCCAGGTCACCCAGGGCACCTCCTTTTCCCCAGGTCACCCAGGACACCTGCTCATCTCTAGGTCACATGGTTATTCCTGGGTCACCCAGCGTACCTTGTCATTCCCAAAATCCCTTCTGAGGATCATCCCCCACGAAGCTCTTGGTGGCTTTTCTTTGTCTTAATGGCACACGTGGAGAAACACAGAAGCAAATACCAGAACAGACCGAAGACCGTGGGAAGACTTCCTAGCTCATCAGACCAGCACGGATGTCAGGTTTCTAGAGATTCCTGTGTCTGGTGAGGGTCTTGTGGCTTTGGGCCACCAGAGCTAGGTTCTCCTCAGGTCCTGCAACCCTGGGGATTGAAAGGCATGCCCCTGTTCTGCGCTTTCCACACACAGAGTTCTCATCCCGCACACACACACACACGCACACGCACACACCGTCATGCGAAGCTTCCCCCTCAGTCAAGAGGTGCTGTGCAAAAGACACAGACTGTGGTGAGGCCATTTCTGGGCTGTAGAGTGCCCCACGGAATGGCCGGATTCCTTCTTCATTTCAGGTCAGTAGTGCTGGACCGATTGGCTAGCTTTGCAAAGGAGCATGGCGCTCCGAAATAGAAAGACCTTTGAAACATTGAGGGAAGGGACCCGGAGGACGGCATTACCAAGGGGATAATCGTCCCCTGACGCACAGATCCATGCCTGGTTTTGAAGGAGGAGGAGGTCTGAGAGGCTGGGGTATATTTCAGGCAAGATCAATGTGCAAGAGAAAAAGGAGGCTGTAGATTTCGGGGGGATGACAGAGGATGACTCCCTCGGTTCTGAGCCTCTGGGTCTGTCCACGGATGCCTGGGAGACGTGAACCCCAGTGGGCTCAGCCTCCCTGCTCTGGGCTCGGGCACCTCTACCATCCACTGCTCTGCTCACTGGCTCTCCAGTGTTTGCAGCTCTGCATGCATGAGTCCTTCATCTGTAATTAACA